>NC_084796.1:233326447-233657161 GCF_963169125.1 Humulus lupulus
GGTACTTGCGTAGAGTATTTTTCATAATTTTGTATTTTGTTAAATCAAACCAAAATACTATGCTAAGTTTGGTCATACGAACAGATGTTATAATAAAATGCAAATATTATAATATCAAAAGGAATTCCTTTACACCGCGAGTAGTAACTGCTCGGATGTAATTGTTTGTTAAAAGTAAAAGCTGCCCATGCAGCAATAAAAATTAAAAAAGCAATTGTCTTTACATCACAACCCGTAAGGCGTAAATTCAAAAGATAAATAATTAAAGAAAAGACTACGAGGCTGGAGGATCTTGAGGAGCATTCTGGTCGGCAGTAGCGTTAGCTTCATTGTCTGCACCATCAATCCCCGTTGCTAAGGAAATTTCTGAGGAACTTGGAGTTTTGGCTCTTTCCTCCTCCTCCTCCAGGTGAATGGCGCATCGGGTCATTAAAGTTCGTCTCAGGCGCTCAGACAGATAGCTGAAGTCGGCCTTTTGATTGTGCTTCTGAAACTCGTAGAAGCAGAGATGGGTGGCTTCCCTATACTTCTCCATATTTTTGGCATTAGCCTCTTCAAGCTCCTTAACATGCCTCTCCAGATCCTCCGTCTCCTTTCTACTCACAATTAGGTCAAGCTCGAGCTGTTTGGCCTCTTGGTGATTGAATTTGGCACTCTCCTTGAATTTTTCTTTATCTTCATTAGATTTGTTCAGGGCAGCCCGACTCTCTAGCAGCTCTTCGGTCAGCTGGGCTTTCTGCTCACGCAGTTCATCATTATGTTTGGTCAGCTCTGTGTTTTGCTCGAGTAGGTCAGCATTCTTCCCCTCGAGCGCCTTCACCGCCTCAGCAAGCCTGATGTCAAAGTCTTTGGTTTGGGTGATCAAAGTGCCTGCGCGACGCCAGCCAGCAGTGATAGTCAACAATCCCTGCGATCAGATAAAATGAATAAGATGATGGCAGAAATTAAGAGTAAAATGACTCAACAACGGAAAGCGACTTACACTGACTATCTCGTTCAGCCCTCGGTTTATTATTTGGTTGGTTTCCATGGAGCTGGTGTCGGCGGGGGCTTCTTGACTGTGTTTGTGCTTGGAGAGCTTGTATATTCTATCCTTGGCCGAACTAACCATGGTGCTAGCCAGAGTGTCTTCGGGCGGGGTATGGTGTGGCTGGTCGAAAGGCGCTAGAGGAGTAGAGTGCTGACCGACCGGTGCAGTTGGAGACGGCTGGTTGAGTGGCGAGGGAGGCAGCGTGGTTTCCCTCAAAGAAGCAGCTGCAGAAGGACCCTCAGTCCGGGCCTTCTTTGAAGCAGTTTTGCTGCTTTCTCCCCGAACCCTCTTGCTATCTTTCTTCCTGCTCGAGGGAGTAGCAGCGAGAGTGTAGTGATCGAACACGTCGTCAGTCAACATATCTGTATGTAAGGAAACATTACGAGCAGTGAGACAATATATATAGATGGAGCTAAAAAAAGAAAGCAAGGAAATTATAAGCAAAGTACCCATGCTACAACTATTGGTCGCTACATTACTTATTGAACTACTGCTACCCTCACTTACTGCCTGGAAGAAATCTGAACCTAAGTTTGGAGTATACTTAAAGTTGTCGTCCCGGTCAAATAAGTGACAGGGAATTGGCAAACTTTCTAAGATTGAGAAAACAGTACTGCTCTCATCTGAGGACTCGTCGATGGGTGCAGAGGGTTTGGTGGCTTTCTTTTTTCCCTTTCCCAGTGGGGCAGGGGGAACAGCAGCTCGCGGGGTGCTGGAGGGTTCCCTGATTGTCACTCCAGTCGTCCTCCACCTTTGAGGTTGCGACACATCTGGGTGCTGCTCGGGAATCTCCTCGCCGGTGGCACTCCCCGCTGTTGACTCCCTCACATCTTGGTGAGGTGCCAGAGCCCGACCAGCCTCAGGCTAGCTTCTGTGACCAGCTGTTTGACGCTCTTCTCTCGTCAGTCATGCTGGCCAAGAGTGCCGATCGGACTTCCATGTCTGGAGTGGGAGCCGGTCGTAGCCATTGACCTGAAATACACTAAATCTCTAAGGGGAATGCAGGAAGAATTAAAGGAAAATAACCGACTAGGGGAGCAAAGATATTTCCTCCTTGGGTGAAGGCCAGGTTGTTGGCGACCATGTCGGTAGTCAGAAAGTACTCTAGATGGTTCTTCCCCACATTGGATATAAAAGTGGTATCACTCAGGAAAGTGCGGGTCGTTTCCTGGTGGCAGAAATGGAAGAACCCCGTGTTTTCTTGGTTGGGGTTGGATTTTAGGTGGAACATATAGTTGACCTCGTGTGGCGTAGGGACAGGCCACTTCTTATGACTATAAATGATATAGAGTGCAGAGAGCATTCTATACAAATTAGGGGTTATTTGGAAAGGAGCGACCCCAAATTAGTTGGCCACTCCTTGGAAGAAATGATGGAGAGGCAGGATCGCTCCTGCCTTAATATGATACCTCGACCAAGCGCTGAAGGCCCCTCTAGGCAGGTTTGCCCGCTGGTCTTGGGTGGGTTGGACTAAGGTTACCCCAGGAAGTTTGTACTTCCTGATGTAATTGGCAATCATCCTAACCGTGATTCGGCTTGGAGGGGAAACATACCATTCGACATCTGGTTGAATGACGTTTCAGAGTTGGGCTCAAGTTTGGATTTATGGGTCGGGGGTATTTCCTTCTCGACCACTGGTCGAACGAATTTCAGCCTGAGGAGGAGGCTGATTTGAAGGAGTGGAAGGTTTCTTTTTCTGGGCTTTGGACTTTACTCGATCCATGTTTTGAGGTGGGGTCGATGGAGTGTTTGGGATGACACGAGAAAAAGGGATCTCTGGGATCAGCAGCGATGGTTGCTCCTTGTCCTCAAGAAATTAGGCCAGCAAATCGTCGTCAATAGGCCTCTCACCTCCCCCACGGATCTTGCATGAAAATCTGCGAACAGAAAAGGGGGAGATGAGAATCTAAGGCCTAAAACCTTGTGTTTAAAAGTTAGAATAACACTGCTCGTGTATAAAAGTTAAGCTTTTATATGACCAGCAGCATTATGATAAAAAACATTGCATTTCAAGCGAACAGTTTGGAAAATAGATTAAAAAGCAGAAGTGAAAAGTTTTTCAAAGTTTTTCAGGAAAAACTTTTCGACTCTGAAAAGGTGGGAAAAACCCAGTTTTTCAACTAGCTTAAAAATCAAATTTTTACTTCGATTTTACGCCCTAAATCTATAACCTCGACTATCAAACTGATTCTTAACCCCAGAAAAGTGTCTCTTTCCTACTATATCAAACATCGATCAATATACCCATTTACCCCAAAACAGTTTCGTTAAAGAACATTCAAGAACTCAGATACGAAACAGATAAACAAAAATATGTTGCATGGCATTTCAACGGCTGAAAATGTTGATAAACTTACTTGGGCAAATGATGAAGTGAGTTTCTGGAATACTAAGCCGAGTGATTGGGCAGAAGCTTCATAAAACGCTGAAATCGTTTAGGTTTTCTAGGCTCTGTGTGTAGAGTTCTTCAGAGTTCTTGAAGAAGAGAAGGTAAATGAAAAGTAAAAAGTAAAAGAGTGATCTTGGGGAATTATTTATATTGATCGTGGCACTGTAAAAAAGGTAATCATGGAATTACTTTTTTCAAAGCATGGGGAAGTGCAATAGCCATCAGACAATTTTTTGGGAAACCGAAAAGGCCTGATTGGACATGATTGGTTACCTTTTTCAAGAAGGCATTAGCGGCTCTGACAAATTTGGTGGGGTACGCGAAGGGTCAATTCCCTAAGTTTACTTTATGCTGGTCGCAGTAAAATAAACTTGGGGAGCAAATATTTACCCAAAAATGGCGGCTAATGACGTGGCAAGAATTTCTCACACATGGTTGACACGTGGCAGTGTCATTATGAAGAGGTGTTGTTCGTCTATCGACCAGCTCCCTGCTGCTTCATCAAACCTCACAATTAGATACGACCAGACTGGTCGCACGCTTCGGTTTATTTCCTTAAAAGATATGTAATCTTGTAATAATTACAATTATTATTTCATCTTTATTGCTTTGGTACGCTGAGATTATGGATAATTAAGGCTCATTGGCCCATGTAACCCCATTGAGCCTATAAATATGCATAAAATGGCTGAAGGAATGGACTTTTGAATCTCTTTCTGAATACTGAGAGTAAGAGCGTATAGTGTGATTATCTTCCAAATAGTTGTAATTCTCCTAAGACTTGTGAAACTCAAGAACCCTAGTTCTTTGATCACGACATTGAGATTCAATATCAATAATAACACTAAGTGGACGTAGGTCATTATCATTCATTGGGGCTGAACCACTATAAATCGTCTGTGTCATCTCTTTACCATTTGACTCCATTATTGACCATCTTCTCATTTCTTGTCGTATTTCTGACTCCGTGTCGTTGGCCAAATCGAGGGTCAATACTCTCAAGTAAGAGTGAGCTAACAAATTTATTTCCTGACTAGAAAAATGATAACACTATTATACCACTATTTATATAAATATATATAGACACTTACATTACATCAATAAAGTCAATTAATAAAATATGCTAAAATATAATAATGTACCACGTGTTTCACATTCCATCGAATTTTTTTTTTTTTTAAATTAAAATTTATACATCAAATTAAAATATAATTTATTTCAAAAAAATATTTTAGCTGAGAGTATAAATCAAGTGAAGAAGAAGAAAAAAAATACTCGGATAATGAAAGACAATAAAGTGTTGTGTCTAAAATATATCGGATAATGTTATTTGTCTATATATATTTATGTAAATTATGTTTCTGAAAAAAAAAATTTAATTATGATTGTCTTGTATTTATTGCGATAAAGATGTAGCCCCAAACATTTGTTTCACCACAACTTTGAATACGGATCATTAAATATGTTGCCCAACACAACAACCCAAAAAAAAAAAGTACATTAATTATCATAACATTAAGTTCCCCGTACGTACATATATAATACATATGCCCATCCCACCTAAACCTAATGAGTTTGGTTGAAACTTACATGGAATAAAACCTTGTCTAAGCTGCCACTAACCATGAGTGATTTCTTAAAAAACCACATTTCTTGGACCATCTTTATTAACCTAACAATCTGGCTAATATTAAATTTTGTTATGCTATATAATGCCAAACTGCAAATTTTCTTTTCTTTTTTAGGAAGACCAAAATGCTATATTTATTGGCACACATTTTTGGGTTGTGTATAATGATTTATATAACCACAAAAAAAAAAATTGGAGGCACATGCCTGCAAAAAAACTAATAAACACCTCTTAGCATATTAAATCGCCTACGCAGTGAAAATATATTGAGAAATGTTAAATCTATTCTTTTTACACAGGCAGGTATTGACATTTTTGAGGCCTCAATAAATAAGAAAATGCCAAAAAAAATGTAAAATATAATTTTTTAACCCTAATACTTTTGCATGGAACACCTAAAAATGATTTGTGTCTTATTATTATACTAACTAATTTCTAGCCAATACAACGCTATTTGCACTTTTTTAGGTAGTATAAGAGTTTTCTTATTTTTTTTATAAAAAATTACTATTTATATATTATTAGTGTAAAATGAGGTGTAGTGTAATGAGGGAAAATGAGTTTATTTGGTATTTTTAAATTTTTCATCTTGAAATAACTTTGTTCACGTGTGAAAAATATAACGTTTGGTGGATAAATTGTCGGAAAGTAATATGGAGGTTTTTTATTTTTATTTTTTGGAAAAGTAATATAGAGATTGATTATACAAATTTAATAGATTGGATACAATGTTTTTTTTTCTTCTTATGATTAATTTACATAAAAAATGATAGATTGGATCAAATAAAATTATCTCAAATTTTTCAATATAAAATTAAGTTTTTCAATATTATAATGATTATTTAAGTTGTTGAATTAATCTTTTCAATATTCTCTCGAATTGCACAACAACTTAAGAAAAAAAATGATCTAATCCAATTCTTCTTTCGAAATATTACATAACATTATGTATCACATTAATAGTTTTTTCCAGTACTAACTCTTCTTTCTCCACCATATTGGTGAATATGGTAATTTGAGTTACATCACCCATAGGACTAGAAATTGAGTGATGAAGCATGGTCTTTTGTGACATTAACATAAGTATCCATATGAGGAAATATTTAATAAAGTATCATGACGATTTTACTTTGAGAGGCGTTGTTACTCTAATCATTATTTTGAACAATAATATTAAGAAATTTTGAATGGGACAAAAGAACACCATCATTTAAAGAAAAAAAAAATTACGATCAATATATATTTTTATATTGTTATATATATATATATATATATATATATATAGGAGTGACAATGTATCTATTTTTCTTTTATAAAATCATTGGATTCTTTTTCTATTTTCAATATCTGAATAGTTATAATTTTAATTTTTTTTATATGACGATATATATTGTAGTTATTTAGAACATTTTACAATTTTTAAAAAAAAATTATAAATAAATTATGGTACTGAAATAAGGGTTTAAGACTTTTTGATATTATAATTTATTCAGAATTTTTTGAAAATTTGTAAGATGTTCTAGATAGTTACAATGTGCACTATCATACTTAAAAAAATATGATTATATATATCTAAGTGCTGAAAATAGAATAAAAATGCATTGATATTATAAAAAATGTAAATGTATTATAATCGCTCGCTATATATATTAGGTTGGAAAGTCATATGATGATTATTGTGTATTTTTCATTTATTTAAATTTATACAGAAAATTAAGACTTTGTGTCCAAAGATTCTTACAATTTCCATAGTCAACCATAAAGTAATGATGAAGAGATTATCACAATCCATCCATGAGTAGAAAGAAATGAAGCAAGATCAATGTACTCACCACAATTGTGAATTAATAATTTTACCATTAAATTGATTTTTAAACAGAGTTTTGAATTTTAAAAGAGTATTTTATGAATTTTGAGTGTTATGTTGAATTAAAAAAAAGTTTATTATTAAACACTAATTTAATACAGTTTATTAATATTTAATTTGATCTCTTTTATATTTTATTGGATCTCTAATTTTCTTTCTTTATTTTTAATATGTCCTCAATATATATTTGATATATATTATCTGTAAATATTTGGTATATCATATTCAAAAATTACATGTTTAAATAAATATTTAAAAAACTCAAAATCGTTTTTTTTTTCTTAAAAAAATCTGTAAAAATGATATATTGATATATATATATATAAAATATAGTTATTTTTAAAAAAAAAAATTCCTAAAGGATAATCAGATTAATTCAAACTCCTCGGAGGACTTGTTTGTTTAATTTTTCAACAAATGCATGCTTGCGAGTGAAATAGGTTATCAAATTATAATATTTGGTGCCATGCGACTTCTTTTTAGGAAGAAATTAATGAGCTGCCTTAGTAGATCACATATGTATTATTATCTCTTAATATACATGGAGGAATTATTAATAATTATTATCTATGATGGTAACCATAAACTACTAAATAATTTTTTTTTTTTATAAGCTGCCGCAAAAAAAAAATTATGAAAAATAATTATAATGATGATGAAAATAAATAAATAAAATATATAAAATAAATAATTTAAAATTTTTTAGATTAATTAGACAATAAACATTAGTTAGAAAGATAATAGTTACATTAATTATTCCTATTAGTTCCAAAATGATTTTTTTTCACATGGAATGGATAAAAGGAATGACTCAGGAATGAAGAAAGAATGGAGAACGAATATTAAATAAGATTTTTTATTTTTTATTTAATAAATATGTAACCGTCATATCATCATGTAGCTCTCCCAAAAGTTTGAAAAAATCAAAATTTATTTTTAGAAATATTAAACAACAATTATAAATATCAATAATTGATCTTAATATAATAGTTAATATTAAAGTAACAATTTATGGGTAGTAACTATTAAGAATATCCTCATATATATATATATATATATGTTGACGCCGTCTTTCGTCAACTTAAATAGTAGAGCAATTAAGCAAATGAAAAATGGAGCAAATGAATTTAAAGAGGAAGATAAGAAGGTTTTTACGTGGTTCAGCAATTAATTTTTCCTAGTCCACGAGTCTATGTTATTAAAACTTGGAGTTTTCTGGAAATTCTTCAGAGACGAATTACCCAGAACTTTCTCCTCAAAAATCAGAAATCAGCATTCAATCTCTTACAAGTGGCGATTCCATCTTTATTTATAGAGAATGTTACAGAGTTCATTCCCACATATTTCGGGAAGATATTCTGTATATCAATTGAAATCATGATATTAAATGTGTACGCCCTGATTTTCCCACGGGCTGATTAGCAGGACGAGCCTCGGACTAATCAGGTTTAGTCCGAGGTGCCCACAGGACGAAGGTCCTATTTCCAGGACGGATCTTCTCAGCTCGGGAGGGGCATCAGAAGGCCACGCCAGGAGAACAGCTCGTGATACGATCTGTTCGTGTCACGAGGAGCCCAGGAAGCTCTGAGCCTTTATGAAGTCAACGCACGCAAGATAAACGTGCATATATCTGACATCACGTGTCTGATATCCCCCTTGGCTTCTCGGACACGCAGCAGGAACGTGCGTATCAGACACCCACGGATGGGTTGGGCCGTGCGGCCCATTATCTCCTTCCATGCTGATTAGACCACACTTATGTGTCAGGTTTAGGAATTAATCATGAATGCCACAGAGTTGATATGACAAATGGTAAGGTCACGGGATGACCTCCCTACCAACTTCCAGGTGCCTTCTCCTATAAATATGGAGACCCTGGGAGCTGATAGGGGTTGGGAAAAATGGTCTTTGAAGAACTATATACTTTGTAAACCAAATACCCAGAGAGGATGAATAATATTGACTAGTGGAGTAGAAGGATTTTAACCTTCGAACCACTTAAAAACGTGTCTTGAGTCACCTAGTTCATTATATAAGATTTCATATCTGTGACGGTTCTACCTTGAGTGCTAATCTCTTTCTCTTCTTCTTTTAATTACCTGTTGCCGAAGAACCGCGTCAACAGTTTGGTGCTTTCATTGAGAGCAAGTTCGATTAGTACTACCGCAAACATCCAACTATGGTGACCACTCGATCCAGGCATGGCAACGAGACAGAACAGCATGATGGGCAGGAGGCCCACCAGGTTGCCATCCCTGATGAGCAAGCTCCTAAAGTCCAGCAGAGGCCAGGAAAGCAGCCGGCGGGCCAAGACGACACTGGTAGTTCAACGCCCCGGCCGTCTAATCCGAATCCATGTTATTATTCTACGGTGGAGATGGAGAATGTTCAGCTGAGAAGCCAGTTAGCAGCAGCTGGTCAGCAAATCGAGGATATTCTGAGCCGACTACCCCCTCTCACAACCAACGGTAACGTTGGAGAGAGGCAAGGCGAGGCTCCTAAGTCTCGCCGAAGTAATCGGTCCAGGCATAGCCGTTCGGGTAGACTTCCTGCAGCCAACTCCACCCCTTCATCACACCATCAGGAGGCAAACCTCAGGGAAATGCCTCGGACCGGACAGCAGCAGTACAGCCGTTCGGTTAGGACGTCAACCCCTAGCTCTCAGCCTTCCTCGAGGACACCCAGAAGAGATCGAGGAAATTCCCGAAGAAGGGCCGAGGAAGGCCAGAGACGTCAGCCCGTCCCCGAAGAACGTCCAGTTCCTCGTCCAGCTCGCCCAACGCGGGACCAGCAAGCTGACAGGGCCGAGAGGCCCCCACCAAATTTAGTCCGTCCGGACGGCACTAGGATCGCCTCCCCGGTCAGGCATCCTCCTTCTCCCATCAGATATCCGTCTCCTCAGCCCGTCCGAGACATCCCGACCTACGGAAATAGTAGGAGAGACCCGCCGTCAGCTGGACCCTCCTGGCGCGGCAGGGTGCCGGAGGGAGGATCAGGTCGTAGCCGCCAAAGACGCACCCCGAGCCTGTCCAGCAGGAGTCACTGGACCAGTAGTGGACGGAGTGATCTCTCGGGAGGAGACCTGCGCCAGCGACTAAGTTCAGCACAAAGTCACCACACTACCCAGGGAGGCGACCTTCGAGATCGCCTCAATTCTCACAGAGAGGATCAAGTTAGGGATGGTAGCCAGGCCCGCTCAGTGGGGGTCCGATCCGAAGTACGTAACGGTGGAAATGTCCCAAATAACCTATCTCAAGATAGGAGGGGCAACAACCCACCTAATATGTACAACGGGTCCGGAGCTGTCGAACAGCCCCGGAATAACCCAGGATCTCAGGACAAAACCCTAGAGCGCCTAACTCAGATGGAGGAGCTGATGAAGAAGCTCCTATCGGAAAAAGAAAAAAACGAATATGATTCAGGGGACGAGATGGAACTCTTCGCCCCCAATATAGCAGCAACGGCATACCCTTCTGGCTTTCGTATGCCCCACTTGTCAAAGTTCAACGGGGATGGAGACCCGTCTGACCACTTGGGGATGTTCAACACCCTAATGATGGCCCATAACATCGGCTCGGAGCTGTGTTGCTTGGTCTTTCCCTCCACCCGGACTGGACCTGCCAGGCAGTGGTTCAAGCAGAGTAAAAGGCAGTCAATCAGCTCCTGGAAGACCTTCTCGGCGAACTTCAAGAGGGCATTCCGTGCCTCTCAGGCCGCCCGAGTCCAGGCCGATTCTTTAGCTAACGTGAGGCAGCAGCCCGGTGAGACGTTGAAAGCCTACTTGAGCAGATTTACAAATGTCGCTGCTCGAGCAAGAGATGCTGACGATAGCTCCAAACTCATGGCCATGAGGACCGGGATCCTAGTCGGCGGAGACCTGTGGAAAGATATTCAAAGGAGGGGAGTCAGCTCGGTTAGCGAATTCCTTAACAAAGCCCAAGAGTGGATAAACTTGGAAGAAGCTGAAGCTTCGGCCGCCGGGACCAGCCAGGTCCCCGAGAAGATCGCTGGGACGGGGACGGAGATCGTAGTGGCGACTCCCGACGTCGCGCAGAATAACCAGCCCGGTGGTAGCAAAAGAAAAGGACATGGTGAAAACAACCAGCACGGCCAGAAGAAGAATAAGTCTGTGGATAAGTTCAAGCCCGTGTTCACAACCTATGCTGATCTCACCCAGACCAGGGAAAATATTTTCCTGGCCAACGCTACTCGGGTCCCCTGGAAGAGGCCGGAGCCATTGAAGCACCCCAAGGGAAAGAGAGACGCCTCCAAATTCTGCCATTTTCATAACGACGTCGGGCACAATACCGACGACTGCAGGCACCTCAAGGATGAAATCGAGACTCTCATTCGAGCAGGTCCGTTGGCGCAATACTCGCGGAACAGGGTCCCAGCAAGTCGACCCATTCCGGAGGTCCCAGCCAGTCAGCCCGGGCGTCGGGCAGATCAGGACGTCCTTCCCCCCGTGGTCGAGGGAGAGATATCCACCATCTCTGGAGGACCACACATGGCTGGCACGAGTAGGGGCGCCCAGAAGAGGTATGTGAATGAATTAAAGGCCCACAACGGAGCAGAGTTCGCCCCGGAACAGCGTCAATCAAAACAGCAACGATTAGAGAAACAACCGATAACTTTCACGGAGGAAGACGCAAGCCATGTCCAATTCCCTCATAACGATCCCTTGGTCGTAGCAGTCCAGCTCGCCAACCGGAAAGTAAGGAGAGTGTTGGTGGACAATGGGAGCTCGGTGAACCTCCTGTTCCGATCCACCTTAGAAAAAATGGGTCTGACTGTTGCCGAGCTGAAGGCAACCTCGATGATGCTATATGGTTTTTCAGGAGAAGGATCAGTAGCGATAGGGACAATCGAGCTGGTGATCACCCTAAGAGAGGAGTCCCGAACAGTGTCCAAACTACTCGAATTCGTGGTCATTGACTGCTCCGCTGCCTACAATGCCATTCTGGGCCGACCTACGCTCATAGCCTTCGAGGCTATCACTTTCATCCGGCACCTCGCCATGAAGTTCCGTACTTCAACAGGGGTCTGTACTATCAAGGGCGATCAGCTCGCTGCCAGGGAATGCTACAGCATTTCCATGAAGGGAAAATCTAAACCCGGGCAGGTGACGATGGCCATTCAGGATGAAGAGGAATCTCAGGGACCCAAGGCGGCTCCTGAGATTGAAAAACCTCAGATTTCCGAAGACGAAAAGCTCGCCCTAAGTGAGGACATTGACCCCCGTGTAGGCGAAGACAGGTCCGAGCTACAAGCTATTGAGGAGCTCGAGGAGGTGAGCATCGATAAACAAAACCCATCATGGACGGTTAAGCTCGGAAAGAACCTCTGCGATAAAAGAAAGGCGGATCTGACTACGTTTCTGCAGAAGAACCTAGACGTATTCGCATGGTCGCACGAGGACATGATAGGAATCAGCCCGAGCATCATCATGCACACGCTCCACCTGGATAAAAGCATCCCTGCCAAGTCTCAAAAACAGAGGCGTTTGGGAACAACCCGAGCCGAAGCCCTCGAAGAAGAAGTGGCCCGGCTCAAAAAGTGTGGCTTTATTCGTGAAGCCAAATTTCCAATTTGGGTCGCCAATCCCGTGCTAGTTCCAAAGCCCAACGGGAAGTGGCGGACCTGTATTGACTTCTCCGACCTGAATAAAGCCTGCCCCAAGGATTGCTTTCCATTGCCAAGGATCGATCAATTGGTGGATGCCACGGCGGGGCACGAGCTCATGTCCTTCATGGACGCGTACTCAGGCTACAATCAGATCGCGATGAATCCGGCAGACCAGGAACATACCAGCTTCATGACCCCGACTAATGTCTATTGTTATAAGGTCATGCCGTTTGGTCTGAAGAATGCCGGAGCTACCTATCAAAGGCTAGTAAACAGAATGTTCGCAGACCAGATCGGGAAAAACATGGAAGTGTACGTCGATGATATGCTTGTCAAGTCAAAGACTGCCAGCAACCACGTTGCCGACCTGGAAGAATGTTTTAACATACTGCGAGAATATGGCATGAGGCTCAATCCTCAGAAGTGCACTTTCGGTGTCGCATCGGGGAAATTCTTGGGTTTCATAGTCAATACCCGAGGAATCGAGGCAAACCCCGACAAGATCAGGTCACTACTCGAGCTTCCTTCCCCCAGGTCGCGGAAAGATGTCCAAGGCCTCACAGGAAGAGTGGCAGCACTGAACCGGTTCATTTCCAAGTCGACCGATAAGTGTTTGCCCTTCTACAACCTGCTCCGTGGAAACAAGAAATTCGAATGGACAGTAGAGTGCGAAAGCGCATTCCTCGACCTAAAAGCGCATTTGGCTGAACCGCCTGTGCTATCAAAACCCAAGGTAGGAGAACCTCTTTTCCTCTACATGGCCGTCACTGAGGACGCCGCTAGTGCCGTTCTGGTGCGAGAAGAGGACCAGGCTCAGAAACCGGTCTATTACATCAGCAAGAGACTCCTCGGAGCTGAATCAAGATATCCAATGATGGAAAAACTGGCGTTCTGCCTAATCACGGCCTCGTGAAAGCTCAGGTCATACTTCCAGTCCCACTCTATACACGTCATGACCGATCAGCCTTTAAGGAAAGTTTTGCAAAAGCCTGAAGCATCGGGACGCTTGTTAAAGTGGGCGGTCGAACTCAGTCAGTTCGAGATTTTCTATACTCCCCAAACTACCATAAAAAGTCAGGCCTTGGCCGACTTCGTGGCGGAATGCGCGGGATTCCAGGAGATTCCATCAGGAGACTCACCTCAGGTCGCCTCCCCACACTCGTCGTGGAAGATCTTCGTTGATGGCTCATCTAGCGAGAACGGTTCCGGGGCCGGAATCATTCTGATATCCCCAGAGGGACATAGATTCCACTCGGCGCTAAGGTTCGAGTTCAAGGCGTCTAACAACGAGGCAGAGTATGAGGCTTTGTTGGCTGGACTTAAGGTAGCTAGTGAGCTAAAGGCGAGCTCTGTCCAATGCTTCAGCGATTCCCAGCTCGTGGTGAATCAGGTTCTAGGAGAATATCAGGCGCGGGGACCCAAGATGGCCGCCTATTTGGCAAAGGTAAAGTCCGAGCTGTCTGCGTTTGGGCGAGGGCCAATCGAACAGATACCTCGGGAGCAGAACGCCAACGCAGATGCTCTCGCCAAGCTCGCCGCCTCGGGAGAGACAGAAACCTTGGGGTTGGTGCCAGTTGAGTTCTTGGAGAAACCTAGCATAGACGGGGATCGGGCAGAAATTGAAATGATTGACATCAGGCCGACCTGGATGACTCCCATTATTGAGTATCTCGTCGAGGGCAAGTTACCCGAAAGGCGCAACGACGCACGGCGAGTCCTTTATCAAGCTCCGAGATATACGCTAGTCGAAGGGGTGTTGTACCGACGTGGGCATTCCCTACCTCTCCTCCGGTGCGTTCTTCCAAGTGAAGCGAAGGCCATCCTTCAAGAAGTTCATGAAGGATTCTGCGGAGACCACACTGGGGGGCAAAGCCTGGCCTTAACGGTTCTCAGGCAAGGTTATTACTGGCCGACTTTGTCCAAAGACTCGATCTCATATGTAAAAAGGTGCGACAAGTGTCAGCGATTCGTTGCGGTTGCCCGAGCTCCTCCGGTCGAGCTAAAAATGATTTCGTCTCCCTGTCCATTTTCCATTTGGGGGATAGATCTAGTAGGCGCCCTGCCTACCGGAAAGGGCGGGGTCCGTTACGCCGTAGTAGCCATTGACTACTTCATCAAGTGGGCCGAAGCAGAGCCGTTGGCGAAAATAACATCGAAAAAGGTGCTAGACTTCGTGGTTAAAAGCATCATATGTCGATTTGGCCTACCTAAGAAAATCGTCTCCGATAACGGCACTCAATTTGACAGCGATCTGTTCACCGAATTTTGCGAAAGGCACGGAATTGTGAAAAGCTTCTCGTCCGTGGCCTACCCCCAGGCGAACGGCCAGGTCGAGGCTGTCAACAAAACTCTGAAGGCGAGCCTCAAGAAGAGTCTAGATGAGGCAAAGGGGATCTGGCCAAAACAGCTCCCCCAAGTCCTGTGGGCATACCGGACCTCACATCGGACTCCCACGGGTCACACGCCTTTCTCCCTAACCTTTGGGAGTGAAGCAGTCCTCCCCGTGGAGGTTAAAGTTCTGTCACATAGGGTCCAGTCCTACGACCAAGACAGGAACCACGAGCTCCTATGCCATTCCCTAGACTTAGTGGATGAAAGGCGAGAAGACTCACAACTCTAGCTCGCCCATTATCAGCTGAAGATCACTCGCTACTTCAACACTAAGGTCAAAAGACGTGCCTTTAGCGTCGGCGATTTGGTCTTAAGGAGAGTTTTCCTGGCTGGGAAAGATCTCAAAGATGGGGTTTTGGGACCAAACTGGGAAGGACCATACCAGGTCATCGAAGTCATCAAAGAGGGAACTTATAAGTTAGCCCGACTTGGTGAAGGGGCGGTCCCGCGGACTTGGAATGCCATCCACCTAAAGAAATACTATCAATGATCCACTTGTAAGGCCTAGGAGGTCACCTTCCATGTATAAATAAAAATCAAATGTTTCTTTTTATTTGCAAGTGTGATTTTAAAGTAACCACGAAAGACCCTTTCCCAGTTACTTGGGGGGCATATGGTACCTGGATATAACCAGGTCTCCTTAACGACTTAGGTGTTAATTTTTATCCATGGATAAGAGTTATCACAAACTAAGTCCTATCCTGGTTTTAACCAGGTCACAAAACTTAGAAGTTAACTAAAATTTATTGACCGTGGTTCTTCTTTAAAAGAGCCCGGGATATGGATAAAAGTTGACGCGAACTAAGTTTTCAAAATAAGTTCCTGGTTTTAACCAGGTCATAAAACTTAGAAGTTAACTAAAATTTATTGACCGTGGTTCTTCTTTAAAAGAGCCCGGGATATGGATAAAAGTTGACGCGAACTAAGTTTTCAAAATAAGTTCCTGGTCTTAATCAGGTCATAAAACTTAGGGGTTAACTTTAATTTTGATCGTGGCTCTTCTTTAAAAGCCCGGGATATAAATAACGGTTAACCCGAACTAAGTTCATAAAAATAAAGAGATGAATTGTAGCCAAAAGCATAAAAAATATATATATATGTTAAAGTTGCTGAGCAAATTGTCTCAAGGTGGAAACACCTCATGAAAAATTACAATGGAAAATAAAATAGTTCAAAATGCCCAAAGAGAAGTATCCTAAGCCCCATCAGTTGGCCCTTTGGAGGTCGCGGTCTCGTCCTGCTCCGCCGCGACAGAGGCCTCTCCAGTCTCCGAGGGAGGTACCTCTTTGTTTAGGCGGGCTTGGAGCTTCGGCAGCAAAAATGCCCAGAGGTTCGGCGGCATGAAAGAAAAGTCCGCATCCGGGTTGTGGGACCAGCAGTGATAGAACAGGTCTTGCAAGGACTGCTCCGAGACGGCCCGCTCGGCTTCCAAAGCAGCTTCCATGGCGGCCTGGGCCTCGGTTTTCGCTACCTCGAGATCTGTCCGCGATGCGGCCAGGGAGTTTGTAAGCTCTTGGTTCTTGGAGCAGATCTTCTCTAGCTCAGCTTTAGAGGCCGCCAGCGCGTCTTTCGCCTCCTGAGCCTCCTGGAGGGCGGTCTGGCGCTCGGCCTCCATACCCTCGAGCTGGGCCTTGGTCCTAGCGACGCCTCTGTATGCGGCAGCAATGCCCTGCACGAAAGGAAGGATAAATTAACTAACTGGAAGAAAAAAAGGCGGCGTGTGAGTGTTAAAGCTTTAAAAGAATGAGGCAGTTTACCGTTAGGGTCATGTCCATCGAAGACTCTATAACTCGGACCGGGCTCGTTGTTTCGATGGCCCGGAGCTCCTTCTCCCTGAGCTTGTAGAAATGGCTGACGGCATAGCTCGCCGACTCATACACCGTCCCCCGGAATGCTTCTGGCATCTTCTCCAGATCCTGGGGATCGACCGGGATACGCACATCCGGGGCTGCCGCGGCCGGATTCCCGATCTCCATTACCCCGTCCTGGATGGCTAATGGAGATCGTTGGGGTGGCGGGGGCATGGGTCCTATCCTGACGACAGGAAGGATCGCCCCCGCGACCTGGGATGGAGGGGCTTTCTCCTTCTCCTTAGCCGGGGATTTGGTGGAGGTCCCGGTCGAGCTCTTGGACTCTCGAAGCCTTTTCAACCTTGGCCCCGCTAGGGGGTTCCCGCCAAAGACCACGCCCCGCAGATTACCTCCGGGCTGAGACATCTCTTCTGCCAAGAACAAAAAACATGGTTATTACAAGGTAGCAATCATGCAGAAATAGAGGCAAAAGGTTTAAAGGCAACAAGTAAGCGAATACTAAGGAAACCCTACCCCCCGAGCTGGAAGAGCCTAAGACGATTATCTCATGAACTGGCGCAGGTTCTAGGTCCGGTTCTGACTCGGGGCTGGACTCTTCTACATACTGCCTAATCCCCGGAGCATAGACGCCCCTCTGGAGCGCCGGCCACGTGCATAAGTTGGTCCCATACTCCTAAAAAAGGATCGACCTAAAAGCTAGGGTGTTATCTATTACTATGGTACCCCTAGGCCGACTCTCTTGATGATCCAGCACGAGCCGGTCAACACAATGGAGCAAGAGCATATCCAGGTCTGGATTCCTCTGGTGACGATGGACGAGCTGCCTAGGATTGAACCTAACCAGCCGGGGGTCTGCAGTGGCCCTATCTACATTCTTAAATAAGTAAGGATTACCTTGGCCGGAGGGACCCGCGGCTGCTCCGGATTGGACCCTCTCCTCGTCCATCATCTGGGCGACCTCCAAGGTCCTCTTCCTACTCCTCACGAGAGGAACTTCGTCATCCTCTTCCTCACCTTCGTCGTCTGCGATCTCCTCCGCGACGATCGGTCTGTTGTCGCGAGCTGGGGGCGGCCCCCGGGGCCTCTTCAAATTCAAAGTCTGATTTGGGAAAATCAGCTTGCAGAATACCATCGTCTCGTCAATCACGAGCACGCGGCAGTCTTTCTCACTGGGGGGCAAGCTCGCCAGTGTGTCGTATTGACCCCCGAGGGTCGCGGACTTTTCGGTCCTCGCGTAGATGGCTGCAAGATTGGTTGAAGTCAGAAGTGGGATAAGGAGGGAGCTAAAGTAAGATAACCCTTAAAAGGAGAGCTAAGGTCAAGGATCACTTACGAGGGCGGTTAAAGTAATGATGATCGCAGTTGCGGAACCCAGTTGACATGAAAAACTGGTCCTTGAAGTCATTCGGGTGGCTCGGCAGCTCGATGACCGCCGCTGTATTAGGAAAACGGGTTAAGTAATAGAACCCGTCGCCTCACCCCCGCTGGTCCGGGCTGGCTTTGAGGCAAAAGAAGTATAGAATATCAGCAGGAGTGGGGACCTCCCACTCGTGCTTTTGAAATAAATACCTCAACCCCGCCAGCAGACGGTAGGAGTTGGGAGGGAGCTGAAATGGGGCCAACCCCACATAATTCAGGAAGTCGGCGAAGTACTGTTCCAGGGGGAGGAAGGCCCCTGCCTTGAAGTGTTCACCGCTCCAGGCCGCGAACGATTCATCGAGCGGCGTGCAGCTCCGCTCGCCCTCTGCGGCAGGTCGGGCAATCACTGAGGCTTTCCCCAAGGGAATGTTGTGGGTGACGAAGAGTTTGGTGACCTTCGCCTGCTCGGTTATCTTCGAGACGATTCTCTCCGCCTCGAAAAACGCGTCAGGAGCCACCTCGGCCTGTTTCTCCACGGCCAGGCCAAAGTGGGGAATCGGCGAGCTGGGCATCACCGCCTTTCCTTTATCTTGTTGGGAGGTCGAGCTTCCCACGTTCTTCTGGGGCAGGTTCTTCTTCGGGGCCATCTGGTCACCTATCGAACAAAAGAAAACACTTTAGAAAAGGCGACCCAAGCAGAAGGATGAAGCAAGTATTAGTTACACGAGCTGGGGTAAGCCCAGCCCGTGGAGAATGGAACCACGAGGTTCAATGGACACGCGCCTATGCCCTCAACAGATCCCAGATTACTCAGAATTCGTGTGTCAGGGGGCTCAGAGTAAAAATTTGCCTTGGGGGGAAATTTTCAACAGGAAAAACGTTGCAAAACCGCTTTTGAGGCGTATTCCCTAAGCTACCCGGTTTTGCACCCAAAATCCCTAAAGGTCCTACCCAGAAATTGTCCCCGAAGGAACACCTTGAAACCCATATTCTAAAACGATTTCCTGCAACAGGCGTGCCCTAATCTAAGAAGGGCTGCCACCCTCCATATCCACGCAACCCAGAAAACCCCTGCATGTGGCTACAGTGAAATTTATTACCTAAGCTACAGTGGCATGCTTCCAAAATAAACTGGGTGAGAAAACTTACAGTGTATGGCTGGATGGTGAGCGAGATTGCTGCGCTGGTAGGAGCTTCGTTGGTACAGTGGCTTCCAAGGCTTTGAAGAAACTCGTACGCTTAGGCTTCATGAACGGAGAAGATGAAAACATCAGAGATGAGGGTTTCGTCCTTCGGAAAGTCAGAGAAGGAAGTTTGAGAAATTTTTGAATGATAAGGTGGCCCGTGCGTAGGGTGGCCACCCCCTTTTTATACAAGGGAAGGATCACGTGTAAAAGGCTCTTGGAAGACCCTCCACTCGAAATGTGAAACGATGGCTGGTCAGTAGGCTAGGCCATTTAATGCGGTTCTCGTAGAGTGTACCGTCGCCACCCACGACGTTCCACGTATCAGACGCCTGCGAGAAGAATGGAATGCGAAGGGTTGTGGGGGAAGCCTAAAAGCCCCTACTGTGGTCTCCTATATATGACGTCATATACCACGAGCAGGAGCTTGGGGGGCAGATGTACGCCCTGATTTTCCCACGGGCTGATTAGCAGGACGAGCCTCGGACTAATCAGGTTTAGTCCGAGGTGCCCACAGGACGAAGGTCCTATTTCCAGGACGGATCTTCTCAGCTCGGGAGGGGCATCAGAAGGCCACGCCAGGAGAACAGCTCGTGATACGATCTGTTCGTGTCACGAGGAGCCCAGTAAGCTCTAAGCCTTTATGAAGTCAACGCACGCAAGATAAACGTGCATATATCTGACATCACGTGTCTGATATCCCCCTGGCTTCTCGGACACGTAGCAGGAACGTGCGTATCAGACTCCCACGGATGGGTTGGGCCGTGCGGCCCATTATCTCCTTCCATGCTGATTAGACCACACTTATGTGTCAGGTTTAGGAATTAATCATGAATGCCACAGAGTTGATATGACAAATGGTAAGGTCACGGGATGACCTCCCTACCAACTTCCAGGTGCCTTCTCCTATAAATATGGAGACCCTGGGAGCTGATAGGGGTTGGGAAAAATGGTCTTTGAAGAACTATATACTTTGTAAACCAAATACCCAGAGAGGATGAATAATATTGACTAGTGGAGTAGAAGGATTTTAACCTTCGAACCACTTAAAAACGTGTCTTGAGTCACCTAGTTCATTATATAAGATTTCATATCTGTGACGGTTCTACCTTGAGTGCTAATCTCTTTCTCTTCTTCTTTTAATTACTTGTTGCCGAAGAACCGCGTCAACAAAATGCATTATCTCCTATATACATGGAACGTTCCATGAAGATCGGGAATGGATAACAGATTAAATGATATCCCTTAAATTAGGGGATTAAATAACAATAAACACGTTCACACGTAATGAGTTATTTCAGATAAATTATCCAATCTTCAAGATCGGCCATTAGCATTGACTCTATCGAGATCATGAGTCATTCACGAGCTTGCCACCCAACTTCGTGCTATGCTCGGGACATGTAGATGCTAATGAAGCTGCTACATCCGAGCTTGTGCTTCCCGAGTTTGAGTTATCTCGCCTGAAGGCAATTGGTGAAAAATATATTTACGTGTCATGCCGTGCGAGCTCAGAATATATTCGAGGCCACACATCTTCGAGCTTTCGAGGTCGGCAATTACAGCAGAGTGGTCTGACTGAAGGATCAAATGACGATCATCCATACTTCAAGCTTACACCTGACGAGCCCAGCTTTCGGGATCATGACTCCTTATCTCGAAATCTGGGTATAACAATATATATATATTAAATACAAGCAATGTGAATTGAATTGCACATTTCCTTAGTTTTATTTATCAAATTTATTTATTATTTTTTATTAAATTTGTATTATTATCATATAAATTTGAAATAAATAAACAATATTATATATAAAAGAATGACATAAACATATTAAAAAAATAAACCAAAATATTGTTTATCATTTAAAAAATATATATATAATATTGTACGCCCTAATTATCCACAGGCTATTAGCGAGCTGAGATATGGCATAATTATATCAGCCACGTGGATGACACGTACCCGGAGCTGCTGTTACCAGGTCCTACCTCTTTAGCTCGAGGTAATCAAAGGCTTACTAAGATTACTAAGGAGTCGGGTCAGAAGTATGGACATCACGAGCTAAGAATACAGCAAGCTCGAGGTACGAGCTTGGGTTGGCATCTGTGACCCCTTATAAAGTCAACCACGCAATGTAAACGTGCATATATCAAACATCACGTGTCTGATATATCCCTGAATTCTCGGACACGTAGCATAAACGTTCGTGTTCAGGCACCCACGACTGGGTAGGATTGTGTGGCCCATTACCCCATTTACCTATTGATTAGACCACACTTCATTTGTCAGGTTTTAGGAATTAATCATGAATGTCATAGAAATGACATGATGGGTAAGAAGGTTACGGGATGACCCTCCTTGCCAACCCCCAGGTGCTCTCTCCCTATAAATATGGAGACCCTGGGAGTTGCAAAGGGTTGGATTCTATTATGTAAAGAAATACCCTGTAAAGAATACCAGAGAGATAGCAATAATATTGGCTGGTGGACTAGAATGATTTTAACATTTGAACCACCTAAAAAAGTATTCGTGACACCATTTTATTTTAAGATCATTCATTTATTACGGTTCATTACTTAGCACTAATCCTGCTCTTTATTCTATTAATTACTTGTTGGTGAAGAACCGCGTCAACAGTTTGGTGCTTTCATTGAGAGCCTGTTAGATTGGTGCTATCGCAAATACCCAACCATGGTGGTCACTCGCTCAAGACATGGTAACGAGGCAGACAACCGTGATGGGCAGGAGGCCCATCATAACTCCATCTCCGATGATCAGAACCCTAAGGTTCAACAGTGGTCGGGCAAGCAGCCAATAGGTCAAGATGACACTGGAAGTTCGGCTCCCCGGCCACCCAATCTGAACCCAAATCTCTACACGGCGGTGGAAATGGAGAATGCACAGCTGAGGAGCCAGCTGGCGAAAGCGAACCAGCAGATTCAAGAGGTTCTGGCCCCGCTACCCCCTCTTACAACCGACGCTAACGTCGGAAAGAGGCAAGGCGAGACTCATAAGTCCCGCCGGGGTAATCGGTCCAGGCCTAGCTGGTCGGTCAGACCCCCGACATCAAACTCTACTCCCACATCACACCATCGGGAGACCACTTTTGAAGAACTACCCAGGGCCGAGCAACAGTACAGCTAATCGGTCCGGACCTCAACTCCCAGCTCACTTCCGCCCTCGAGCGCACCCAGGAGGGCTCAAAGGAATTCGCGAAGGAGATCCGGGGAGGGCTCACAGCGACAGCTCGTCCCGGCCAGCCGTCCTACACCCTGCTTAGACCGCCGAGCGCAGGACCCGAAGGATGGTAGAGCGGAGCGACCTTGACCTAACCTAATCCGCCCTGATGGGACCAGGATCGCATCCCTGGTCAGGCATCCTCCCTCACCAATAAGGTACCTGTCTCCTCCCTAGCCAGTCCGAGACATTCCAGCTCATGGGAGCAGTAGGAGGAATCCTCCTTCCGTCGGACCGAAAAATCGTAGCAGAGCGCCCAGAGAAGTCCCGGATCCTCATCCCCAGAGGCGAGCTCCAAGCTTCTCAAACGGGAGCTATTGGACCAGAAGCCGTCAAAGTGACCTCTCCGGTGGAGACCTGCGCCAACGCTTGAGCTCGGCGCAGATTCCTCAAGCTACCCTGAGGGGCGACCTCCGAGATCGCCAAAACTCTCAAAGGGGAGAACCGGTGGGAAACGGCAGCCGCGCTCGCCAAAGGGAAGACCTGTCCGAAGTACGCGACAGCGGGAACGTCCCGTATAACCTATCTACAGATAGGAGGGACAATAACCCGCCCAACACGTACAATGGATCCGGAGCTGTTGAACAGCCCCGGAACAACCAAGGGGATCAGGACAAAACCCTTGAGCGTCTGGCTCAGATGGAGGAGTTGATGAGGAATCTCCTATCGTAGAAGGAAAAGGACGAATATGATTCAGGGGACGAGCTTGAACTCTTCGCCCCCAGCATAGCAGCAACGACCTATCCACCTGGTTTCCGTATGCCGCACTTGTCCAAATTTAACGGAGACGGGGATCCGTCAGATCATCTGGGTATGTTCAATACCTTGATGATGGCCCACAAAATTGGTCCCGAGCTGAGGTGCCTAATATTTCCATCCACCTTGACTGGGCCGGCCAGACAGTGGTTCAAACAGAATAAGAAACAGTCAATCAGTTCGTGGAAAACTTTCTCTACTGACTTCAAGAGAGCATTCCGAGCTTCTCAGGCTGCCCGCGTCAAGGTCGACACCCTGGAAAATGTAAGACAGCAACCCGACGAGCCTCTGAAGGCTTACCTGAGAAGATTCTGGAGTGGGAACGGAGGTCGTGATAGGGACCCAGACCGTTACACAAAATAACCAGTTTGGTGGAGGCAAGAGAAAGGGGAGCAGTAAGGGCAACTAGCACGGCCCAAAGAAGAACAAGTCCATAGAAAAATTTAAACCGGTCTACGCGACTTATACGGAGCTCACCCACTCTAGGGAGAACATCTTCCTAGCAAATTTTGCTTGCCTCCCCTGGAAGAAGCCGGAACCGTTGAAACACCAGAAGGGTAAGCGAGACCCTTCCAAGTTTTGTCAGTTCCACAACGACATTGGTCACAATACCGATGATTGTAGGCACCTGAAGGATGAGATTGAAACTCTCATCAGAGCTGGACCCTTGGCTCAGTATGCACGGAATAGAGTTCCCGCAGCCCATCCAGCTCCAGAAGTCCCGGTCAGTCAGCCCGGGTCTCGGGTAGATCAGGACGTCCCTCCTCCCATGATAGGAGGAGAGATCTCCACGATCTCTGGAGGTCCCCATTTGGCTGGCACGAGCAGGGGTGCCCAAAAGAGATACGTCAACGAACTTAAAGCTCATAATGGAGTGGAGTTCGTCCCCGAGCAGCATCTACCAAAGCAGCAACGATTGGAGAGGCAATCAATCATATTTACTGAAGAAGATGCCAGCCACGTACAGTTCCCTCATAATGACCCTCTGGTTGTAGCAGTGCAGTTCGCTAATCGGAGGGTTAGGAGAGTGCTGGTTGATAATGGAAGCTCGGAAAACCTACTGTTCTGGTCCACGCTGGAGAAGATGGGTTTGTCTGTCACTGAGCTGAAAGCCACCTCCCTGATGCTTTACGGATTCTCTGGAGAAGGATCGGCGGCAATAGGAACGATCGAGCTGGTGATCACCTTAGGAGAGGGACCTCGGACAGTCTCGAAACTCCTTGAGTTTGTGGTCATCGATTGTCCCGCCGCATACAATGCCATTTTGGGTCGACCTACACTAATAGCGTTTGAAGCCGTTACCTCCATCCGCCACGTCGCGCTAAAATTCCCCTCTTCCACAGGGATATGCACGGTCCGTGGCGATCAACTTGCTGCCAGGGAATGCTACAACATTTCTATGAAGGGAAAATTAAAACACGGGCAATTAACGATGACCGTCCAAGGTGGAAATGAGGAATCTCAGGAACTCGTGACTAATCCTGAGATTGAAAAACCTCAGAATGTCGAAGGGGAAAATATCGTTTTAAGTGATGATATTGACCCCAGAATAGGCGAGGATAAATCCGAGCACCAAGCTATCGAAGAGCTCGAGGAGGTAAATATCGATCCACAGAATCCCTCGCGGATGGTAAAGCTCGGGAAAAACCTATGTGGCGAGAGGAAGGCGGAGCTGATTAAGTTCCTGCAGGAGAGCCTGGACATGTTCGCATGGTCTCACGAGGACATGGTGGGAATCATTCCGAGTTTCATCATGCACACCCTCCATTTGGATAAGAGCGTGCCTGCAAAGTCCCAGAAATAGAGGCGCCTAGGAACAACCCGAGCTGAAGCCCTAGAAGAGGAAGTAGCCCGACTCAAAAATGTGGCTTAATCCGAGAAGCTAAGTTCCCGGTCTAGGTCGCCAATCCTGTGTTGGTCCCAAAGCCCAACGGGAAATGGCGGACCTGCATCGACTTCTCCGATCTGAACAAAGCTTGCCCCAAAGACTGTTTCCCCTTACCAAGGATCGACCAATTGGTAGACGTCGCGGCGGAGCACGAGCTCATGTCTTTTATGGATGTGTACTCAGGCTATAATCAGATCGCCATGAATCCAGCGGACTAGGAGCACACTAGCTTCATGACCCCAACTAACGTTTATTGTTACAAGGTCATGTCGTTCGGGCTGAAGAACGTCGGAGCTACATATTAGAGATTGGTGAACATGATGTTTGCAACCCAGATCGGAAAGAACATGGAGGTGTACGTTAACGACATGCTGGTCAAGTCAAAAACTGCCGATAACCATGTTTCCGACCTGGAGGAATGATTTAAGATACTGAGAGAATAAAGCATGAGGCTTAACCCCTAGAAGTGCACTTTCGGGGTTGCATCAGGGAAATTCCTGGGATTCATTGTCAATACCAAAGGAATCGAGGCAAACCCCGATAAGATCAGGTCATTGCTCGAGCTGCCCTCACCTCGGTCGCGAAAATACGTTCAAGGCCTGACAGGAAGGGTGGCAGCCCTTAATCGGTTTATCTCTAAATCTTCCGACAAATGCCTGCCATTCTACAACCTGCTCCGGGGAATAAGAAGTTCGAATGGACCGAGGAGTGCGAATGTGCCTTACTCGACCTGAAGGCACATCTAGCCGAGCCACCCGTATTGTCCAAACCAACGGCAGGAGAGCCTTTTTTCCTTTACCTAGCTGTCACAGAAAATGCAGCTAGTGCCGTATTGGTCCAAGAAGAGGACCCGGCTCAAAAGCCAGTCTATTACATGAGCAAGAGACTTCTCGGAGCTGAGTCCAGGTATCCGTTGATGGAGAAGATGGCTTTCTGTCTCATTACGGCCTCCCGAAAGCTCAGGCCGTATTTCCAGTCCCACTCTATACATGTCATAACTGATCAACCTTTAAGGCAGATTTTGCAAAAACCTGAAGCATCGGGACGTCTGTTGAAGTGGGCTATTGAGCTCAGCCAGTTCGAGATTTTGTACACCCCGCAAACTGCAATAAAAATCCAGGCCCTGGCTGATTTTGTGGCAGAATGCATAGGATTCTGAGAAGATCCTGTGGAAGATCCACCCCAGGCCACCTCGGTCCAGGCCTCATGGAAGGTCTTTGTAGATGGCTCATCTAACGAGAACGGCTCCGGAGCTGGAATCATTTTGATATCCCCAGAAGGTCATAGGTTCCACTCGGCATTGAGATTTGGATTCAAGGCATCCAACAACGAGGCTGAATACGAAGCTTTACTGGCCGGGCTAAGGGTGGCCCAGGAGCTGAAGGTCAGCTCCGTTCAGTGTTACAGCGATTCCCAGCTCGTGGTAAACCAAGTACTAGGTGAATACCAAGCACGGGGAACCAAGATGGCTGCTTACCTAGCCAAGGTAAAAGTCAAGTTGTCTGCATTTGAACGGGGCTCAATCGAACAGATACCCCGGGAGCAGAATGCCAACGCAGACGCCCTCGCAAAGCTTGCCACCTCCGGGGAGACGGAAACTTTGGGGTTAGTACCGGTAGAGTTCTTGGAGAAACCAAGCATAGAAGAGGTCGAGGCAGAGGTCGAGATGATTGACGCCAGACCGACCTGGGTGACCCCCATCCTCGAATATCTCACTGAAGGAAAGTTACCTGAAGAGCGTAATGACGCAAGGCGGGTACTTTACCAGGCTCCGAGGTATACAGTGGTAGATGGGATGCTATACCGGCGTGGGCAATCTCTACCTCTCCTACGATGCGTTCTACCAGGCGAAGCGAAGACCATTTTGCAAGAAGTGCATGAGGGTTTTTGCGGAGATCACACTGGGGGGCAAAGCTTGGCCCTGAAGATCTTAAGGCAAGGATATTACTGGCCTACTCTGTCAAAGGACTCGATCTCCTACGTCAAGAAATGTGACAAGTGCCAGCGATTCGCCACAGTTGCCCGAGCTCCCCCAGTCGAGCTGAAGATGATCTCGTCCCCGTGGCCATTCGCGGTCTGGGGAATCGACTTGGTTGGCGCCCTCCCTACTGGAAAGGGTGGGGTTCGTTATGCGGTGGTGGCTATAGACTACTTCACCAAGTGGGCAGAGGCAGAACCCTTGGCAACAATCACTTCAAAGAGAGTCCTTGACTTCGTGATCAAAAGCATTATCTGCCGGTTCGGGCTGCCAAAGAAGATCGTATCAGACAACAGAACGTAGTTCGACAGCGACCTCTTCACCGAATTCTGTGAGAGGCACGGCATTATGAAAAGCTTCTCCTCTGTGGCCTATCCCCAGGCAAATGGGCAGGTCCAGGCCGTTAATAAGACGCTAAAGGCGAGCCTTAAGAGAAGACTGGACGAAGCCAAGGGAGTCTGGCCAGAACAGCTCCCCCAGGTGTTGTGGGCATACCGGACCTCGCATCGAATGCCGACAAGTCATACTCCTTTCTCCCTAGCTTTCGGGAGTGAGGCAGTCCTTCCTGTCGAAGCAAAGGTAGCCTCGCATAGAGTCCAGGCATATGACCAGGACCGCAATCAAGAATTTCTCTACGCGTCCCTTGACCTGATTGATGAAAGACGAGAAGATTCACAGCTCCAGCTCGCGCATTATCAGCAAAAAATCACTCGTTATTTCAACTCAAAGGTCAGGAAACGTGCCTTTAACATTGGTGACCTGGTCCTCAGGAGAGTCTTCTTAGCCAGTAAAGATCCCAAAGACAGAGTATTGGGACCGAACTGGGAAGGGCCATATCAAATAACCGAGGTCATAAAGGAAGGAACCTACAAGTTAGCTCGGCTTAATGGAGAAGCAGTCCCGCGAACTTGGAACGCCACCCATTTGAAGAAATATTATCGATGATACCTTGTAAGGCTTAATCAGAAGGCCATCTTTTGTTTATTAAGCAATGAGAATTAAATCTTTTTTCATTATTGTGTATATTTGAGGATGTAATCTCAAGTAACCACGAAAGACCCTTTCCTAGTTACTTGGGGGGCATATGGTGCCTAGATACAACCAGGCCACCTTAAAGACTTAGAAGTTAATTCAAATCGATTCATCGATGTTTTTCTTAAAAAGCACGAGATATTGATAAAGGATTAACATGAACTAAGTCGTATCCTGGATATAACCGGGTCATCCTACGAAACTTAGAAGTTAATTCAAATTGATTGATCGATGTTTTTCTTAACAAACACAAGATATTAATCAAGGATTAACGCAAACTAAGTTTTTAAATTAACGTCCTGGATGTAACCAGGTCCTAAAACTTAGAAGTTAATTCAAATTGATTGATCAGTGTTTTTCTTAAAAAGCACAAGATATTAATCAAGGATTAACACGAACTAAGTTTTCAAATTAACGTCCTGGATGTAACTAGGTCCTAAAACTTAGATGTTAATTCAAATTGATTGATATGATTTTCTTAGAAAGTACGAGATATTAATAAGAAATTAATGAGAACTAAGTTTTTAAATTAATGTCCTGGATACAACCAGGACTTCTCTTAGAAGTTGGTTAAAGTTGGTTAACATATGTCTTTTTTTTTAGAAAAGCATAAAATGTAGATCACAACACCAACAGAAACTAAGATTATTACCAAAAGGCAAAAAGGTGTAAATCAATCAAAAATAAGATTGGAGAAATCAATTGTCTCGAGGTTAGAAAACCTCATAATGTAAAGTTACAAAAAAAAAGTTGTTGTGTAAATGGTAAAAAGAAAAGAGAAGTCCTATGCCCCGCCAGGCTGCTCCGATGAGGTCACCACCTCGCCCTCCTGCTCGGCGGTTGTGGAAGTCTCCCCGGTCTCGGAGGGCGCCTCTTGCTGAAGGCGAGCTTTGAACTTCTTCAGGAAGGACTCCCACGCGTCCGACCCCAAAAAGGAGAAGTCACCATCTAGGTTGAAGACCCAGCAGTGGTACAACATAGCCTCCATGGAGGAGCTGGCAGCTGCCCTCTCCGTCGCTAGAGTGGCCTTGGCCTCCTCGGCCTCAACTTTCACGGCATCCAGTGCAGCCCGAGCAGCCCTGGCCTCCTCGAGCTTAGTTTTTGCAGCGGCTAGGGCGACCTTGGTGGCCTCGACCTCCAACAGCTTAAGTTGAGGCGCGTCCAGCTTAGCCTGCGCGGTTGCCAGGGCGTCCTTGGCATCCTACTCCTATTTCTTGGCAGTCGCAAGGGCGGACAGAGCAGTCTGATGCTCGCCCCTCATATCCTCGAGCCTGGCCCTAGATCGGGATATGCTCCGGTGAAGAGCCAAAGCACCCTACAAGACCAAAAGATAATAAGGCAACTGCCTTAGAAAAAAAAAATGAGATGCATACGAGCAAGGAATACCATTAGCGAGGCCAACTTACCGTGAGAACCATCCCCAGCGAAGACTCCATCACGTTCTCCAGGCTCCTTGTCTCAATCGCCCGCAGGTCCCTCTCGGTGGCATTGTAATAGTGGTCCACGGCGTAGCTCGCCGTCTCGTAGACCGTCCCCCAAAAGACATCGGGGATCTTCTCTAAAGCCCGGGGATTCACCAGAATGCGCACCTCGGGGGTTATGGTCGACAAGGTCCCGGGGGGCACCTCCGTTTCCCAAGCAGAGGCGGGAGCTCGTGGAGGAGGCGGGAGCATCTTCTCCATTGCAGGAGGGGGTAGAGGCACTTTTTCCTGAGCAGTCGGGGCTTGGCTCTTCCCCTTTGCAGGGGACTTGGAGGTAGTCCCGATGGCCTTCTTCTCCATCCGGAGCTTTTTCACCATGGGCCCGGAAGCCCCAGAAGAAGGGTTCCCTCCAGGGAACATAGCTCGCAAGTCATTGTTCCTGGGCTGAGACATATCTGTCGAAGCAAAAACAAAGCATTAATATACAAGTAAAAATATTTATACAAAACAAAAAAAAACAAAAGGGAAAACAAATCTCAAGAATGTATTGAAAGGGATCCTACCCTCCGAGCTAGAGGAGGAATCTATGGTCATGACCACCGGCCCCGGAGCTTTGGCAGGGGAGTCTAAGATAATGACTTTGCGGGCTGGAAGAAGCTCTGGGTCCGAATCTGGCTCGGGACTAGACTCTTCTACGTACTGCCTAAGACCTGGAGCTACTACGCCTTCCTGGAGGGAGGGTGTAATGCCCCAAATTTCCTAATAAGGTTTAGGACCTTGATTAGGAGGTCGGGAGGGCCATAATTGATTTATTATAATATTTAATGATTATATGCATATTTACGTGAATTATATTATTATATGATGGTGAATGCGTGCATATGGGAGAATTTATTATTGTGAGGGTATTTTGGTAATTTGGCCACTGTGGGCGTAATTGTATATTTTGGGTGCATGATTGTGATTAATTAATATAGCCACATGATAAGGTGGATTGGTTCGAGCTAATCGACATGAGACGATCATGAGATGTAAGTATTTGGTCAAGTCATAACGGGTTTAAGTTCGGGGCTCGGGGTGAGTCTCGGGGTGAATTTAATGATTGGAGCATTACCGGGAATTAAAGGATGATGGGATATGATTTATTGGTATTTGGGAATACTGAGAATAGCGGGAATTGGAGAGCGTTAATTATAATTAACGAGATAGGCGGGAAAGGACGGTTTTACCCTCGGAAGCTTTTAGAGGGATTTATTTGGATTAGGGGCATTATGGTCTTTTGACCCTAAGGATATATATGACATAAAGGCTGTAGATTGATATTAAAACAGAGCCTATCCTCTCTTTCTCCCTTCCATCCCGTACAAGCTTCCTCCCTCACCTTTCTTTGAATTTTGAGAGCTCAAATGGAAGTGTTGAGCTAGGGGATTAAAGGTGGCAGCTAGGAACCTGTAACAACCATCAAAGGGGATTCAAAACTGTGTTTGAGGTGAGTTTTAGCCTTTGAACTCAGGTGATACTTTGTTTTCTTCTTTGGTTTTTCAGCTTTGATTTCTTGTTAAAAGTTTGGATTCAAAGGGGTTTTGATGGATGATAAGATTGGGTTTTGGTGAGGGGAGGTTATGGGTGTTGTCTAGGGGTTTAATTGTATGTTAGGAAGAGGTTTTATGAAGGTTTGAAGGACTGGTTTGAGAGGAAATCGCACAGGAGAAAAACTGGTTCGTTGAGGGCGTTCTAGCTGGTCTGGGCTGGGCGCCGCAGCGCAGCAGGGGTGCGCCGCGGCCCTTGGTGTCTGTCAGGAGGGAGCCCTTCTGTCTGAAGGGTGCGCCGTGGCGCAGTAGGGGAGGGCCACGGCCCTTAAGGCCATTTTGACCAAAAGCATGTTTTTAAGCTTGGGGATTCAAGCCATAAGCCTCGGGGTTGTACCTAGTACCCGGTTAAGTGGGGATTGATGTCCCGGAGGCTAGATATTGATTTGGGAACCTACGTTGATCATTTTTATTGATGATACCTTATATTTGGTTATGACTAGGTGACCGCAAAAGGACTAAAAGTCGATCGTTCTCAAGGGTCGTTCTTTTAATCGTTCTAGCTCAACTTTGAGGTAAGAAAACTGCACCCTGTGTATATGTGACATGCATGGCTATTATGATGCATGTGGGTTGATTATTGAGTATGACATGCGTGGTTATTATGATGCATGTTGGTTGATTATTATGTATGACATGCATGGCTATTATGATGCATGTTGGTTGATTATTGTGTATGACATGCATGGCTATTCTTGATGCATGTTGGTTGACTATTAAACGTGACATGCATGGCTGCTATTGGTGCATGTTGGATTGCTGGATATATTGCATATGATGCATGAGAAACATGTGATTGGGACATGCTTTATATACTGAGTATGATGTTGTTCAGAGCTTGAGCCTCTGTGTTTATGCATGGCCCTAATAGCACTAATACCTGTTTAGTAAGCATGCTAAATGTCTCGTTATTGGATATGGAACGTGTGATATATGATTGGTGGCATGTCTTACTTGTGAATGACACTGACTAGTCAAGGACCGACTCTAAAGTCGAGAATCATGCATTGAATGGCTCTATGGCATTAATGCCAGACCGACCCTAAGGTTGAATAACTTATAAGCGCTTGCCTGGTCTATGACCAGATGTTTATGGCCAAGGTATATGACCCTGGTGACTGTTTGTCACACGGCCAAGGGACGCTGTCCATGGCACGACTCTAGAGTCGGGAGGCAGGTTATGTTGGTGACCATTCACCATGCACCTGTCCTAATCAAACTTATGAAAGGATCATTTATCAGTTAAGCCCTGGTGACCCTATCGTCACATGGTTAGAAGGAGCGATGCTTATTATTGTGACTTTTGGCTATTGTCACCTATTTGCTTGGACTGATAGTCCTGAATGGTTATTATGATCGTTGTTGATATTATATCATGCTTTATTGTGTTTTCTTGCTGGGCTTTGGCTCACGGGTGCTACGTGGTGCAGGTAAAGGCAAGAGGAAGCTGGACCATCCTTGAGTTGGAGAGCTTAGGTGATGATGTGTACATATGCAGCTGCTCGTCCGCCACGGCCGAGGTTTAAAGTGGAACTAGGGTTGAACCCAGTTTTGCCGCTTAGAACGGCCTGTTGTAAATATTTTCTGTAATAAACTCTGAAACTTTATTCTCGGGATCCCAATGTATATATTAAACGTTCTAGTGAAACGTTACATCTTAACCAAAATGTTTAATCCCTAAACCGCCAATCATGCTTAGTTACACGTTTTTGGCCAAATGACTCGATTAGCGAGTTTAGCACTGTTTACAAAGCACACCGTAACGGTCCCTGGAGTTGGGGCGTTACAGAGGGCCACGACCGAAGGTTGGTCCCGTACTCCTCAAAAAAGACCGACCTAAAGGCTAGGGTATTATCTACAACTACAGTACCCCTAGGGCGGCTACTGTCATAACCCAGCACGAGCTGGTCGACGCATTGGAGTAGGGTTATGTCGCAGTCTGAGTCATTTTGATGGCGATGAATGGGCTGGCTGGGATTGAACCTAGCTAGCCGAAGATCTACGGTGGCCCTATCTAAATCCCTAAATAGATAAGGGTTACCTTGGCCGGAGGGGCCGGCTGCTGCCCTGGACTGGGCCCTCTCCACGTTCACTTCTTGGGCGACCTCCAACGCCCGCTTCCGCCGTATGAGGGGCGCCTCATCCTCCTCGTCCTCTTCCTCTCCTGCGGTCTCAGCCTCGGGGATGGGCGCCATCTCGCGAGCTGGAGGGAGACCCCGCGGTCTCCTCAAGGACAAAGTTTGGCCTGAAGAGATTAGCTTGCATGCCAGCATCGTCTCGTCGGACACGAGCTGGCTATAGTCTTTTTCCCTTGGGGCCAGCCCCGCCAATGTCTCGTATTGACCCCCGAGGGTCACGGACTTAGCTTTCCTCACGAAATGGCTGCATGATTGTTTCTAAGTTAGGAACTAATAAAAGAATCTAATCAGTAATCAACTTACGAGATAAGAGTAGAGGGTACTTACGAGGGCGGTTGAAATAGTGGTGTTCGCAGTTGCGAAACCCCTTAGACATAAAGAACTGGTCTGTAAAATCGTTGGGGTGGCTGGGAAGCTCGATGACCGCAGCCGAATTCGGAAAACGGGTCAGATAGTAGAACCCGTCGCCTCGCCCCCGTTGCTCCGGGCTGGCCTTGAGGCAAAAGAAGTAGAGGATGTCCGCCGGCGTGGGGACCTCCCATTCCTGCATCAGGAATAAGTATTTCAGCCCCGCTAACAAGCAATATGAGTTAGGGGGGAGCTAGAAAGGAGCCAGCTTCACGTAATTTTGAAAATTCGCGAAGTACTGGTCCAGCGGGAGGAAGGCCCCAGCCTTGAAGTGCTCATCGCTCTAAGCGGCGTACTCCTCATCGAGCGGCGCACAGCTCCGCTCACCTTCGAGGGGAGGTCGGGCATCGCCCCTCCCAATCTCAATGTTGTGGGAAAGGAAGATCTTATTCACTTTCCCCTGGGTGGTGACCTTTGAGACGATCCTCTCGGCCTCAAAGAAAGCGTCGGGCCCCACCTCGAGCTCCTGCTCCACGGCTGGACCGAAAACGGGGATTGGAGAGTCCGTGACCACCTCCTTTCCCTTGTTAGCTTGCTGGGAAGACGAGCTGCCAACACTCTTCTTGGGCCCGCTTTTCTTTGGTGCCATCTGATCGCCTAGCGAACAGAAGTAGAAAATTTAGAAAGGGCGACCTAAGCATAAGAAGAATCTAACGCGAAGTGTTTCCTTTACACGGGCTGAGGTAATCTCAGCCCGTGGAGAGTGAAACCACGCGGTTCTATGAACACACGCTTGTGCTCCCAACGGGTCCCCGATTACTCGGAATTCGTGTGTCAGGATGGTCAGAGTAAAATTTTGCCTTGGAAGGAAAGTTCCGGTAGGAAAACAGTGCAAAACCGCCTGTGAGGCGTGTCCCCTAAGCTACCCGGTTTTGCACCCTAAAAACTGGTTATTTCAAACAGGCATACAAGAATTTTACCCAAAAAATCTCCCCAGAAAACGTACTCTATGAGTTATGCTCCTAAATGGTTTTTTCTACGGTCGATGCCCTAGGATAAAAACCTACGCGTATCATACCCACAAAAGACCAGCAAAATACTGCATGCCATTACAGAAACAATTTACCTAAGCAACAGTGAAGAAGAAATTTAAAGCATGCGCGAACGGAGGACTTACAGAAGTATTTTGCTGTGGTGTGACTGAAAGGGTCGTCTGGGTCGGAGTCCAGCTGAAATTGCTGGTGCCAAAGTCTCAAAGGAGCTCTCGTGCCTGAATTTCTGGAACGCTGGGAACAGTAACCGGAAGAAAGAGAGGGTTTTTTGAGACTGAGAAGGAAGAAGAAAATAAGAAAAATTTCAAATGAATGGGTGGCCCATGCGAAAGGTGGTCACCCCTTTTATATACGTAAGAGGCCAAGTGAGGAGGGCTGTTGGATTGCTTTGATGTAGGATACGAGGATCACTACTCGAAAGGTGAAACGACGGCCGAGTATAGGCTAGGCCATTTAATGCAGTTCTCGGAAGACGTACCATCACCAACCACGATGTTCCACGTACTCGACGCCTGCGTAATGGGCGGAATGTGAAGAGTCCACAAAGAAGCCTAAAAGCCCCCACTGTGGCCCCAGATGACGTCATGTGCCACGAGCAGGGGCTTGGGGGGCAAATGTACGCCCTAATTATCCACAGGCTATTAGCGAGCTGAGATATGGCATAATTATATTAGCCACGTGGATCACACGTACCCGGAGCTGCTGTTACCAGGTCCTACCTCTTTAGATCGAGGTAATCAAAGGCTTACTAAGGAGTCGGGTCAGAAGTATGGACATCACGGGCTAAGTATACAGCAAGTTCGAGGTACGAGCTTGGGTTGGCATCTGTGACCCCTTATAAAGTCAACCACGCAATGTAAACGTGCATATATCAGACATCACGTGTCTGATATATCCCTGAATTCTCGGACACGCAGCATAAACGTGTGTGTTCAGGCACCCACGACTGGGTTGGATCGTGTGGCCCATTACCCCCCTTACCTATTGATTAGACCACACTTCATTTGTCAGGTTTTAGGAATTAATCATGAATGTCACAGAAATGACATGATGGGTAAGAAGGTCACGGAATGACCCTCCTTGCCAACCCCCAGGTGCCCTCTCCCTATAAATATGGAGACCCTGGGAGTCGCAAAGGGTTGGATTCTATTATGTAAAGAAATACCCTGTAAAGAATACCAGAGAGATAGCAATAATATTGACTGGTGGACTAGAAGGATTTTAACCTTTGAACCACCTAAAAAAGTATTTGTGACACCATTTTATTTTAAGATCATTAATTTATTACGATTCATTACTTAGCACTAATCCTGCTTTTTATTCTATTAATTATCTGTTAGCGAAGAACCGCGTCAACAAATATGTTAGCATTTTTAAATATAAATGATAATTTTTTAATAAAAATTAACATTATGTATTATATATTATTGTTATAATGATATTTTATAATATTTAAATTTATATTAATAGAAGTATTAAAAATCTAGCCTTGTATTAAATATTATTATAATAATAATATTTTATAACATTTGAATTTATATTAATATAATTATTAAATATTTAGTCTTGTATTATAATTACAATATTTTATAACATTTGAATTTGAATTTATATTAATATAATTAATAAATATCCATTTCTATTAGTTTTAAAAGTATATTCTGATAAATATTTAGAATATTCAGTTAAAGTTAACAAAACAAATGGTTAAAACAAAAAATTTCCGTTATCTACACACTTTTTTTTTTTTTTTTTATATAGAAGACATATATGACACAAACAAACAATGCACGTTTATTTAGTTTTATTTATAAAATCTATTAATTATCTTTATTAAATTTGTATCATTGTTATATAAATTTAAAATAAATAAAAAATATTATATATAAAAAAATGACATAAACATATAAAATGAAAAATTAAACTAAAACATTGGTTATTATTTATATATATATATAATATGATAACTTTTTTAAACATAAATGATAATTTTTTTAATAAAAATTAAGATTATGTATTATATATTATTATAATAATATTTTATAATATTTAAATTTATATTAAGATAAGTATTAAATATCTAGTTTTGTATTAAATATTATTATAATAATATCTTATAATATTTGAACTCATATTAATATAATTAGTAAAAAATTAGGATTATATAATAAAATTTTATATCATTTAAATTTATATTAATATAATTATTAAATATCTAGTCTTGTATTATATATTATTATAATAATGATATTTTATAACATTTAAATTTATATTAATATAATAATTATTATATATGTAGTATTATATTAAATATTAATATAATAATAATATTTTATAATATATGAATTTATATTAATATAATTAATAAATATATATTTTTAGTTAGTTTTAAAAGAATATTCCGTAAATATTTAAAATATTCTGTTAAAGTTAATAAAACAAACCGCTAAAACCAAGAATTTCTGTTATCTACACATTTTTATATAGAAGAGATATATACTAGGTGCAATCATATTGCCCATTTACTTAATTTAATTAAAAAAATTAATTATTTTTATTAAATTTTTATTTTTGTTGTATAAATTTGAAATAAATAAAAAATATTATATATATAAAAATGACATAAATATATTAACAGAAAAATTAAACAAAAACATTGTTTATGAGTTTTTTTTAAGAAAATAATATGATAACCTTTTAGTATAATTAATAAATATTTAGTTATAATAATGATATTTTATAAAATTTGAATTTATATTAATATAATTAATATATTTTTTTAGTTGATTAATTATTAAATATCTAATCTTGTATTGTAGTTATAATAATAATAATAATATTTTATAACATTTAAATTTATATTAATATAATGAATAAATATATATTTTTAACTTATTTTAAAAATATATTCCGTTAAATATTTAGAATATTATGTTAAAGTTAACAAAAGAAACCGTTAAAACTAATAATTTTTATTATCTACACATTTTTTATATATAGATATATCATTATCAAAATTTCCAAATGTTATAATTATAAATGCATACTCATCACGAGTTTTTTTTATTATTAAATAAAACTAATAATTTTATTTAAATAATATTAGCTAGCATATCACAAATATCTCTTCTATATAACAAGTGTGTAGATAACACAAATTATTAGTTTTAATGGTTTTTTTTTTTTTTTGTTAACTTTAACAAAATATTCTTACATTTAACATAATATTTTTATATTTAACGTTAGATTGTAAACATGACTTAAATTTAAATAACATCAATTAAAAAAATTAAAATAAGATATTTTACAATAATAATTATTTAAAAATAATAAAATCATATATTTTATAGCTTAAATAAAATTTAATTAAACTTAAACTTAATATTATATTAAACATATAATATATAATATTTTGTTATCACTGTCAAATTTAAAAATTAGAACAAACTTAAACTTAAACAAAAATAAATAAATTAATTAATTAAAATAGAATATTTTAAAGATATTTTATTATAATTAAAATAATTAAATCATATTTTTTTTAAAAATAATAAAAACATACATATTATTTTTTTTATCTTATAAATTTATGTGATAATTTGTTTTTTATCAAGTGATTAGAGCTCTTTTTCTTCATCAAATTCATTAAAGGACGTTGCGAAATACATTAGAAACTAAAAATAATTGATGCATGTATACTAATATCTACACTAAGACTTTTTTTATTTTTATTTTATTTATATTATTAATTTTTTTTAAATATTATTGTAATATATATATGTATATGTCATGTAGCCATGTAAATATATATATATATGTCAATATTATGTTTAGATGTTATATATGTAGAGATTATTGATATAAATATTTATATATATATATATTATAGAACTAGAATTTATTCTATTATATATATATTTTAAAAACAGTGAATCAGTTTTTATTAAAATGATAAACAATGTTTACAACTTTAAAATTAAACAAACATGCATTGTACATTACTTCCGCCTAGTGTGTATATATATATATATATTATACTTAGTTCTCTCTTCTAACTATATAGACTAAGAAAAGATTAAACGAGAAATTTAGTAAACACATGAGTTGGTTTCGTTTCCACAACGGGGGCCACGAGTTGATAAGTAAACGATTGCAAAAATAGCACTGTAAAAGTTTCCAATTTTTTAAATTTTCTTTTGACATGTGATCCACGTACGTACGTTTTGTCAAAGTAATTGTGAATGAATTAATGTGTAAAATGTAGCTAGGTTCCTCCATGGGATTAACTATATTAAGAAATAACATCAGCAACAACAACATTATCATAAATACAATTAGGAAATGAATTTCAGTCTTCTTCATCAATAACAAACAAAGAAACCTATATTGGCTAATCACATCATCACATAACTGAATTGATAGCACAAAGAGAAAGACACATCACTTCTAATAACAAAAAGTTGTAAACCAACCTCCACAAACTAGACATGACCCTTCTCTAATGGCCATGGATTCAACTTGTATGGTTGAAGGAGTAGCTCCTAACCAACATTGAAAGTTGGGTACCTTTGGTGTAGAGTAACGAGAAGAGAGTATAATAAGAATGAGATTAATAAAATGAAATAAGATTTAAAATGAATATTAATTATTATTATGCATTGAAATGGTTTTTCTTTTCTATTATATAAGAATAATGATATGTGTATTAAAATTATGCGCTCACTAATTGATATCTGAAAAAAATTAATTGGTTAAATAAAATTTTTATGTCAGTTGATGTAATGTTTTGATACATATATTATTCATTTTATAATTTTTTTTTTACATAAATGATAAAAAAAATTATTCTATTTAAAATGATATTTTAATACTTTAGTTTCTAATAATAAAAAAAAGAATGAAAATGAGTATTTCTATCCTTTCCCCTAACCAAAAAAGATATGACCGATCGAATTCACCCTAAGCTAACAGTGATAATCGTTATTAATAAAATAGCACAAAACATTGTATGTTTTGTCAAGCAAAAAAGTATCATATACATCATATATATTTAGACGAGTAGTTGTTGCAAATAAAACGACAATTTTATTAACTTATATATTTTAAGTTATTCTTAAAATTTGTTCCATATCATAAGGGTTTATATTTTTTTACACTATTTTTTTTTTGTTTTTATTATTTGTTTGGATCTTATGTTTTGATAAATTATTTTTTGGATATTATATTTTGTAAAATGGTTCAAATAGACCCCTAAACTTAATTTTAATGAATAAAAAATTGAATATAACAACATAGTTGATAGACAAAATGATTGAGCTTTAATTTTGAATTGTTAGTTTAGTGAATTATTTATAATTTAGTTTAAAATAGAAGTAAAAAAAATTAAGGTGTGGACTATTCATGTAAGAGCATGATTAGTAAATTTAAATTAACTAATCAATATGTTTTGACTCTTGATCAAATAATATATGCAAAAAAAAAAGTGTGTGGAGTCCTGTAATAATATTATATAGAGAAATTGGTGAAAATGACATTTTTTTAAAATGATTTTGCACTTTGGCCTATTTTTGATAATTTTTTGTAAAATAATATATGTCTAAAATTTGACTAGTTATCTAAATTTTATGACTAATTGTCTAAAATTTTCGGCCGACTGTTTAAAATTTTCGATATATTATAAAAAAAAACCTATTATATAATCTTTTTAATGTGTCTCATCTTGTGTTGTTGAATTTCCTTGATCATAAAAAGATAGTTTGAATTCATCAAATTATTATTTTGACTAAGAAGAATGGGAGATCCTTTTGTATTTGGTTTCTTTCTTCTTCTTTTTTTTTCATTTGAATTAAAAAAAAACTTCAAGTACATGATGCTCATATTATGACAAATTTTGATATGTATTCTCCCGTCAGTACTAAAATTTATATTACTAAAAAAAATCGTTGATCTCCTTTGGAAAAGAAAAGGTGTGGAACCACTTAAATTTAAATCCATTTTGTGTTTAGTTACTTAGGTGCTTATTTGAAGCAACTATATCACTAAATTAATAATTTAGTCTTAAAAAAAAAGCGTCAAACCAATTTAATTTTCAAAATAAATTTTTTGTGTGTTAAACAACAAAACTAGTCAAGATCCAAAAACAATAACAAAAGTTGTCAAGTTCAATATACAAATATATATATTGTCATGCATGACAATTTGGGAAAATGCAACACACTTATCCCAGTCTTATCAGTTCGTCGAAGGAGAACAATAGTTTGTTTATAAAAGATATGACTTTCTTCTCCATTCATTCACGAGCCTATGCTTGATAAATAGATTTTTTCTTTCTAAGAATTTCTAAACTCAAGGACACTCCTACCAACTGCTCCATCCAAGATCACAACCAAATCAAGTATCATCCTACTACGCCTTCTTCTATATTTTATACTATCCTAAGCCGAAAACAATTGCTGAATCTCTCAAGCTCTCTTTATTCTACATGACAAAGTCAAACATTCAAACATAACAACAAACAATATTCACACTACTTACCCTTAGCACATAGATACTGCACCAATAATCTTATTATCTTCTTTTAGTATTTTTCATTCCTATAAACATATAATAAAGGGGAATTTTATAATATATAGGGTACGCATTTTTAGTTTATTGGCAAGTGACTACCATGCTTTAGTTACATAAATCAATCATAACCTCTGTTATTTTCATTATTATTTTAAGGAACGTTGTTTGTTGTAGTTATAACAAAATTCTAGCAAATTTTCAAAGAATTTCATATAGTTTACGGTGCTGAAATTAAGGTTAAAAAATTCTATTTTTCACATATATATATATATATATAAATAATTATTCGTATAACAAATATTTTTAATCTTAATTGCAGTACCATAAATTATTCAAAAAAAAATTCAAAATTTTACAGACACTTACAATGATGACATTGTACATCATAATTAAAAATTTGAATTATAATTAATTTATGCCTACAAAATAATCGTGCCATATCAAGAAATATGTATCATATTGTAGAATTTATGTATATATAAATATTAATATATTTGATGAGCCATAAAAGTCCATTCAATTTCTTGCCAGCCACCTACTAGCTACTGATTACCACAACACGTGATAGAAAGAGGCAGTTGAACATTATACTATTATTTTATCTTATATTATCTTCAATTATCTATATTTGCATACTTTTTACATCTATTTCCCCACAACCTTTTCTACATTTGTGAAAATTGGTCTCCCCAACATTTTATTTAGACGATAGATGTGATACACATGAGCTATAACATAATTTTGATTGAAAAATACTCAAAAATGATCTTCAAATCCCAACTACAAGATTTAAAAACATCATTATTATTTTTTCCAATAAAGTGATGATCCTTTATTATTCAAATATTCAACGACAACTTAAATAATAAAACAAAATTCATATATTGATATCACACGACGAATAATAAACTAATAAGTGAATAATTTTGTTACTTAATTTAAAAACAGAATTATAAGGACCATAACGTAAAATGAAAGCTTTCATTTCTGAATAAATAATTTTAAAAAAATTTCAAAAGAAAAAAAAGTTGTTAGAAGTTTTGAACCAGCTTTTAAGCATCAATATCAACTTGTCAAATAATCAAGTAATTAAGGGTCTCGTTGACATTGTATTTTATTTTTTGATTTTATGGATATTTAACAGAAAAGAGAATAGAATTTTTTTTTAAATATAAGTGTTTAGCTAATGTTTCTTAAAAGTATTTTCTTTTTTAAAAACACATTGAATTTAAAAAATTAATAATTATATTTAGAAAGAATAAAATATTACAAAATTATGCAATAAATAATGAGAGATATTATGTAAGAGAATGTCACAAGATAAAATAAAAAAATAGAAAATGAATCAAAATATAAAATATAGGAATTAAGGTAGGAAAGCATTTGGATGCTCCAGCGTAACCTATTCCTTACACCATGGAAGATCTGATCTAAAGAACAAGCCAACTTAAGGTTGAAGAAGATGGTTGGGAAGCTAATGACGATAATGCTAATATTGTCAGTAATAGATGCCTCATAGGGAGATTATGCACCACTCGGAAGTTTAGTCGGACTATCATCCGAATAATGAAGACTATGAAATTTGCGAGATAAAGAATAGGATGTCAAGATCAAAGAAAATACCCCTACTGTTATGTTTCTTGTGTTCACATTTCAGGAAAATAATCTATTAACTAGAGTTCTTGCCCAGATGCCGTGGTTCTTTACAAATGGGGTTTTGATTCTTGAAAGATTTCACAACTTACCAACAAATTGGGACAATGAATTGATTCAGTTCCCAATTTGAGGAAGAGCTTTGGGGATACCAACCTGATTCATCACTAAGAAGAATGTGGAGCGGATTGCAGCGATGGCTAGAGAAATCATAAAGATCCCATATATGGAGGTGACCCGTATAGCAACAATGGGCTTTGTCAAATTTCAAATTTGGTGCTCAATCAAGACTATATTATGCCTAGGATATTCTTGCTACCATATGAGGGAAGAAAACTCTAGATCCCTTTTAAATATGAAAAATAACCATTTATGTGTTTTAACTATGGATTTGTTGGACATGATCGAAGAACTTGCAATGAATCACCAAGCACTGCCGTAGGAGGAGATGGGCAATGGGCAGCCGCTTATGGGGTTTGGCTAAAAACTGATAGCACAATTAGAGATGGTTTTCATGCTATTACAAGAATGAAGGAAGTTATGGTTGAAAAACACACAACCCAATAGAAGGAGGAATGCCAGTAAATTGTTATTCGAAGAGATCTACAACAACATCTATCCATAGTGACTGAGGCAACTCTTACAGAGGAACAAGAAGTAATTTATAGAGAAATAAGGCAGCCACAAGAGGCACACAGTCGAGAGATACAACAAACTGATAGCCAATGAAGTTTGAATGTAACTTAGAGACCACATGATATGATATCCACGAAGAAGACAAATGGGACACTTTCCAACGAATCTACCATTTCAGCAACAATGGGGAATTGTGGGCCAAGAACAGCGACAACTATGGTAGAAGATACAAGATTCATGATGGACTTTAGCAATTTTATGGAGGTACCTATTGCTTACAATCACGAATTTCCCAATAACGACCACTCACATCGATTAGATGGTATCCCAAGAAAACTTTTGAAGACAGCCAATGTTGATTATACAACAAATGAAGACATAGAAGGACAATAAATAAGAGAAAACAACACCAAAGAGAAGGCAAGCACAGGGGCTTTTCTAGAAACACAAATTCGAACCTTGCTCAAATAAATAAATCGGTGAACCCTGTTTCATAGAGTCGCCGAGAGCCATGAATACCTTATTTTGGAAAGTCCAAGGTTTGGGAAATCCTTGGACATTGAATACAATACTTTCCCACGAGAAAGAGTACCATCTAGAAATTATGTTTCTTGCTAAAACTAGGTTACGCAATACTCAGCTGGATTGGATAAAGGTTAAGTTGGGCTATGAAGGTTGCTTCTGTGTGGATGCTAAGGGCCAAAGTGGTGGTCTATCTATTTTGTGGAAATACAATATAGAGGTAAAAATTCTCTCATTTTCTCCCTCTCATATTGATTCTTTTATTACTAATGAGAATGACCTAACTTGGCATTTTACTGGCTTTTATGGAAATGTGGATCCTTGTCAATGGAAACACTCTTGGGAGCTCCTTCGACAACTTCCTTCATTGTTCCAAAGGCCTTGGATATGTGGAGGAGATTTTAAAGAGATAATCAGCGTTGAAGAGAAACATGGGAGTGGTCCCAAGCCCGACTATTTGATGAAGAATTTTTGGCAAGCCATTGATGATTACTACTTTCAAGAAGTTCCTTATGAAGGTGGGCTATTCACTTGGTGTAATGGAAGACAAAAAGATTTGGTTTTTGAAAGACTTGACCGAGTTTTTTGTAACATGGAGTGGACCAAACTGTTTGTAGTCTCAAAAGTGCAACACCTACTACACTGGAATTTAGATCACAATCCTCTTCTTCTTATTATATATAATACTAAGCAGGAGTCTCAACATTCTACATTGCGTCGGGGGTCTAGATTCCATTTCGAACATACATGGGCAACAATCTTTGAATGTCAGCAGATTATTAAGGAGGTTTTGTCTAATTCTGGGATGATTATGAATAGTAGACAACTTTGAAACTGCCTGAGCTTTTGTGGTCAAAAGTTGGGTTCATGGAACATGCATTGTAATAATGATTTAAGGAATGGCATAAATGTATTGAAAGACAAAATTAATTATCTTTCCCATTCTCATCACACAGCTGACTGAATTTTGGCAAAAAAGTTGGAAAATAAGTTGAATATGTTGCTAGAAAAAGAAGAGATATTCTAGAAGCAATGAAGTTGGGCATTGTGGCTTCAGCATGGTGATAAGAACACATGTTATTTCCAACAACAAGCTAAGAGGCGCCGAAAGAAAAATGAAATTAAAGGACTTTTTGATGATGACCTTTTCTGGAGGAGTAAAATAGAGGAGGTTGAAGAAACAATCTGTGCTTATTTCAAGAAGCTTTTTAAATCTAATAACCAACTTATAGACATCTATGTCAAAATGCAAAAACGTCGATTGAGTTCTTTAGATAACGAGGTTCTCCTTGCTCCATTTACAATAGAAGATATAAAGACAGTTGTATTCCAAATTCACTCTCTTAAAGCCCCAGGGGTGAATGGTTTTCTAGGGCTTTTTCTATCATCAAATTAAATTGGGATCTAGTAGGACCATCGGTTACTAAGGTGTGATTGGAAATTTTGAATGAGAATGTTGATTGTAGTTCCATTAATGAAAATCTCATTTGCCTCATTCCAAAAAATTAGAATGCTTTGCGTATGACAAAATATCGACCCATTAGTTTTTGTAATGAGGTATATAAAGTGGTATCTAAGTGTTTGGAAAATAGGATTAAAGGTAGCTTACAAGTGGCGATTTTCGATAACCAAAGTGTTTTCATAGAAGGGAGACTCATTAAAGACAATGCGCTTATTGGCTTTGAAAGTTTGCATAGTATGAAGAAATGACGGTTTGGTAATGGGAAGAAAATGACGTTGAAACTTGATATGTCGAAAGTGTATGATAGAGTAGAGTGACATTTTATTGAGGCTATGATGCTTAGCTTGAGTTATGATGAGAAGTGGATCCAAAAGGCGATGAAGTGTATTAGTCCGATCTCTTATTTTCTTTTGATTAATGTGGCTGTTAGAGGAAATGTCATTCCTCAAAAAGGACTTAGACAAGGAGACCCGTTATCTCCCTGTCTTTTCCTTATATGTGTTGAAGGCATCTCATGACTTATTAATGAAGCGGAACAAGAAGACATGATTTCATGGTCTTAATTTTAGTAAGAACGGTCTTCGTCTCTCACATTTGTTCTTTGCGGATGATAGTTTTATCTTTCTTGATGCTAATTTAGTGGAAGGGTAAACAATGGCGAAGATTCTATCAGAATATGATTTTTTTTTTTTGGGAAAATGCATTAATTTAGAGAAATTTGAATTGTGTGTTGGTAAAAAAGTCAAGGGTGAGGATGGGGCTGCCATAGACAACTCTTTGGGCATTAAGTTGGTGGAATGCCATGCTACTTATTTGGGGATACCGATGTTTATAGGAAGATGAAAGCGAGATGTGTTTGCTATTCTTAAATCTAAGGTTTGGAATAAACTTTAAAGCTGGAAGTCAAGTCTTTTCTCTTAAGCGGGTCGAGAGGTCCTTATTAAAGCAGTAATTCAAGCTTTACCTTGCTACATTATGAGCTGCCTCAAATTACCCAAGTGTCTCCTTTATGAATTGCAATCTATGGCAGCTAGATTTTGGTAGGGTTCTTTTTTGGGCAAGAAAAAGATGCATTGGTGTACTTGAGATCAATTATGCAAACCCAAGTGTCGTGGCGGTTTAGGCTTTCGAAGGTTGGAGGAATTTAACAAGGATTTATTGGCTAAGTAAGGCTGGAAAATAATTACTAAACCTGATTCTTTATTAGCTTGGGTGTTGAAGAGGTGTTAGTTTGCTAAATGCAACTTCTTAAAGGCTAATTGTAGTTCTCAAATCTCTTATATTTGGAGGGGTCTGCTGTGGGGCAAGAGTTATTAGTGCGAGGGACCCAGTGACACATTAAATTAGGTGCCAAAATGCGTAGTAGTGAAGATAAGTGGCTCCCTAGAGCATCTAATTTCACTCTACGAAGTAAAGCTCTTGTTCCTACTGATGCTCGAGTTAGTTTGCTGAAAAACTCTGATGGTACTTGAAATAACTCTAAAGTTGAAGAAGTTTTCCACAAGGATGATGTTCCATGGGTTTTGGCCTTAGCTCCTAGTTTATCCAATAAACAAGATGACATTATTTGGGACTCTACTTCAGATGTCCAATATTCGGTTAAGAGTGGTTATAAGCTTGCAAATTCTTGGAATAGGGAGGTAATAACACTGCTTTGTTCAAGTGGTGGAAGGACTTATGGAAGTTGAATGTCTCTTTGAAGATTCACATTTTTTGAAGGAGAGTTTGCCACAATTTGCTGGCAGTTCAATCCAATTTGGCTCATAGAGGCTTACTATAATGCCTCACGTCACTATGACTACTTCTTGGAATGACAACTGGCCCTGCAAATCAACACGAGTCTTTCCAGCGTACTTTGTCCTCACTCACACGGTTCTTGGGAAAACTTTCCAAGAGGTCACCCATCATGAGACTACTCCAAGTCAAGCATGCTTAACTTTGGACTTATCAAGTGATGTGCTACTGAAAAGAAGATGCATTTTGTTGGCATAGGTAGTACCCATTAATCCATTTAAGCCCTCTTCAACTGTGTAGTCCCATACCTACACAGTCTTAGCATCATCACACTTGACCTTCCCCAAGCGATGCAGGATTACACAACTTTTTACCTGGTCTTTGCCCCTATAGATCACGGGATTCTGACTGTCACACTTACACATTGACCCCCATTGTTGTTGGTACTATACAAGTAGGGAATCCATTACTCACGCTTTATGGAAGTGTCCGATGGTTAAAATGATATGGAAACTTGTTATTTTGTATCAACACTTTCTTACTAATATTGAGGATCCCGTATCATTTATAAGCTAGATGAAAACAAAGTGTACAGGTTTAGACTTTCTAAAATTTGTTATAATCTCCTAGCTCTTTGGTATCGAAGGAATAGAAAGCAACTTTGGTTGATTGTGCCTAAAGAAGAAAATTTGCTGTATTGGGCAATGGATCTCTTTCAAAGTTTACAGGACAAAACGACTCAGGACACTCCAAAAGCTACAACAAAAGATAGTCATTGGTGTGCTCTGGAGGAGGGGTGTCTTCTTATCAACTGTGATGCTAAAGTCCAACCTTTGAAGAACAGATGCAAATTGGACACTGTCATTAGAAATGAGAGAGACTCTGTTGGGGTTGCTGAAGTTCTTTATTTGTAGGGTCTTTTTTCTATTACTATGGCAGAATGTCTTGATGTCCAAATGGGGTTAGAGTAGATTCTTCAGCTTCATCCATGCAAATTTAGTCATATTATTGATTGTGTTGTTGTGATTCATGCTCTTCTCAATTCACAAGGTAGCCAGCTTGATTGTGGAGTGATATAGTGGATGATATTAAAGATATGAGATTATTACAAAACTGTCAATCCATTTTCCATTTTGTAAGAGCCACTACAAAGTAGCTCACACTTTAGCTAAGTTTACTATAAGTCATTGTAAGAGTGACTGGGATAATTCTCTCTCGTGCGTCTACCATTGTAAGAGTTGCCTACCGTTTTGTATTAGTTCTTGATTAATAAATTATTATTTAAAAAGAAAAGTCAAAATAAAAAGAGATGTTAGAGAAAATGACGAGAGATAAATAAAAATCACAAAAAATAATAAGTGAGAAAGTGATAAAAGAAATTTGGCAAAAAAATATTTTTAAAAAACAAATAAAAATAACTTTTTGTTATCAATTTTTATTTTTGTTTATAAAAATTTATTCTATAAACAATGCCAAATGCTCTAACATATTAGAAAACTATTTTTTATTTTTAAGAATAAGAAACAACTTTTACTTTCAATGTTAAACAAAAAAACAAAGTATAAGCCTGTGTATTAATGAAAAAAAAACTATACAAAGAACTAAGCATCGTGTGATCATCATGCATTAAAATATTGCCTCTATCCTAAGGGAAGACTCTTAGGAAATTTGATTATTTAATAAAATCACGTTTTTTTTCTTTCACTTTCTTGGAAAATCCATACAAATTATTCAGTCAAGTTTTTTCTAATTTTAAAACTCATGTGTTACACTTCTTACATGCACACAAGAACATAAGACCATGAGTATTTTTGCATCGTAATCATTATTTCTCTATACTCATATTGGCTCACAAGCAACTTCGTAGCTTTTTCCACACCACACACACTCTCACAAACAAACCCACCACGTGATTCACCCAGTCAATGTCAAAGTCTTTTACCACTTTGAATAATCCATTTTTGGTATTTGAAAAAAAAAATGTCTCTCTCGCTCAATCAGCCCAAAATTAATTACAAAATTTCAGACCAACAACCATTATAAATGCAGCTCCTTTTCGCTCTCATTATTAATGCAAAGCCTTACCAGCTCAGCACCCCAATTTTTTTAGTCTGAGCTCAGCGCGTGTCTCTCACACCGATACAAGCGCGTATCTGTCTCAATCTTAAATTATTCTTGCTATTTAATTATTTATTTCGACAGGAAGAGTAGATTTTTTTTTTCGCGGTTAAATAACCCTCGAAAGTCCAGTGTTGGGAAGTCCAGTAAAGAGAAGAGGTCTCTCTCTCTAAAGGCTATTTGTTTATTTTTCCCGGCCGTGGACTTTCTCTCTCTAGAATCCTCGGTGACTCGGACTGAGTTTCAACAATTTCACTGAGTCGTTTCTTTGACCGATTCCTCTTCAATGGAAGTCGTTCAACAAACTCAGTCGCTCTCGAGCTTCGAGCTCCAGTCAAAGTCTTCTCCATTCCCGTACTCACTCGGGGACTTGAGCATTTCGTCCTCGGACTCTCGTTCTCGAGGCTTTCTCAGCCCCAGAATGTCTGGCTCCGAGTCTCCTTCGACTGTCGATCAGGAAGTTACTTCCAATTGCACCGAGGTTCCGGCTGTCGACGGCGGAGATGTCGTCGTCGCTGAAAATTCGACTGAGCGTGACGCGCCAGCAACTGCTGCGGTGAAGCTTCAGAAGGTGTATAGGGGTTATCGCACACGGCGTAGGTTAGCGGACACTGCCGTTGTGGCGGAAGAGCTCTGGTAAAGTTCATGAAATCTCTCTCTCTCTCTTCAGTTCGAACAGTACAACAAGTTAAGTATTTTTTTTTTTAATGAAAATTAATTGAAGAAAAATGTTAAATTCTTCTGTAGGTGGCAAGCTTTGGACTATGTTAGACTGAATCACAGTACGATTTCGTTCTTCAATTTCGCAAAACCTGAAACCGCGACTGAAAGGTGGAATCGTGTTAGCTTAAATGCTTCCAAGGTATATTTTATTTATTTATTTATATATATATATATATTTTAAAAAGCTATGTTTGGTTTGGATTGATTAAACAGAACAATTTGAGGGAAAATATTGCTGGGTTTTGATTTTTTCTTGTCGTTTGGCTAATTATTTTACAAGAAGTCGGCTATGTTTGAGTTTTGGAGTGATTTATATATATGAAAGTTTGGACTTTTTTTGACCAGGTGGGAAAGGGTTTGTCTAAAGACGCCAAAGCACAAAAACTGGCTTTTCAACATTGGATTGAAGCTGTAATGACTTTCTTATCTTATTTTTATTGTTGGTTTTGGCTTTTTTGATGTGTCAAATGATCTGGGTTTCCGATTAATTTGAAATTTTTAACTGTATTTTTACCCTATTATCACTTTGGATTTGTATTTACTTGGCAATAATTTGGTAATGTAGATTGATCCAAGGCATCGGTATGGTCATAGCTTGCATCTGTACTACAAAGAGTGGTGTAAAACCGATGCTGGTCAGCCATTCTTTTACTGGTGAGAACTTTTACCATTTCTTTACCTGTGCAAATCTTTTGAAACTTACCTGTACACTTGAGAAATGGATTTAATTTTCTAAGTTATATTGTTATTTTTCCTGGTAGGTTGGACATAGGAGATGGTAAAGAGATTGACCTCGAAAAATGTCCAAGATCAAAGCTTAGGCAACAATGCATCAAATATCTTGGACCTGTAAGTGCCAAAGAGGATCAGATTGATGTTATGCATAGTTTATGAGCTTATAACACCAGTTCCTGCTATATTGAGATTTGCTTAATCTTTTTCTTTTGCTTCTTTCTGATATTAGCAAGAGAGAGAACATTACGAATACGTGGTTGTGGAGGGAAAGATTATTCGCAAACAAACTGGAGAGCTCCTTGATACAAAAAACGGACAGGAAGGGGCCAAGTGGATATTTGTTATGAGCACCTCTAAGCAACTGTATGCTGGCGAGGTGAGAATACAACAAACAAATGAGTCATGAGATGACTTTTTTTTAAAACAAAAAAAAAAAGAAATTGTGTGGGGAATATTTCTTCAGTTTTCAGAGCTATTATGTCTTCCTGGAACACTGACCCTTTTATTTATTTTTTATATATTCTTCAGAAAAAGAAAGGGGTATTTCATCATTCTAGCTTCTTGGCTGGTGGAGCTACATTAGCTGCAGGGAGACTAGAGGCAGAGCTTGGGACGCTGAAGGTATATTTATTAGGAAATTATACAATTCACGTTCCTGGAATTAAAGGAAACTCACTATTCGTTTAGAATTTGTATGGATTAGACGAATTTTATATGCATGAAGGTTAATTTTTGTTTGGTGCCGAGTAATGCATTGTTATATTTGACCTGTTGAAATTGATCCATTACCTTTTTTTATAGATTATTTTGAACCTCCTATCTTGAAACACACTAGGCATATTAGCAATATCAAATCAATGTTATTATTGTGCTGATTTATGGCGTCTAATCAACAATTTCGTTGACTTTTCAGTCCATCTCTGCATATAGTGGCCATTATCGGCCAACAGATGATCGTTTGGACACCTTTCTGTCATTTCTCAAGGAAAATGGAGTGAACCTTAATGAAGTCCAGGTAATAATTTAGTCTGACCTTACTGCTTCATTTGTGGTCTTGAAAAGCTTGATGTTATTAGTGGAAACAAGTTTGGATAATGATGAATTGTAAAAAAGATTGAACACAGTGTTTTGGTATATCCGTGAATCTTTTTCCGAATATGTGGGTGACATTCGGTGTTAATGCTTTGGCCACATGTTTAGTTTAAATGAATTTCTAAGTGCATATTGTTTTAGATATTCTGTTTTGCCTGATGATGTTTTTGCCACCTTTGTCTTCAGATACGCAAGGCAAATGAAGATTCTGATACCTATGATGAGAGCAAGGTCAGTACAGCTGGGACTGTGCTCAATAGTTTAACAGCCTCTGAAACTGCCGAGGTTGAAACTCCACAAGAACCGCCAAATACCTCATCCCCTGAATCTGCCAAACCTCCCCAGATTGAAACGAAAGGCAATTACAAGAGGACATTATCTGGTGGTCTTCAGAGTCCAAGAGCTGATGTTCCAAAAGCCAAATTACTGGAAAGAATTAATTCCAAGAAGGCAGCAAAATCTTATCAGTTAGGAAATCAGCTCTCACTAAAGTGGTCAACCGGAGCTGGCCCAAGGATTGGTTGTGTTGCAGACTACCCTGTAGAAGTGAGAGTACAAGCCCTGGAATTTGTAAACCTGTCTCCCAGAACTCCCCCAACACCATCAGCATGTAGGCGAGCAGCCGGTCTTGTATCGCTCACATCTTTTTCTTCGCCAAAGGATCTGAATGTTGAAGATGGAAACTCTCTTTATTAGACTTCAAGACTTGAGGTCAATTTTGTTGCATCTTTCTCCATAAATGCTTGAAAGAATGTACATATCTCTAGCTATATCCCTTTTATGTCATCTCAACTGTAATAGAATGGCGATAGCATTTTCTTGTTCTTCGACTGCTTGTTAGTTGTTATAGACTTGTAGTTGAGCAAAATGAAGAAAGAAGATTAGAGTGCTAAGTTAGCTATTGATGTCGTTTTTTCAGCCATTGATCTTAGCTTTAGTGTTGTTTTTCAATAAATAATATATATGATGGAGCCAGTAGTAGGGGCTACAAATTAAAATTAAATATCTGCTTCTGCTCTTGTCTAAATGATGAACCCAGCTTATTTAGAATAGTATTAGTCATTATCAAATGTGGTCTGTCTGGTCTTTTCCCAAAGAGTACCTACTTGTAAAGCTTAAATCTAAAAGGTCAAAGCTAATCCACCAAAAAGAGGCCTACTTTTCTGTTAGTCAAGTTTTAATACTTATATTCAATTTCAATAATATTATTCTCAAACCTTAAAGTAAAACAAATAATAAATAGATAAAAAGAACACAGAGGTTCCAATAAGATTTCTTCCAATTTACTTTATGGACCTTGTGTCTCAATAAATATATTGAGATCAAATGAATGTTAAATACAAGAACCAATAGCAATAAGAAAACAAATAATAGACTTTTGGCATTGTTTTCTGTTTTTTGTTTTCAAAATTGTGTTTTTAGAAATGAGAATTGAAAATAATTTTTGTAGTTTTTAAAAAACAACAAGTGTTTGGATAATGTTTTCTAAAAATAATTTATTAGTTTTATTTTTTAAAAAGAAATCTTAAATAAAAATTAATAAATATATTTACAAAGAAAAAAATCATTTAAAAGTTTGTAATAAGTAATGAGATAAAATAATGTGAAATAAAAAGTGATGAAAAATAAGGAGAGAGAAAGTAAAGAGATAAATTTTGAGGAAGAAAAATTGAGTAAAGAGAAATTGATGCAAGAAAAAAATGAGAGAGAATGATAAGAGAGAAAATGGTCACATATAAAAAATGAGAGAGAATGATGATATAGGAAGTGATGTGAGAGGAAATAATGAGATAATAAGTGATGAGAGATAAAATAAGGAGATCAAAAGTGATGAGAGAGAAAGTGAGGAGAGATAAATTAATGAGAGTGAAAGTAATGTGAGATAATAATAATTAAAAATGTTATATGAAAAAGAAATTGACAAAAAAAATTTGAGAACAACTAAAAACAACTTTTTACTGTTCTCAATTTTTTTTTTTAAATTTTATTTTTAAAAATTATGTTTTTAAAAACAATGTCAAACCACTATTTGTTTTCAGAAAACTAATTTTAAATTTTAAAAATAAAAAATAATTTTTTAGTTAACCAGTGAAACACCCTCAAGAATTTCATTTTAATTGTTTATCTATTATTGTAAGTGCATATCATTTTCCTCAATGATGATATTCGTCATATTATTGAGCATCCCACTCAAATATTTTAGATGCTGGAATTCTCAAAAGAAAATATTGAATTCCTTTCTTGAAATTCTTTCAAGAATCTATAGTAGTATTTCACTGCCTCATTCTTTAACATACATCAAACTCTCATCAAAGAAATACCTTGTTATGCAAGTATGATATTTGTAAAAACTCAATAATAAAAAAAATCAAATAAACTCTATTTTTAGACACAAATAGTGTTTATGTCATCAAGTAATGAAATAACAACTTTAATAAATTAAACAAATAAAAAAAGGAAATTAACACATATACAGCAAATTGGAATTTTTTTTTTAAAATACAATATTTTAAACTAATTACAAAATTACGGAATTTATGCCTATCCAATTATCCATATTACCCATCCCATTACATGTTGAATATCACATTCCAAAATTGTATCAAACGATTACAAATATTATCTTGAACAACATATATATATTAACATCTTTAAATTAATTTTGAATGACTTATTTGTACACTTTCAAAATTGTAATCAAAGTTTACATTTGATAAAATTATATTGTTGAAAGGTCATAATTATAAAATTATTTTAAAATATAGGTTGTGTTTGGTAACACTTAAAAAAATAGTTTTTTATTTAATTAATTAAAAATTTGACAATTAACCCAAAAAGTGTTTGGTAACTTTATTTTTATTTTTATTTATTTTTTAATTTTAATCAAAATTTATTAAATTTTGAAAATAGAATTTTTTGACTTTCAAAATTTTTTTAAACTGTTTTCGACTTTTCCTTTTTTTGTCTTCTTTTTTTCAAATTAACACCTCGTATTGTTAAATAAAAAAATAAAAATAAAAGTTATCAAACGCGTTTATTATTTTTTGTTTTTAAAAACAAAAATAGTTACCAAACATTTTTTTATTTTTTAAAAATAAAGAAAAAAAATAAAATTATATTTCTTTTTTTTGTTTAAAAAATTCAAAAACAAAAATTTGACCAAACACAACCATAACAATAAACTTGTAACAAATTTTTACAAACAACATTAGAAATGCTCATCCGATCTGATCCAACATTTTTAACATTAACCAATCCAATCCAATTAAATGTTGGATGTTGGAAATCATCCAATCCAATCCAATCCGTTTTGACCTACAAATCCAATCCAATCCAATTGTAGTTGGATTGAGTCGATTTATTTTTATTTTTATTTTTTTATCTTTGAACCTAAATTTTGATATTAAAGAAATTAACAAGCAAAACAAAAAATATACAAAAAACTAGACACCATGTAGTAATAATACCAATTTAAGTCTTTACAATTGTCACATTATAGTCCTTTAAACATTAAGTTTACAACATTAAGTCCATTAAATATCATGATAGAGAAAGGCTAAGATTACAAATCCAATTGTAATTGGATATCCAATTTTTTATTATTGGATTGGTTCGGGGTAATTGGACTAGTTTGGATCTTGAGCAACCCTAAACAACATGATAGAGAAATGCTAAATAAGAACTTACGTGTTACAAACCTGTAACAAGCTTTTACAGACAACAATGAATTTACATGTTACAAACCTGTAACAAGCTTTTACAGACAACGACAACTATGAATTTATATGTTACAAACTTGTAACATGCTTTTACAGACAACATAATGCATAAGTTTGTAACATGCTTTTACAGACAACATAGTACATATTAGCAAATTATTGTAACTATCATTTACGAAAATAATTTATTATTAAGAAATCGTAACCAAAATTTATATAAAAATATTATACTTTTCCATATTGTACCAAAAAATTACAGGAACCATCATATTTATACTATACAACTTAAAAATATAAATTTAAGATATTCATTATTTATAAAAGACTTTATTAAAAGGAAATCTACAAAAATACATTAAAAACTAAAAAAGATATGAAAATCTATTACAAATTTGTAAATATCTGTTACAATTGTAAATATTTGTTACAAATTTGTAAACATCTATTACTAAATGGTAAACAACTTTTACATTTTTGTAACTAATATTTAGAAAATTAGTTTAAAAAGAGGCTAAATTGTAACTAAAAAATTTATTTTTGTAACAAAAGTTTCTAAAACTAGTTTTATAATTAGAAAATATATTTTTGTAACTAATATCTATAATAATTTATGTAAATATTTATAATAACATTTTTGTGTTTATTGAAAAATTAGTAGAAAAACATGTCTTTTTGTCAAAAAAAAAATTATAGACTACTTTATAAGTAAACAAAATTCATTTTTGTAACAATATTTTTTAAAACTAGAAAGTAAGAAATTTATTTTGTAGCTAACATTTAAAAAAATATTATATAATTTCAACTAACATAATTGTAATTTAGATTTATAAATCTAATTTAAAAAATATTCAAAGAATAATGATATTGTGATTATCCAACAATAGAGTTATTAATATTAATTTAAATTAACTATATATTGCAACGTATATAAATTATAATAATTTATATAAATATAAATATTTATTTTAATATTAATAAATAAATTCATTTTAAATAAAAATAAATTAATCTACTTTATTGAAAATAGTAGCTGTAATTATTATTACTTATATTATTATATTATTTGTAGTATATAAAATTTTTGTTCAATTAACCAAAGCAACGAAATTCGGCGTGAAGGGGAGGGAGACAGAATTGAGAGTGAGGAATTTACCTATATTTAAGTGACCGTATATTTGTAATTTATTTAAGTAACCGTATATTTAGATTTTTTTTACCAAATGCAGTTCACTTCGTAATTTTCCCAAAAAAAAATTTATAGAGTTAAGACAAAACATATCATTGTTGACACTAACACATTGGGCAGTTTCATAAGGAGCAAAATATTACACTTACACAGTACCAAAGAATGTTGATTGAAGAATGGCCTAAAAGGAGAAGTGGATATTTTGAAACTCAGTCCTTTTGCTCTTCGGGATTACCAACAATGCAACCCACCTTAATTGGTCACTGATTTATCCTTTTAAGTTTAAGGGTTTTACCACTTCTATCTTTATGAACATTTCTTTTATGATGTTTTGATTATGTATTGTCGTAGATTTTTAGTTTGCCTTGTCTCTCTCTTTGTTTTATGCTTGTTTTCCTGCTTCGGGTTAGGTGTTATCTTCTTTTGTTTTGAGTCTTATGGAATTAGACATGGTGTATCTTCAGTAGAGGTGTGCAAAAATCATCCAATCCAATTAGAATTGACCGCCGAAAATTGGATATCTAATTATGATTGGATCAGATCGAATTTTGAAAATCTAAATTGGATCGGATCGGTTATTGGATGATATATGTAAAAATCCAATAAAACCGAATCGATCCAATTGTATATATATTTTTAAAATATATTTATTTATTTAGGATTATGCTTATAATTTATGTTGTATTTGTATGGTGTTGTATCATATTGAACAAATTACTCTTTCTATTTATTATATTATGAATTATTTGAACAAATTAAGTTAAATAAATGCTAAAAAATATTGGATGGATCCAATCCGATCAAATACACAAGTGTTACACCTAAATTTCGAGGATGAATAAATGAGTCTCGAAATGTAGGCTCGTGAAGTGTAAGCTCGAAAATAACAAGTAGTGGCTAAACACTTGTATAAATATGCATGATTCCTGACCTGTTATTGTTGGCGATTGAGCACAAGTTTAAAAGGTTTGAGCTTAAGCTTTAAGCTCGAAAGAAAGAATCTTCTCCGACACATATGGGTGTTATTCGAGCCTTAGTCGTAAGCTCGAAGATATTGGTCTTCGAAGATTGATTTCGATGAAATCACTAGCTAAGGAGGAGGCTGACTGGAATAACGAGCTCAAAGTATTGGTTGATCTCAAAAGCGCGTTAACCTTGCATTCGAGGTCAGCAACGCGTTTTGCACACAACAACTGTTAGGAGATCCTTATTCCTTAGGGAAATTAAATCCTGATTATCATGGGATATTATGTATTTAATGCATTTATTACATTTATTTTAGATTGGAATCATTAGTTGTAACTTCTCTGAATCATGGGAAGATATTCTCCCAACCAGGCTTATAAATAGTCTTGTAATTTTCATTTGTATTCACGCACAAATTGGTACTGAGAATACTCTGTCAAATTGCTCTGAGAAAGCTTTGAGAGAATATTAAGATCAATAATACTAACTCGTGGACTAGGCAGATTTTAACTGTTGAACCACGTAAAAGTTCTGCTGTTCTTTTCTTCTTTTCTGAAATATTATTTAGTGTTCTTCAAATTCAAGTTGAAGAAAAACGGCATCAACAGTTTGGTGCTTTCATTGAGATCATTATGAAAATCTTTGTATTGTTTAATCAGGAACCTCCTACATTGCATCAATGGCCGCTGCGAACAACCTAGGAGCTGGTGGGCGACCATTGCCCCAAATACTTGAGGAGCAGACTCCTCAAACTGAGAATTATCCCTAGAGGCCTGGGAAACAACCAATGACAGATCACGGCCCAAATGAGGGGAGTGCATCATCTGACTCCAGGTGGTCGCCTGCTCCCAGGCCCGACAAACACCTCTATTATAATCCTGAGAGGTACATTCCCATTGTGGAACTGGAAAATCGCCAATTGCACCAACAATTGGTAGAAACCACGTGGCACAATGAAGAATTGGCTAGGCAGGCCGCCGAGGTCCAGGCGCCACCCCGGAGGCCAAGAGGGTGTCCCCGCGGGAGCACGACCGCCAGGAGGGCCGAACAAGGGGCCCAGCAGACCCAGCCCCAGGGCAAACACTGGCAACAATCTCCCTGGGAGGAATACTCAAGCTAATACTGCTGGTAATCCTATGGTAGAGGTAACTGCAGGAACATGGAATAACCAAGCTCCCTCAGCATCTCGGAGCACTAACCCTGAGTCTATCAGAAATAACCCGGAGCCAGTCCGGGCCAATTCTGGACCTTCTAGGCCCAACAATGGAAGGCCTCCACCATCGCCGATAAGACATCCACCGTCTCCCATAAGGCACCCGTCACCAATCTGAGAAGCAACCCCAGCCTGCTCCTAATAGGAACCAGGCAGGGGAGTGTGCACCACAAAGGCCATCTCGAAGTGGCAGCTGAGACGGGAATCGTTGAACTCAACCCAGACACGAGGTGAGTGAGAGACAACCTGAGGACATAGGGCATCGCAACCAACAGGAATCCACATGTCGAGATCACAGACAACTGGAGCAAGAGGGCTAATGGAAGATCCGCCTCGCAACCATTGAGCCCCTCAACTGGAAAGAAATGTTAGTTTTATGAGTAGGAGTTTGACCTCACTAGGTATGTAAGTGTATATAATACCGAACCCAGGAATACTGGGAATTATGACAATAATCCTTATCTTCAAGATCATCTGAACCAGAACTGAGGGCAAGCCAATCCCTCGAACCTCGATTTACGTGAACATCTGAACAACCGAAAGGAACCTGTACAACCACTATATGGGAACCAGTATAACCCTATACCAGGACAGGGAGTTGGAGTTTTTATAAAAATTAACCAGCTACCCCAAACACAAGCTCAGCCTCCAGTGGACTTGGTCTAGAAGAGAATTAATTAGCTCGAAAAAGCGTCCAGTCTCCTTCAGGATGAAAGGAACAAGGACAAGGCCGACGACTCTGATGAAGAGCTCGAGCCTTTCACTCCACATATTTCAAACACACCATTCCCTTACGGGTTCAAGATACCCCATGTAGCTCCTTTTGATGGGAACTCAGACCCATACAACTATCTGAGCACATTTAAACCATTATGCGAGCCAGAAACGTTGGCTACGAGCTCAGATGCATGTTATTTCCAACTACTTTGACAGGACCAGTGAAAAACTGGTTCGAAAATTTCAGAAGACATTCGATCTCATCTTGGGATCAATTGGCAAAGGAATTTAAAAAAAAAAATCAAGGCCATGGTAGGCGTTAGGCCCGAGGCCTTGACCTTGACCAATGTTAGGCAACAGTCTGGAGAATCATTAAAAAGCTACTTGGCGAGGTTTAAAATGGAAGTGGCACGAGCCCGTAACGTTGATGATAGTGGTCATCTTATGGCCATTCGAGCTGGTATATTGCCAGGAAGTCCCCTTTGGAATGATATGTAGAGAAAACCGATAAGAATAATAACCGAGTTCAACAAAAAAGCTCAGAGATTTGTCAATGTAGAAGAGGCGAGGTCAGCATTAAAACTGACCCCTCAGCCCATTATAACTACAATGACGAATGTTAACTCAGCCTCGACCTCGGCTACCCCATCAACGTCTTGACCCTCAGGAGATAACCCTTCAAAAAGAAAGAAAAATGAAGGGAATAACTTAGAGGCGGACGAGGGGAAAAAGAAGAAGGGAGACAAGTATTTCTCCATTTATACAGTTTACACCAAGCTCACTGAAACTCAGGAGAATATCTTTGTCGCAAATAAGTATCAGGTCTCGTTTAGGCGACTTGACCCAATGCGAAATCAGAAATCAAAGAGAGACACCAACAAGTACTGCAAGTTCCACAGGGATTTCAGACATACCACCGATGAGTGTCGAGAACTAAAATACGAGATCGAAGGCTTGATCTCGAGTGGATATTTTTGACAATACATAAGAAACCAAAATACCACTCAAGCGTTGGCTGGACAAAGGGAAACTTCTGCCCATCCCTCCCAATAGAATAACACCTCCTGAGCAAGGGAGGATGCTCGACGTCTCCCAATAGATGGGGAGAATGTGGTAACCATCTCTGGAGGACCACACCTTGCTGGATCGGGCAGAATTGCCCAGAAGAGATATGTGAACGAGCTCAAGACTGGAGATGATTCTCCCTACGAGCCTGAACCATGAGCTCCAAAGTAACAAATGGTTGAATCTCAATCCATTACTTTTATAGAAGAAGATGCTTTTCATGTTCAGTTTCCCCACAACGACCCTCTGATCGTCACACTTCAACTTGCCAACAAAAGGGTGCGCAGAGTCTTGATAGATAACGAGAGCTCAGTCAATATCCTTTATAAGGCCACTCTAGAAAAGATGGGACTCACGCTTCGAGATTTGAAATCCTGTGCAACGACATTGTATGGATTTTTAGGAGAAGGGATTGCCAGCACGGGATCCATCAAGCTCCTCATAACATTGGAAGATTATCCAGTCTCGGTGACCAAGATGATGAAATTCATAATGGCGGACACCCCGTTGGCCTACAACATACTGCTCGGGAGACCAACCTTGATTGGGTTGGGAGTAGTGTCATCTATTAGGCATCAAGCCATCAAGTTCCCGACGTCTAGTGGCATCGGGACACTGAAGGGAGACCAGCTTGCTGCACAGGAATGCTACAACATTTCCATGGGAGGAAAGAACCAAACAAGTACACAAGCACTTGTTATTATTCGAGAAATGAACGGATCCATCTTCTAAATTGAGGAAGAGATCGACCTTAGGGTTGAAGAAAAGGCGATCTCGAACCAATGGAGGAGCTTGAAGAAGTGAAGCTAGATGAGAAAGATACCACGAGGGTGGTAAAAATAGGGAATTTTTTTTCCGAAAATGAAAAATAGAAATTAACTCGCTTCTTAAGAGAAAACCAGGATGTGTTTGCATGGTCACACTCGAATACAGTAGGGATCAGTCCGAGCATTATAAGCCATGCACTCAACATAAATAAGAGCTTCCCTCTAAAGCAACAAAAAAGGAGGCTCCTGGACGATTATAGGAAGAAATCCTTGAAAGAGGAGGTCGAAAGGCTAAAGGCAAATCGGTTTATCCAAGATGCTTTCTACCCTAATTGGATAGCCAATCCTGTGCTAGTTTCGAAGCCCAATGGCAAGTGATGAACTTGCATCAATTATTCGAACCTCAACAAGGCATGCCCCAAGGATTGTTTTCCCTTACCTCGAATCGATCAGCTCGTAGAAACTACTGCGGGTCACGGCATCATGTTATTCATGGATGCTTCTTCTGAATATAACCAGATAGCCATGCATGTATCCAACCAAGAACATACGAGCTTCATGACTGATAAGGGCGTGTATTGCTACAATGTAATGCCTTTCGGGCTCAAGAACGCATGAGCCACATACCAAGGACTGGTGAATAAGATGTTCGCTGAGTAGATAGGGAATGGAAGTTTATGTGGATGATATGTTAGTCAAGTCTAAACATAACTGTAACCATGTAGACGATCTCGCTGAATGTTTTGTTGTGCTCCAAAAATACAATATGAGACTTAACCCACAAAAATGCTCATTCGGAGTATCCTTGAGAAAGTTTCTCGAATTCATAGTGAATGCTTGAGGTATAGAGGTTAATCCCGACAAGATGCGTTATTGCCATGCCCTCAACTCAAAAACATAAAGATGTTTAGAGCCTAACTAGACGAATGGCGGCCTTAAGTAGGTTTATCTCAAAATCTACAGATCGGTGTCTTCCATTTTTTAATCTTTTGAGAGAGGGCAAGAAGTTTGAATGGTCGAACGAGTGTGATCTCACGTTCTAGAACCTTAAGAAACACCTCGCTGAGCCACAAATCTTGTCTAAACCAATCATAGGGGAAGTCTTGTACTTATACCTCGCCACACTCGAGCATGCGATTAGTGCAGCACTTGTTCGGGAGGTTAAGAAGGTACAAAAACCTACTTCAGCAAAAGCTTACTAGGGGTAGAATCGAGATACCCATTAATGGAAAAACTGGCTTTGTGCCTAATGCATGCATTTCAAAAGCTTCAACTCTATTTCCAAGCATATCCTATCCATGTGTTAACTGATCAGCTGTTAAGGCAGGTATTATCCAAGACCGAAGCATCTGGGAGATTGTTGAAATGGGATGTCGAGCTAGGACAATTCGAGATCACCTATCATTCTAGAACAACGATCAAAGGACAAGCTTTGGCAGACTTCATTGTCGAATGTACAGGGATATCCATCCAGGAAGTTGCAACCCCAACCCGCGAGTTGTGGAGACTTTACGTCGATGGGTCCTCTAATGAAAATAGGTTGGGGGCCTGAATCATTTTGATCACCCCAATGGGAAATTGCTTCCGTTCGGCGTTAAGATTTGGATTTGAGGCATCGAATAACGAGGCTGAGTACGAGGCGTTGTCAGCAGGTCTTCGGATAGCCTCCGAGCTTAAAGCAAAGGCCATCCACTGTTACGGCATAAAAAAGACAGCCTATACGGAGAAAGATAAGGCATCATTTTGGGAGTTTGAATTCTACGCTATAAAACAAGTTCCCCGGGAATAAAATTCGAATGCAGATGCATTAGCTAGACTTGCCACGACCAAAGAAGCTGATACACTAAACGTGGTTCCAGTAGAATTCCTACTGGTTCTGAGCATAATCGAGCCTGGTGAAGAATATGTAAACATGATTGACTCGCAACCCACCTGAAGGACCCCGTAGTTGACTACCTCGAAACCAGAAGTCTCCCAACAGACTGTAATGAGGCTAGAAAGCTTTTGTACAAAATACCAAGATACACCATCTTGGAAGGAAAATTGTACAGAAGGGGATAATCCATGCCACTACTTAGGTGTGTAACTCCCCCCAAGGAAAATAAGATTTTAGAAGAAATCCATGAAGGATTTTGCAGAGACCACACTTGGGGGCATAGCCTGTCAAAAAAGGTGATTAGGCAAGGATATTTCTGGCCAACAGTCAAGCCAGACTCATTTGAGTGCGTTAAGCATTGTGATAAGTGCCAACAGTTCGCTTCAATACCACGAGCTCCACTGACCGAGCTTACCATGATGAGCTCCCCAAGGCCATTCACGATATGGGGAATCGACCTCATAGGCTCCTTGCCAACTGGAAAAGGTGGAATAACATACACTGTAGTTTCCGTCGATTATTTCATGAAGTGGATCGAAGCCGAACCCTTAGCTACTATCACCTCGAATAAAGTCCTAGATTTCATAGTAAAAAACATCATCTATAGATATGGGATGCCCAGGAAGATTGTGTCGGATAATGGGACCCAATTTGATAGTGATTTGTTCACACACTTCTGCGAAAAAAATGGATAATTAAAAGCTTTTCCTCCATGGCCCATCCCCAAACAAATGGCTAGGTCGAAGCAGTAAATAAGAATCTAAAGATTTCTATGAAGAAAAGGCTAGAAGAAGCTAAGGGGAGATGGTCGGTGGAACTACCTCAAGTCCTATGGGCATACAGAACAATGACGAGAACCTCGATGGGGCATACCCCTTCTCCCTAGCTTATGGATGCGAGTCCATGTTGCCCATCGAGGTCAAAATCCCAACTATAAGGTGCGATGCATATGATCAAACCTCGAACCAATCCCAGCTTGAAGAAAGTTTGGACCTTATCGAAGAAAGATGAGACGAAGCCCAGCTGAAGAATGCTGCATACCAGCAAAGGACTACGAGATATTTTAACAAAAGGGTCTGAGATAGGAAATTCGGATTGGGAGAATTGGTGTTAAGGCATATGTTTCTAGCCACACGAGACCCATCTGCTGGAGTGCTCGAGCCTAATTTGGAGGGACCCTTTTGATCGAGTCCATTATTCAACCTGGAGTTTATAAACTAGCAAGGCTGAATGGAGGATTGGTTCTGCGAGCTTGGAATGAGGAACATCTATGACCTTATTATTCGTAATATAGGAATGATGTTTATTCATTTAAACCAAGCGTGTATTTAATTTTTGCTTTTTGTCAATAAAGTACTAAATTTCATTCAAATGTTGTATTTTTATTGTTATACTTTTTTGCAAGCCCTCAAAATTCAATAACCTAAGATCACAATCTGAGGATACTAAGGGGGCATAAGTGTTACACAATCATACCATAGACTCGATAAAATATAACATAAATAAAAATAAACTCTAAATAGAAATGTATGGATTGTTAACCTAACATGAAGAAAACAATAAGTGTATTAACCAAAGACGAATTAAACAAGTCTGGAACAAACCAGCAAGGCCTAATCGACACAATCAAAAGTTGGAATTCTAGATAAACCAACCAAAAAACATAAGTCGAGACTAGGGCTGGAAATTTTTGCAGAAGAGTTTCGACCTCACAACCTCAAGGTCATACTCGAGGATGAGGAAAAGTAACTGGAAAAACAAAATATAACTAGACTAACGAGGTTACATACCATTTGAGTATTTCTTAAATACATGGTAAAAGTAAAATTCAACCTTGACAATAACGAAGTCGAACATGGGCATTTCGAATAAACTATGCATGAATGTATTGAAATTCGAGCTTAAACCCAATGTATATTTTTATGAATAAACAAGTATAAAAGAAGTCCCTTAATAATAACATGCTCGAATATTTCGATCCAGAAATATGATGTATAATATTAAGGCAAAAAGCTAAAGGTAGATAATGTGTAAAAAGATTTTTGAGCTAGAAAGTTGAAAGCATAAAAACTACTATTAAAATATAAACATTCATAAGATAATCAAAATAGCTCAAACTCGAGCTGTAAATTGCCTTTGTCCCAAGGGCATAAAAAATATATAGTTACAAAAATTATAAGTGACGCAGCCCTGTTTCGAGACAGCTTAGTGTTGGTCGACTGAACCAGACTTGGCCTCCTCACCTTTGTCATCCCCGTTCCCACCATCATAGGTAGTCGCTGTGACCTCCTCCTCGGCCAACCGAGCCTTCCATTTGGAGATGAACTCGTCTTCTTTATGCTGAAGGAACGAAGTGTCTATGTCGGGGTTCAGAGACCATATCATGTACATAGCTCGGTCCATAGCCCAATCCTTTTTGGTCTTGAACTCCTTGGTGAGACGCTTCTTCTCATCTTCAAGATTTTTGAAGGCGAAATCCTTCTCCTCCTTCAGGCGTTCGACCTCGGCCTTGGCAACACTTGTCTCTACCTTCAGGCGATCGATCTCGGCACTGGCAGCATTAAACTCCGCTGTCTTGGTGTCAAATTTCACCTTCAGGCTGTTGGCGGTGGGCTCGGAGGAATCAAGTTTAGCTTGAAGAATCTTTAGGGCTTCCTCGGCCTTGGCTCGGGCCTCCTTAGCTCTGACCTGGGCTCCTTTTGCCTCCTTCAGACCATCTTTAGCTCGGATATGAGCCTGGTTTGTTTCGTAAACCAGGGTTTTCACCACCACCATCTTCGAGGAGAACATCAAACTCTGGCGAAGAACATCAAGAAGGGCCTGGAACAAAACAATGTTTACAAGGGTTAGAAAAAAAATAGATGACCAAAGAAAGTAAAAGTTGCGAGGAACAGGCTTACTGAAACCCCGAGCTCCATTGTTTGGTCGGTGAGGCATGTGGGGTTGTCCCCCCTCAAAAACCACCACACATTGGCATCGAGATTGCTGTAGGATTGGCCTGTTCGGGACAACAGGTCTGACAAAAGTCAGCTCCTAGAGATCCCACAACGTTCTTCAGAGGGTACTCCCACATGTGGGATGTCGCCACAAACTTGCGGACCACGGTTGGGGACCCCGTAGGCTTGAGATTCGAAGGAGGCACAACTTGTTTGCCTTTGTCTCCATTACATTGGGGAGGTGGCATGGTCTCCGTTGGTTCGGTGGTGGCGACTGTTGAGGTCGTGAGGGCTGTGACAGACACCACGTCTGTGGATTCTGAAGCCTGAGCTTTGGGTTCGGAAGAGGCGGGCTTTAAGGGAGAGGATCCTTCAGCAACCTTGGCCAACTTCGAGGTAGCCCCTTTCTTCGAGGTTACGCGACCTCGTTTGGTTCCACGAGGCTATCCTAAGAGGCTGTCCAAATCTAATTCCATGTCACCTGAAAAGCACGAGGTATATTAGTTAAGCTGAGAAAGAAAAAAGTCATATACACATTTTTATAAGTAAAAAAGACCAAGTGTCAAGAACCTAACAGGAAGACCCACTAGAGCTCGAACTTGGGGACCAAGAAATTCCCCTGTCTTCTGACGAGGCTATGGGAGTCCCCTCCCTTAAGGTGGGGGACATCCTCGAGAGGTCCTTATAATTATTTGTGCCGTATTGCACTGCTACCCCATCCAAACCTCGTTTAAGCTATACATGGTTTGTTATTTACCTAGCCAACTCTTAGGTCTACCCTTGACCATGCTAAAAGGTTATCCTTGGGGTCCTTAAAGAGGATCATTATGTCAGGCTCGTGCTTAAGTAATGATGAAGACCACATGGATGAGTAGAGCATGACTTTACCTTCTGGCGAGCTCACTAAGGCCCCATCTTGTGCCTCATTTCCCGAGCCTGAGGGTTCAAAGGGGCGAGGGCTATGGGCTCGAGATCTTCGATTCGCGTGTTTGCTTCCCACGGGGAGCTTGGTAGTAGGCACGGACACATCCTCCAATCTCGCATATTTTCGGTTGCCGGAGTTGCAAGTGGTCTTGCCTTCTTCTAGAATGTTGCAAAGTCGAAGCTTGTCCTCATGAAGAAGATAAGAGCGGGATCGTCGACCATAAGGGAGCTTGAGGATGGATTCCCTATGTTCCTTCATGGCATCCGTAGGCTGGGGATGATGGTAGGTGGCTATATAAAAGGTTTGAGCAAGTCAGTTGGGGCTCGCATATCAAAGAAAAATTTAATCAGAAAACACAAGGAACTACCGAATTCTCTGAAAGGAGTAGAATCGGGAGGGAGCGAGACCGTCTGTCCAGAAGATGGCAATCTTGAAGTTCAGAGGATGGTTCAGAATATCCTCGAACAGTCACTTATCCTTTAGGTAGCTGGACAAATAGTAGAACCCATCCCCACTATGAGCTCGGGAATGGTTACTTTTGAGGCAAAAAAGGTACAAGATCTCGTGCGCTATGGGCTCCTCTCACTTCATATCCTTGTACAACAACTTCAACGCAGACAGAACCTTGTGCGAGTTTGTCTATAGTTGGAACTGAGCTATGTCAGCGTAGTCCAGAAAGCTCAGGAAGTAATCCTTTAGGGGCAGTAAGGCCCCAGTTCGTAAGTTCTCAGGGCTCCAGGCTGCGAGCTTGATTTTTCTATTTGGATTGTCTTCTCCAAGTGCAGAGCAGCTCCTCTCATCAGAGCTGGTAGGGCGACAGACTAACTTTCCAGAGAGCTTCAACCCGTGACAAGAGAGGAGCTCAGAAATTTTTCGAGTCGAGGTTATGGAACTTTGATAGTATTCGGCCTCAAAGAAAGAACTCTTCGAGACTGAGATAGAATGGGATTGGGAGCTTTAGGCGGCTGGTTAGAAGGACCCTCCATAAGACTGAATACAAGTTCACCAGGTGGAAAGGCTATGGTAACTTTGAGTTTGGGGTCTAATGGAATAGGTTAGATCTCAGGGTCTGGGCCAAGATAAGCTGCCACTTGGAGTCTATTTCTTTTTCTCTCTTCAACCTCGTCGATCTGACGTTGAAAGTGGTCTCATATATCCTCTTGCTTGTACCGTTCTTTGTGCTCGCGGATCATTGCTGGTTTTGGGTGAAAGGCAATTTAGGACTGGGAGTTGATGGGTGGTAAGGGATAGCAAACATGGGCCCCCACCAATTCTTAAAGTACTGCGACATCTAGCAAGGAAGAAAAAGGTGAGGGCCCATTTTATAAAAAATAATAAAAGACGAAGAGGTTAAAATTTTGATAACTCGAGCTCGAAAGCTCGACATAACGAGGATACCCTAATCGAGCCTGAAGGCTGGAAATTTTGAGATTGACTCGGATGTCTATCCTGAACTATTGTAAAGTTCAGGCATCGAGCGTGCACCAACGCAGGAGTTGGACGGTTATTGACAGTTTATTAGAATCCCGGATTTCCAGGGAAAAAATTGGCAGTTACCCGAAAAAGGCGATATTTTTTCGGGATTCGTGCATTAAAACCCTAAACCAAAACCCTATTTCTTAAGCTACACAAAACCTATGACCAAAAAACCCCATTACCAGAAAAACTGTATTTTTATATGTTTTTACCAGAAATTTTTTGGTCTGAACCGTGATCCTAATCATGCCGAATCTACTCAAATTAAAAAAAAAAAACTTGCTTAATGTAAGAAAGAAGCCATAAAATTTGATAAGAACCAGAAAACCATCTTCACGGACGAAAGAAACGCATAAATAAGAAAAGATACGTATATAACTAGGAAAGATCAGAGCACTTGCGCGAATTGGATCGAGGATATGATGAGATCATCGACTGAAGTAGTGGAAGCAAGAATGATTTCATGGAGCCGAATGTACTAGAATGACTTTACTTCTTTGGTTAAGAAAACATGCAAAGAGAGCTCTGGTTCCTTCTTTCTTTTTATCTCTGGTTCGTGTTTTTTGAAAGGTAAAAGTGAGAATGGGGAAAATGGAGAAGGGGTATATATATATATACCCCAGTTATCAAATCAAAGGTCGAACTGATCTGGATCGTTGGTTTGTGTTAGAAGAAGATCCAAGGGATCACGTTTGATTCCCGAAATATGGCGACAAAAAGGAATAGGAAAGGATGTGTGTAGAAAAAGAGAGTACTCGTGTACCCTGGGTTTTCAATCCCCAAGTGACGCGTGTCCGCACTTGAGTGTGGTAGGTGACACAATTTTCGAAAGTGGAGTTTAAAAGTTTCATTCTCTTAGGATTCAAACCAACACTTTTGAGGGGGCAAAATGTTACACCCAAATTTCGAGGATGAATAAATGAGTCCCGAAATGTAGGCTCGTAAAGCGTAAGCTCGAACATAACAAGCAGTAGCTAAACACTTATAAATATGCATGATTCCTAACTTGTTCTTTTTGGCGATCGAGCACAAGTTTAAAAGGTTCAAGCTTAAGCTTCAAGCTTGAAAGAAAGAATCTTCTCCGACGCATATGGGTCTTATTCGAGCCTTAGTTGTAAGATCGAAGATATTGGTCTCCGAAGATTGATTTCGATGAAATCACAAGCTAAGGAGGAGAATGACTGGAATAGCAAGCTCGAAGTATTGGTCGATCTTGAAAGCGCGTTAACCTTGCGTTCGAGGTCAGCAATGCGTTTTGCACACAACAGCTGTTAGAGATCCCTATTCCTTAGGGATTTGTTGTTATCTGATATTAAATTCCAATTATCATGATATATTATGTATTTATTTACATTTATTTCAGATTGAAATAATTGGTTGTAACTTCTATTAGGGGAAGATATTCTCCCAACCAGGCTTATAAATAGCTTGGTAATTTTCATTTGTATTCACACACAAATTGGTAATGATAACACTCTGTCAAATTGATTTGAGAAAGCTTTGAAAGAATATTAAGATCAATAATATTGACTCGTGGACTAGGCAGCTTTTAACTGCTGAACCACATAAAAGTTCTGATGTTCTTTTATGAAATATTGTTAGTGCTCTTCGAATTCAAGTTTACGAAAAACGACGTCAACAATAATCAAGGGGACACATCCAATGGATAAAATCGATCTAATCCAATGGATAATTGGATCAGATCGGATAGGACTAAAAACATTGGATGTGATCCAATGAACACCTCTAATCTTCAGTTTTTTCAATGAATGGCGCCCCTGTTTGGGCGTTCGACCAGCAAAAAATAAAATAAAAAGAATGTTGAAACCATGCACCAATTTACCAAACAAATAAGACAAAAGAGCAATAAATTGAGTAGATATTGTAATAACCATGTTTTGTGTAGGTGTTTTACTAAATAGAAAATCATGATCCCATATGCATATGTATTGTGTAATTTATTGCATCAGGTGATTCAGTGTTTTCACTTGCCATGTAGGAATAGATTTTAGTTAGCTTTAACTAATCCTGGTTTAGTAGTTGTTAATGGTTCTGTTAGGATTAATTACTTGAACATATATACAAGCTGTTTTGGGTCTTGGACAAGAACCAACCAACTGATTTTTTTGCAGAGAATTTTTGCTGTTGTCTTCTTTGTTTTTTCTCTCTTGTCTTAGATGCAGGTTTTTGGTTAGGGTTTTAAGCTTCATTATTGGAGCGTAGTTCAAAAATTTTGAAGGTGAAGAACAGAGGGATATGCTCCAGATTTTTTGAAGGGATTTCAGAGATAAAGTATTGAAGGGATTTCAACATTACTTCTAAGGGATTTAGTAGAGAGAAAATTGAGTGGGAGACTCAATAGTGGGTGTATGTAAATCTTTCTATATGGTTCGTTTGTTCTTTAGAAAATTGTTTTGTTGAGATTGTAATTTGTAAAGAACAAGTTTGATATAGTAAAGAGTTTATCCCGACCTTTGTGACTCAAGGATTAGCTGATTTATTCAATGAACCTTGTAAAAATCCTTGTGTCTTCTTTACTTTCCTAGTGTTTTTCTATTATTGAATTATTTGATTCATACATATAGTTCATAGACATATAAAGTAACTTTTCAGATATGAAAGTAAATAAATTAAGGAAAAATCTTTCTTCACCACCTTAGCTACTCTAAGTTAGTGGAGATCACTACCATTTTCATTTTGATTAAAATGCCCTTTCATTGGTACTTGAAATTAAAGTAGTGTTGGCACTTGAAAACTTGAAACAAATAGCACCAAATATCACTTGGACAATTTCATGTCGTACTTGAAATTGGCACTTGAAATAAAGATAGAAATAGTGTAATTTTAGTTTATATTGAAAAGTTAATCAGATCAATAATGTGTTCTCGTTGACATAATTTTATATTTTTCTTAACTAAAAATTGTGTTGGAAAATGTGTGTTACACTTTATTTAGATAGTTTGAGGTACATATAATAGTATTATTTGCTAATAATTAATGATATGTATTTTGTATACTTGTCTTATTCTATGCGAGTATATCAAAATTAAATATTAATTTGCTTACAATTATTATGTAATGAATGAGAAATTATCATATAAACCAAAGTAAGCTAAATAAGAAGACAAAACTATATGAGATTTGTTGAAGTCTTACTTGGAAAATGGAGCACTTAGGAAGGTCTATTTATAGAACTCCCAATTCTTACGTTAGTAAGGAAGAAGTAATGAGCCTCTTTGTTGTGCGTGTAAGAGGTGCAAATCATGGACCGAAAATATGAATACCAATCCAAAATATTTAGGGGTTTTTTTTTATATATGTACAACAAAACTAAAGAAACTCGAATAATCATACCAGTGTTATAAAACTATTAAGAATATTGAAATGTAAAATATAAAGAAAAGAAATTGACAGAGAAATCGAGAGATGAAAAGAGAGAGTTAAACTCTTGTGTGCTATTTTAATAGAAGAATGACCCATATTTATATAGATGCATAAGCCCTAAGGAAATCAGGTAACTACTCTGAATACAATCAAGAATTAATGTTGATATAATATTTTGTGTAACCTAGTAATTCTTCATTATTATGGATATCCATATGTATAATATTTATAACACTCCCTCTTGGATGTCTATGAAAACTGCCTCATTAAAAACCTTGCCAGAAAAATCCAGTAGGACAAAAACTCAGCTAAGGGAAAAATAGTGCAGTGTATATTTATTCCCCCTCATTTCGATGCTCTTGAAGATCCTTTAATCAACCCATTCCATTCTTATGTACCATCTTCTTGAACGTTTATGTTTGTAATGACTTTGTAAATAAGTCTGCAAGAATGTCGCTTGATCGAATTTGATGAACATCAAATCACCATTCTTTTGAAGATCGTGTGTGAAGAAGAACTGCAGTGAAATATATTTAGATTTATCTCCTTTAAGGGGAAGCCCTAATTCCACCAAACGGGGTGGTGGAATCAAACCCTGAGCCCCTGGGCAAAAACCCTAAGAAACAACCCAAAAATCCTCTTCTGGAGACAGGGTAGCACTACAGCTCCATAAAGAGAGCGCTATAGCGCTACAAACAGAGCCAAAAAGCTCTCTGACCACAAGGCCTAGTGTTGTAGCGCCCAATGACTAGCGCTACAGTGCTAGTCACAGCACAGCCAAACCCCAAAATTCTTCCTTCGATTTTCCTCGAACCAAACATCTCCAAAACTCATCCAAACCTCAACCATACCCCAAAACAAGCCTACCAACATCTATAACTCACCCCATATGACCCAACCATACCAAACTCAACCACATGCACCCCAAAATAAAAAAAAAACCACCATGATTGATCTTGAAACTCAAAAACTCAACAGAACATCAGAAACTTCAGAACTTTAAAGCCAGAATTTCATACCTTCAATGGAGAATTTTGACCTAGGTTATCTTCAACACCTCCTCAACTTTCAACTCATCAAATCCTCAGGCTTAACTCCCTAGAATTCCCATCAAAACTCAGCTTAGAAAACCATTTCAACATCAAAACCAGAAACTAAAGAAAACCTTGAAACTTACCTCAATTGGGTGAGTAACCTTTGCTAATCCTCAAGCTTAATCAAAGACCCTAACTCCAAGCTCTGTCCAAGCTCTCCCTGAGTTGCAGATCCAAAAAATCCTCAAGAAATGAAGAAGAATAGCCAACCGAGTGAAAGAGAAGGGTTAGCTCCAAGTGTTATGTTTTTCTTTCCTTCCTTCCTTCTTCTTTTCTTTTATTTTTCAGCTTCCTTTAGTTTCTAAACATTCCACTAAGGGTAAAAAGGCAGAGTAATACTTATCCCTTATTAAGCCAAATGACCACATTGCCCTCCCAATAATAACTAAACCTTTAAATCATTCTAAGGGCATTTTGGTCATTGCTCCCAATTCTAGCTAATTCCTCGAGTGTCTTTAATAATTACCACTTACCTCCCGGCACCTATCTAATTACCAATTATTTTCCTCAATAACAAATAATCTCCAATATATTCTCTAAATTCCCATAAATACCCCCAGACTCATCCCGAGCCAGGTATAAATCCCCGCCGTGACTTTTCCGCTAAACTGCTCACTTGGATCGCCTTGAGTCACAAGTTGTAGACATATCCACATAATAATGTGATCTCAACAATTTATCACAAATATTTACATTTATGCCCTCAACGGGCCAAAATTACAAATATGCCCTTATTACCTAATCAGGGCCTACATGCATACTAATACGCATAGTCATGCATCACATATATCCAAATAATCATATAAGCATGCTTATCACATAATCATGTATTTTCATCATCAATTCACATAACTTCTAATTGTGCCCTCCCGACACACTAATCAAGGCCCTTAAGCCTTATTAGTATTTTTGGGTCGTTACACGTAGTCTTTATATAGTGTAGCCCTTTTTGTATTAATTCGACATTAACACCCCAGAATGGGGGAATTGACATTAATGATAGATGATTAACATTAATAACCCCATCCTCTATAAATAGGGCTGAGATATCTCCTTGTAAAGGGTTCAAATTTTAGAGAGAGAAACTCTGTAACTCGGTGCAATATATACGCAGCTTGAGAACCATCATTGAAGCTTGCTCAAATGAGCTTTAAGCTCACTAAATAACATAGACTCATGGACTAGAGATTTTTTATAGCCCGAATCACATAAAACCCATGTGTTCTTTTATATTAATTTCTTTATACTCTTAGATTAGGTTGGTAGCGAAAAAGGCAGTCAACAACCTCCATTTCACAAAATGTATACTTCTACACTAGATGATCATGAGGTTCAGTCAGATATTCCTGCTGCTGAGGTTCAATTTGTACAAGTTGAGGGGGAGTCATCTCAAGCTGCTATGCTCAATGTGGAGAGTACAACTCAGAAGGAAATCCTAGCTAAAAATGAGAATACAGTCTATGTAGTACATGTTGTTGGTTCATCAGTTCCTGATATTCAGGGGGAGTCTCAAATGTAGAGCGAGCAATCTCAGTCGTTTCTTGATTCATCTGCAACTCCACCATGGTGCTCTATGAATAACATGCCTCGTCTCCAGAAAATTGATCATTTATTATGCTCACTGATGGGGAGAAGTTTGAGTTTATTAGTTTTTCATATCTTTTGATGTTTCGATGTTTCTTGTTATTTTCTTTTAGTTTCAGTGCAGTCTAGTTTGTGTTGTTGAAAATTTGTGCTTTTTCACTTGACATTGTTCATTTTGATTTAGTTCTGTTAACCATTGCAATTGGTTTGTTTTTTATTGTGCAGGTGTTTTACTAAATGGAAAATCATGATCCTAAATGCATCTGTATTGTGTATTTGTTGCATCTAGTGATCTCAATGTTTTCACTTTCCAAGTAAGATTATTTTTTAGTCAGCTTTAAATATTCCTGGTTTAGTGGTTGTTAATGATTTTGTTAGGATTAGTTACGTAAACATATATACAGGTTATTTTGGGTCTTGGACCAGATCCAACCAATTGATTTTTTGGAGAGAGTTTTTGTTGTTGTCTTCATTGTTTTTTCTCTCTTGTCTTTGATGCAGGTTTTTGGTTAGTGTTTTAAGCTTCATTCTTGGAGCTTAGTTCAAAATATTTGAAGGTGAAGAATAGAGGGATATGTTCCAAATTTTCTAAGGGGATTTCAGAGATAAAGTATTGAAGGGATCTCAACATTACTTCTAAGGAATTTATAAGAAAGAAAATTGATAGGGATACTAAATAGTGGGTGAATATGAATCTTTCTATATGGTTCATTTTTTCTTTAGCAAATTGGTTTGTTGAGATTGTAATTTGTAAAGAACAAGTTTGATGTAGTGAAAGTTTTTACCCTAGTCTTTGTGACCTAAGGAGTAGCTGATTTATTTAGTGAACCTTGTAAAAATCTTTGTGTCTTCCTTACTTTCCTAGTGTTTTTCTATTATTGAATTGTTTGATTCATTCATATAGTTCATAGACATATAAAGTAGCTTTTCAAATATGAAAGTAAATAGATCGAGGAAGTAATCCTTCTTCACCACCTAAGCTACTCTAGCTTGGTGGAGATCACTACCATTTTCATTCTGATTAAGATACCCTTTCATTGGTACTTGAAATTACAATAGTGTTGGCACTTGAAACAAATAGCAACAAATATCACTTGGAAAATTTCATGTCTTACTTGAAATAAAGATAGAATATAGTGTAATTTTAGTATATATTGAAAAATTAATCAGATCATAAATGTGTTCTCATAGACATAATTTTATATTTTCCTTAACTTAAAATTGTGTTATAAAATGTGTTACAATTTATTTAGATATTTTGAGGTACATATAATAGTATGATTCACTAATTATTAGTGATGTGTATTTTGTATACTTGTCTTATTCTCTACGAGTATATCGAAATTAAATATTAATTCGCATACAATTATTATGGAATGAATGAGAAATTATCATATAAACCAAAGATAAGCTAAATAAGAAGACAAAACTATATGAGATTTGTTGAAGTCGTACTTGGAAAATGGAGCACTTAGGAAGGTTTATTTGTGAAATTCCCAATTCTTAACTTGGTAAGTAAGAAATAATGAGCCTCTTTGTTGTGCATGTAAGAGGTGCAAATCATGGACCAAAAACATGAATACCAACCCAAAAAATTTACTATGTGTTGGGCTTTCTTTTGCAAGCTGATTTAATGATTTTCCATTTACGAAAGGCCTAAAGAAATGTTCTAGAAATATTTTGTGGAAATACATATTATCTGGATTTTTCAATCAAAAATTAAAAAATATGGCTTTTTTTCAAAATGGTTAATTTATGGCTTTTTCTTTTTAATTTTATGATTTTTTCCCCATAAAATTGTAATAAATCCTGATTATGCCATAATCTTATTATTAATTTGGTTTTGTTTAATTGTATGGGTATTTATGTAATTTACTATTATTTTATAATTTTTTTACAATATTTTTAATAATTATTTAATTCTTGTATGGTTTTTTTACTTTAACCAACTTTACCAATTTTATTACTTCTCTTTCTCGATTCCTAATTTTTCATTGTAACTATTCTTCTTCTTCCTACTTTTGAGCTTTTTGGTGTTCTTATTTCTCCAATTTCATAGACAAACAACCATGATGGCGAAGGGTTGGTGTCGTCTAGATTGTCCACGACGGAGGTAAGTGTTTGTCATTGATGGTCTCCATTCTTAGTTATTTTTGTTGGTCTCATAGTTGCAGAGAGTGTCGTCAGTAGAGAATGGTGGTGGAGGGTCATAGTGCATACGGTGGAGGTAAACTTTTAGTTTTTTTTTTTTTAATTTTTAATTTTGGTAACACTCTCTATTTATTTGATTTTGTTTTTTCTATATTATGTGTAATATCGACCTCTGATTTTTTTTTTCATTTTGTGTATGAATTTTGATTTGTCAAATTCTTTTGGACAATGACCGTCTATTGCATTGGGTTGGATTGTGAGGTACTGTTCTATCTATTGTTTGGATTTTTTTTATTGCTATGTTTCACCATTACTGTCGTCCTCTATTGTTGTTATTTTGGATTTTGAATAGTAAAATGTATTTTTAGAGTAACAGTCTTTTCCTTTTTGTTTGGATTTTGAGATATTTGTTTTGTCTATAGGTTGGATTTTTGTTGTTTTATTGGTTTGTTTTAGTTCTCTTAGTTTGATGTAGCAATTTGCCTCCTTAGTATGTGGTTTAATGTTTTGTTTTGTTTTGTTTTTTCTGGGGGAGGATTGAAGTCCCCTGGACTTGTGATTATCGATGACACTAACAATCATGTATTTTAGTTTCTTATTTTCATGTTTTCAATGTTGTTTTTTTTTCCTTAGTATGTTGTTTAGTTTATTTTTAGTTCATGAATTTTTATATGCTGAGTAACTCGTTACTTTATTTTTATTTATTGTGTTTTTTTTTATCCTTTTATTGGTTATAGGTAACTGGTTACTTTGAGATTATTCATATTTTAAATGTATTGTTAGATTGTTTAGGTAACTAGTTGCTTTGGTAAGTAATTGGTTCCTTTTTGTGAGTGTCTGTTTCTAATGATGCTAAGTAATCATTTTATTTGTGATTTTTAAGTGTTCATGATTTTGTATTTGATATGTGTTTGCTTTGTATAGGTTGTAATGTAGTTGGTTAAGTTTGCAAGTAATTGGTTACCCTAGTTGTGTATGCTTTTTTCATGTGTTGTTTAATTTTCAAGGTACCTGGTTACTTTGGTAAGGAACTGGTTTCTTTTGTGAGTGTTTGTAATGATGCTAAGTAATCATTTTTATTTGTGATTTTAAGTGTTCCTATTTTATATTTGAATTGTTTTTTCCTTGTATAGTAATGTAGCTTGTTAACTTTACAAGTGATTTGTTACCTTAGCTGTGTATGCTTTTCCATGTGTTGTTTAATTTTTAAGGTAAATAGTTACTTTGTTAAGTAACTGGTTTCTTTGTGAGTGTCTTTATCTAATGATGCTAAGTAATCATTTTTATTTGTGATTTTTAAGTGTTCCTGTTTTATATTTGATTTGTTTTTGTCTTGTATAGGTTGTAATGTAGCTGGTTAACTTTTCAAGTAATTTGTTTTCCTAGTTGTGTATGCTTTTTTTTTAAATGTTTTAGTTATTAGTAATTTTAATTTTCCTTTTTGTGGTAACTGTGTTCTAATTTTTTTTTGCAGGTTGTGCTTTATATGATCAAACCAGTGTTTCAGTTTGGAAGTAAGGTTCAACAATGGAATAAACAAGAGGTTATAGCTGATTTGAACAAAGATTTTACTAAGAAGCAGAAGGCTATGTTTAGACGACCTCCTTTTGGTCATTTTTTGGATATGTCAACAACTGCATGGCAATCACAGCTTGTACATAGTGTTTTAATGAGAGAAGTTCATCAGAAAAAAGAAGAATTTGAGTTTTGGTTTAAGCTTAGTGATAAGGCAGCGAGGTTTTCAATTAGTGAGTTTGGTTTAATTACTGAGCTAGATTGTATTGGTAGTGTTGATTTAAGTATGTTTCCTGATGGTGGTAAAGGTGTTAGGAAAACATTTTTCCCTCATGTTAAAGGGAATGACAAAGTTAGAAAAGACGAAGATAATAATCTTTTTAATTCAAAGGGTTTTAATGCTATGGAGGATGACCTTGCTGTGAAGTTGGGGATTGTTCACTTTTTGGCGGGTTTTTTATTTGGGACCCAGAATGAGACAAGGGTAGACAACAAGTTTTTTGGTATGGTTGATTGTGAATTTTCCATGTTGAAAAAGTTTGTATTTGGAAAACTTTTGTGGCGAAGAACTAGGTGTTATATGTGCTCAGTTTTAAAAGAGAGGAATGCTCTTTATAAGAAGATTGCTAGGAAAGCATATGGGTCTCTTGATAATTATAGTTACAAGTGTTTTGGTTTCCCTCTTACATTTCTTATATGGATTTACGAGACACTTCCAAGTTGTTCATTGTTTTAATGTTGGGGGGTTGGTGTCTTATCAAGAAGTTTTTGAGAAAGTATTGATAGATGAGAAGGTAAATTTTTTCATTTTTTGTTTTGTGTTGTATTTTTTGTATTTGTTATATTTGTTTTATATTGTAAGTAACTGGTTACTTGTCATTTTTATGTTATTTTTTTGTATTTTATATTTAACTAGTAAAGCAACTTGTTACTATTTATGTTCTTTTTATTTGATTATTCTTTTTTAATTTAATGCAGATTGATGTCAATATTGTCGTTCCTAATGCGAAGGAAAATAAATTGGCTATTTTGAAAATTTTATCATTTAAAAGTGAATTCTGCCCAGCACCACCACTTATTGATGAGGACATTCCACTATCGAAGATGCCTTTGTTGAGGCTTGAACTTTTTCTGCCAAATAAGTGTTTTGAGGTTTGTTTTTGTTTTTCATTTTTTTTTATATTTTGAAAACACTTTGTAAATATGATTCTGTTTTAATGTTTTTGTCTTCTTGTTTACTTGTATGTATGATCATTATAATAAGGGGTTCCAAGATCAAATTAAGGAGCTACATCGCTGACCGAAGTCCAAGCTCCCCAAAAGCTCATTCTTGGTGAAGTTAGTTCTTTGAGGAAAAGTTTTGAAGCTGATTTTGCTACATCGATTGGTTTGCTTGTAGACATTAAGATTGATGTGTCTGTCAAAACTGATTGTGGGAATTCATATTTTGAAAATCAAATGGACTTTGACCATGTTTCTCAGGTAACTAGTTTCTCAAGTTGAACTTGGTGAAAAGTTGGGGCCAAATTTGGAGCATTCTGTTAAGATTGCTTCATATTTTATTCCTCCTATTAAGGTATATTTTTTTCAATAATTTATTGTATAAGAAAGTACTTTCTTTTTTATATTTGTTATAAATTATTTTTTTTCCTCAGTTTTTTGCAAAGCCAAACTAAAGATGCATCATTGATATGCTCGAATCCTTCAATAGCTACATTCATGTTTCTAATGAAATGTGAAAAATTATAAATGAGTCAGTTGAGAGATCACTAAAAGAGAGCAATTATTTGGAGGATAAAAGTCATTGGTTGATTTTTTTTTTTATGAGGCTTCAAGAGTACTTGGTGGTGGGGAGATTTTGCCTAAGAAAAGAGAGCCGAAGCCGAGTATTGGTCAAGTCTCCTTTCCTCACAAAATTTGGGCCTTCTGAAGATGAAGGTAAACAACAAAGAAAGAGAACTATATTGGATAATATATGTATTTTTTTCTAATGATCATAATCACACTGAACAACAAGCTTCTGAGTTTCATAGTTGTATCAAAACTAAGGTCAATCACAATAACAAGTATGTATAATTTGTTATTTTTTTAAAAAAAATTATTGTTGAATTTGTTTGTTAAATTTTCTAAAAATTGTTTGGTTTATTTGTATTTTAGGTTTAAGAAATACGATGATAATAAGTTTGAGTCATCAATTTATTTTACTTTCATTTTTATTAATGAGAAGACTTGGTTGTACCGTCTCTATTATCCTGGGCAGTTCGTTGATTCATTGGTGATTTTCTTTCCTTTTATGATGTGTTTATCATTTTTTAATTTTTTTTTTCTTAAATTCCATTGATATAGTTCAATTCTATATTATGTTGTGATGGGGTAACCAATTACCATAGTCATTTGTTATGTTGCAATGCACTGTGTAACTAGTTATCTAAACTGTATAATTTGCTGTGTTGCTGATGGTAACTCGTTAACCTTTGTTTTTCAAATCTGGTATGATGTAATGGGTAACAATTTTCTTGATAGTTTGTCTTATAAGAACATTTTTTTTAATGCAAAATATTGATGTATTATTTGAGGATAAATGTTAAGTTATGCAAATGTTTGAAGAGGAAAGTCTCCACTATCGATAGTTGTTTTGGCCAAAATATTGTGTTCATGTATGAAAAGTTTAAGAAATCAAGCAGTGGTACATTTAACATTGACGACAGTTGTGTTCCTTTGAAGATTATGAGGGGCGAGTCATTGTTTTGCAGCACTCATTGGAATCTACTTGATCATGTTCTTATGCCTATTAATGTTAAGGCTCTTGTCAATTGGCTTTTGCTGCATTTTGACATAAAGAAGAGGTCGCTCATTATTTACGATTCTATGTCGGGGGTGAGGCATGAAAATTTGAGTTTACCTATGAATGAAGCATTTGCTGTAATGCTTCCTCTTCTATTTAAAAAGATTGGTTTTTATGATCATCCTGATTTAAATATTGATCTTAGTCCTTATGATGTCCCCGAGAATGATGCTTTGCAATTGACTATTGCTAGAGGCATTCCTCAACAAGTTGATTGGTGAGTTTTTTTTTTAAAATTTTTTTTATCTTGTTTGTTTCTCATTTTGTTTTTATGTTCTTAGTTTTTGTTTGTGTTTGCAATATGCAGTGACTGTGGGGGGATTTTGCTACTTATTTTGCTGAGTAATTAATTCTTGGAAAGGAAAATGAGATGCCAAAAGAACTTGATGCCCGGTTGCTTCGCCAAGACATTGTTGTTAGCTTGTATTTTCATGGGAAGAACAAGAAGACGAATATTTGACTAGTGATGAGTTTGGTGAGAAGCTTTTGGAGAGGAGGTAGAAGAGAAGGAAGACTGCTGCATAGGTTACTTAAGACTGCTGCACAGGTTACTTAGGAAGCTTTTGGAAAGGATATTTGAATTTTTTTTATGTTCTAGACCAATTAAGAAATGATGACTAATAGTTAGTTGCATACTTACCTATGTTAAATTGCTACTTTTGTCAAACATTGGTTACTTAAGACTATTTTATATATCAGTTTATCTTTTTGTGTTCTCCATCTGTTGTTGTATTTGTTTTAGTTCACTTACTAATATATACGTACATAGCACTGTAAAGCAATTGAATAGTTTATATGTTCTATTTTGTATATTTTTACTGAGTTTTTCAAGAATGTTTAAAGGGTAACTAGGTACCCAGCTGGTTGTTTATCTTATATACCAAGGGATAACTGGTTACTTTTGGTGCTTGATGTTTTTGTTATTCTTTTTTTTTTTTTTTTGGTGGCAATTGTTAGAGAAAAGTAATCAGTTTCTTGTTTTTTTTGTTAGTTCACATTTAATATATATATGTATATATATTGCGCTTTTAAAGAAACATAGTTGTTTATATGTTTTGTTATGTATATTTTTCCTCAGTTTTCAGGAATGTTTTAAGGGTGATCGGATACCTAGTTGGTTGTTCATCTTATATACCAAGTGGTAACTAATTACTTTGGTAACCGGTTACCCAAAATTTAGTGTTTAATTTTTTAAAAGAATGTTCTTGGGGTGGTGCTGGCATAGATAAATAATAAACCAAAAAAACTCAACAATTTAGTCTAAAAGGAATATATAAGTTTGTGTAATCAATCAATGTATTTAAATTTGAAACAGACTTATTAAAATACTCAATAACACTTAATGAATATGAAAGTCACTCTTTTAATCAATAAAATTATGATAGGTTTGTTTCGTTGTAAAATATAAAGCTATGTCTTTTTCTTTTTCTGCTTGTTTGTATTCTCAATTGGAGGATTCCCACAAGTCTTCCTGTTATGTCCTAGTTGCCCATAGTTCCCAAAGGTGATTATTACTTTTGGTTCCCTTCTTGATCTTATTCTTTTATTTCTTGGTCATCCTGCAGGGATTGCTGCCTTTGGAGGCAGCACCACTATGTCCAAGTGTTGTGGGGGATTCCATTCATCTTAATGGGGACAAAAGATGAACATTTTCTTGATACAATGCTTTCAATGTTTCTATTTTGTAGAACTTTTCACAATAATCATATACACTTTCAAGTTTCTCTTTGCAATTACAGCTACTGCATGCCCACAAAACATTTCATCTTCTTGAAACCTATTGCAAGTACATGTTCTATTATGTATATTTACTGTGAAATTGACCCCCTTTTCATCACAAACTTGGTATTCTATTGGGTTAAAAGGAAAGACCTGAAAATAATTTTGTCATGAAATAGAATCAAAGAATAAACATTTTAACTAGAATTAACATTGAAGGTAACTAGTTACCCATCTATGTAACTTAATGTTTTTTTTTTTTTTTGTTATGGAAGGTGACTGGTTGCCATCCACTGACAAATTAAAGAATAGTAAGAATAAGTTCAGTTGCGTACCTCATATTTCATTTTTGAAACAATGCCATTCCTCAATTCATTTTTTGTTGCTGTAGAGACTTTTGTGAATGTTGCATTTGCATTATTTGAGTTGGTCCAAACCAACTTTCGACCAAAACTTCTAAGGCATTCAATCAAGATATCAATGGGGACACCTCTTGCAATTTTTAGTGCAACATTGAGTTAATCCGCGATGTTGGATGTCATCATGATGTATCTTTTTGTTGGCGAGTATGATCTTTCCCATGTTTCATACTCGACCATCTCTAAGTAGGGTCTAATGCTTCTGTCAAGTCTATCAACACATTTCATGTAACACTCACATTTTGTTTTTGTGTATGCTTTCACTGTTGCAATAAAATTCATTTGTAGCTCTTCTCCATGGCTTCCATACTTGCTTTTCAGATTATTGAGCAAGTGAAACATGCAAGCTCCATGGAAAGCAATTGGGCACACCATATGTACTGCATTGCCTATACTCTTATGTCTGTCTGAAATAATAGCCAATCCTGTAGAATTTAAATATTGTAAAATAAAAACAAAAATTAGATATTATTCACATTTTTAATTTTGGTGTAGGTAACCAATTACTTACTCGTATATTAAAAAACATAAAATGTATATGTATATCTAGTTTGGGTAACTGGTTCCTTTTTCTATGTAAATAAGAATATATAATTTGAAGCTATTATACCTTCGAGTTTGCCATAGGTGTCTCTCAGTTTGGAGAAGAACCAAAGCCATGGATTATCATTTTCAGAGTTTGCTATTCCAAAAGCCAATACAAAAATGTTGTGGTTTGAATCTAATGTTGATGTTGAAAATAGGGTACTCCCATGTGCATTTTTCGGGAAAGTTCCACCAACAACAATTATAGGTCTTAAGTATCTCCAACCTTTGATTGAGTTAGAGAAAGCTATGCATAGGTATTTGAATCTATCTTCTTTGTCTATAAGTAGGTATGTTATTGTTCTTGGATTTGCTTGCTTCAACATGTGAAGATACATTGACAACTTTTGATATGAATCATCGGGGTTCCCTCTTACTAGGCGCAAAGCTTTCTCTCTTGATCTCCATGCTTTTGTGTATCCCATGGTTACTCCAAAGTTATCATTCATGTCATTCATAATTTCATTTTGAGTGTAATTTATTTTGATTGATTTGTATTTGTTCTTTATCAATTAACCAATTACGATGCTTTTTGCTTGCCTATGGTCTTCCATAACAATTTCAACAGAGCAAGTGTGATTTGAATGAATTTTTGTAACTTGAATAAACCTTAGTCTCTGTACTTAGATGCTATCACAAACCAGCTGTATGTGTCATCTGCGTAGGTAACCAGGTTCTCTCTCGGTTCTGATCTTTTTGTTTTCAACAGGAAGTTATGCCACATGGCATAGTAGCTAAAAGCTTATTTGATTATGTTTTTGTCCTTGTAAATTTTCCCTTGCTCAATTATGTTGACTCTGTGATCAAATATTACTATTTGGATTTCCTCCTACTTCTTTTATCTTTTTGTATTGTCTTCAATTATGAAATCTGCTACTTCTTCAGCAAGATGAGCTATGTATGGCACATTGCTACACTCATTGGTTGTGCTTGACATTCCTTCTTCAAGTAACATTTGTTCATTGATGGAAGCTTGGTTGGATTGCATTCATATTTTCCCCACCTCCATTTCTTCTGCTGTAGCTAGCTAATTTGATAGTATAAGAAGGTTTATTTTCATTACATGATTCTTGAAATATAGTGACACACAATGGTAAGTCTGTTATTGTAACGCCATACTAATCTAGGAACGTTACACCATGTGTTTAAATAGTGCATAACTCGTTAAGCGAGTCATTTGGACTAAAATGTTTAATTAACATTAACTAATGGTTTAGGTAAAAAAAATTGGTCAAAGAAGTAATAATTTTCATTAAAAGTTTAAGTCTATACATAGGATCCCAAAAAGAATTTAAAATTTAATTACAGGTAACAAAATAAATACAAAAGTGGCCAACCTAGGCAGCAAAACAGGGTTCAACCCTAGTTCCTCAAAAGCAATCCCGGTCGTGGTGGTTGAGCAGGCTGCATATGTACACACCACCCCTGAAGCTCTCCAACTCATGGATGGTCCAGCTTCTCTTTGCCCATACCTGCACCACGTAGCACCCATGAGACAAGGCTCAACAAGAAAACTTAAATAAACAGAAACAAATAATCAACAGATCATAAATAGCATGCATAGTAGTAATAATCATATTCAAACAAGCATTCTATTTATTTATGTGACAATAGAGTCACCCCGAGCGCATATCGCACTCCGTTCTTACAAGCGGCTTCAGAGCTGGACAAGTGCATATTGCACTTCCAAAGTGGCCCATCAATAACGGCCTGCGTTCCGCACACGAATGCCGCCACGACTTATAAGCCAAAGCTTTTCAATCAGATACAGACAAATATGCAATTCATACATAACAAAGTCATTCACATTTAAACAAATATTTTACAGCATGGTTATAACCATGTTCAAATCCCGGGGAACAAGCCTTGGCCAATCTCTATCTGCCTCAATCTTGGCTGGATCCACCTTAATTCTATCTTTACTAACAATGTGACTGAGGAACATGACCTGAGGTAACTAGAACTCGCATTTCTTGAACTTGGCATACAATATGTGCTCCCTTAACCTCTGTAGTACAAACCGGAGATGCTGCTCGTGCTCTGCCTCTGACTAAGAGTAAACCCAAATGTCGTCAATAAAGACTATCACAAATCTATCTAGGTAGTCCTTGAATACTCTGTTCATTAGATCCATAAAGGTTGTTGGGGCATTAGTCAATTCAAATGACACGACTAAAAACTCATAAAGCCTATACCTCGTGCGAAAGGTTGTCTTCCGAGTATCCTCATCTTTGATCCTCAATTGATGATAACCAGATCAAAGATCAATCTTTGAGAACACCGTCTAACCCTGCAACTGGTCAAAATAGTCATCTATCCTTGGCACTGGATACTTATTTTTTATAGTCAGCTTATTCATCTCCCTATAATCAATACACATCCTCATGGAACCATCCTTCTTATTTACAAATAAAAATGGTGCACCCCATGGCGAGAAGCTAGGCTTGATAAACCCCAAATCAAGTAACTCCTATAACTATACCTTCAACTCTTTCAATTATGCTAAAGCCATTATGTATGGTGCTCTAGACACTGGTTATGTCATCGGTGCCAATTCAATAACAAATTATATCTCCCTGTGTGATGGCAACCCTGGTAAATCTTTTAGGAATACATTTAGATACTCACAGACTACTCTGGTCTCCTTAGGTTCCATTGGCACAACCTTGGTGGTATCAACCACACTAGCTAGGAATCTTATGCAACCACCTTGCAATAGGTTTCTAGCTCTCAATGCTTATATCATAGGAATGCATGGTCATTTCACAGTACCCACGAATACAAACAGGTCCTCACCCTCAGGTTCAAAAGTTACCATATTCTTCTTACAATCTATGGTTGCCCCATACTTGGCTAGCTAGTCCATACCTAGAATCATACCAAAGTCATCCATAACTAGCTCAATCAAATCCACTGATAACTCTCTACTATCAACCCTTACCAGTAATGATCTAACCCATCTCCTAGGGACTACCAGATCCCCAGTAGGCAATAAGGTCCTAAACCCCACAACGTAATAATGACATGGTCTACACAATCTATCAATTATTCTACTAGATACAAGAGAATGTGTATCACTAGAATCAATCAGCGCAATATAAGAAGTACCAGCACTAGAAAGTTGACCTGCCATTATTGAGGGGCTAGCCTTAGCCTTTGACTACGTCAATACAAACACTCGAGCTGAAGTCAAATTTTACGCTTACTTTGGTTCCTCTTTCTTCGCTCTCTGTTAATCCTTCATGAGATGCCCAACTATACCACATAAAAAGCATGCCTTCGCTCGACATTCTCCTAGATGATATCTCTTGCATCTGACACACTCTGGATAAGTCTTCCAGCTCTCATTGTCACCTTGGCGGCTACCCTGAACACCTTATGGCCTCTTATCTAGGCCTGAAACTGTAGAAGTATCGAGGGTCTTTCTCTTCTGGTCACTAGGGCCTCTGCTCCTACTAGTGTGTGTAAATGGAGGTACCACCCTCCTAGTATCCCGCCTAGTCGCGCTCTCATGCAAGATCTTATTCTCTGCACCCTCGGCAGTAAGGGACTTCTCTAATACCTGAGCGTAAGTCGCCACTCTAGGTACGGAGGTGATTCTGACATCCCAGGATATTATAGCATTCATCCCAAGAAGGAACCTTTCCTTCCTTGTTACATTTGCAGGCACCAAGTCTAAAGCAAACTTGGCTAATCTGTCACTATCATGGTGCCCTGCACCAAGGTACTGAACTCATTAGCCTTTGCAGCTCTGACTGCATCTTTATATTATTTTTCATTGAATGCGTCTCTGAACTCTTCCCAACTTAGGGTATTCACATACCTAATCTTGGATACCACTTTCCATCAAATTCGGGCGTCCTCCCAAAACATATAGGTGGAACATGCTACTCTCTCATTACCTATTGCCCTCATAAAGTTTAGGATGGAGGTAGTCATGCTCATCCACTGCTCATCCTTGAGTGAATCTGAACCTCTGTCAAAAGTTGGAGGGTGTTGCTTCCTGAACTACTCATAAAGTGGTTCCCACCTGCTTTTAATCTGTAGCTATTATTGTACAAACGGTACTACTGGTGCAACATTCCCTGCTGGAACCTACTGCTGTCTCAACGGGTGAATCTCATCCTCTTGTCTCTATAATATGGCTTGCATTTCAGAGAGCACTGCTGCCAGTTCTCAAGGGCTAGCGGAGGGTTCTGACCCTGGTCATCAGTTCTAGCTTGGATTTCGATGCTGGTAATTCTATCTGATCGCCTTGGAAGCATACTTCTAAGTCTATCTATAATCAATAACTCGATTCATCAGGATATGATAACGGTGCCCAGCACCACCCCACGGTCCAAAACTCAACAAATAATTATACACATGCAAATAACGATGCTAATAAGCATTTCAATAGCTTCCACATATAGTAATCATGCTAATAAGCATGTCTTTTCATATTCATGCCCAAACATAGTGTTAATAAGCACACTCTTAGTATACACAAACAACAGTGGTGCTAATAAACACATCTTTAACATTCACATAATAGTCAGGGGCCAGGCCCATCAATATAACTCATATATATTTTAATTGAACAGTTAAGCACATAACCACATTATTAGTTACCAAACCCTGAGTCGAGCGTATCTTAAGCGGTGGGTGTACATGCCCAGCCAGTCTTCATGAACCAATAAACCTTGGCAACGCTCTGATACCAAGTTGTAACGCCCTACTAATCTAAAACCGTTACACTGTGTTTTAAATAGTGCTTAACTTGTTAAGCGAGTCATTTGGACTAAAATGTGTAATTAACTTTAACAAATGGTTTATGTATTAAAGTTTTTGGAAAAAGAAGTAATAACTTTCATTAAAAGTTTAAGATTATACATGAGATCTCATAAAGAGTTTAAAATTTAATTACAGATACAAAATAAATACAAAAGTGGCCAGCCTAGGCAGTAAAACAAGGTTCAACCCTAGTTCCTCAAAAGAAATCTGATTGTGGAGGTCAAGCTTGCTGCATATGTAAACACCTCCCTTAAAGCTCCAACTCATGGCTAATCCAGCTTCTCTTTGCCCTTACCTACACCACGTAGCACCCGTGAGCCAAGACTCAACAAGAAAACTTAAATGAATAGAAACAAATAATCAACAGATCATAAATAGCATGCTTAGCAGTAATAACCATACTCAAACATTCATTCCATTTATTTATGTGACCATAGAGTCACCCGAATGCATATCACACTCTATTCTTTCAAGCGACTTCAGAGCTGGACAAGTGCATATTGCACTTCCAAATTGGCCCAGCCATAATGGCCTGCATTCCACATGCTAATGCTGACCACAACTTATAAGTCGATCTCTTCGTTAAGATACAGACAAATATGCAATTCACACATAACACAGTCATTCACGTTTACACAGATATTTTATAGCATGGTTAATTATGACCATGTTCAAATCCTAGGGCTTAAGCCCTACACATAACCCAGGTGTAGTTTGTTGGGGTTTTATGCCCTAATTAAAACTCAATTTCTTTTTAATCTCATTTTATTATCAATAAAATAATAGAAATCATTTTTTGACTTGGTCAATCACTTTGCTCACATATTTTATTTTCATGATTATTTATTTAATATAAACTTCTATTAAATCCCGAGCATATAGCTAATCATATGTATAGTGATTTAATCACAGTGGAATATAAATATGATTATATGTTCAAACATAAGTTAGTCCTAAGATTAGTCAGTGCACATGATTTACACTGACTTGCTAATCTACGATATGATCTACTTACACATTGTAATGTTATGTTCTTTCCAGAATATTAGCAAAGTAGATAAGATCGGATGTATTTGTTACATCAGACTGGACTAATATTGAGAGTAGATAGGATAAGAAAACATATCGTTATTATCTATTCTAGTCATATCATATAGTTGCCAGATGTCAATTCAATCTCAATTCTGAGTGGCCAGTATTCTAACTGATTGTATTATTTGAGTTCTTTGACTTATTCGTTACCAGCTTACCCTACAGACTAACCCATACATACATCTTGGGAACTCGGTATTATAATTGAGTGGGAGTGTTAATCATAGATATGAACATCTATAACTTCTGGTGAAGAAGTAAAACGATGGTTTCCTTTTAGTTTGGTTCAAGGTGCTAAATGATAGAGATCTCATTTTAATATTTAATATTAGTTTATTGAAATATCATTTACAAGGAACTTAGTGTTTTAAGGATAAAATACAATGATGGGTAAAACGATATTTTTAGTCTCATCTCATTGTGGACCATCTATAGAGGATTGAGTGACAATTATGGTTGTAACAATGGATAATTAATAACGTATCTATATTGGTTATAGAGCATTCTACGAATTCAATAGTGCAATACTAAGTCTTTAGTGGGGTCACGATAAATTAATAAGTTAGTAAATTTATTTGTTAAATTTATGATAATTTATTGGAGCTTGATTTCATAGGCCCATGGTCCCCACTGTACCTCAGATAAAATCAACTAGATAGTCTCAATTAATTAATTTACCTATCAATTAGAATTATAAAAGTTGGCCAGGTCAATTTTAGATATTTTCACAGTTATGAAATTTAGAGAATAAAAGTGATTTTAGGACAGATTTATTAATTAAGACAAATTGGTGTCTAAATTAATAAATAAGTTTAAATTAATGCTCAAATTATAAATGATTAATTTCATAAAGGATTTAAATAATTATTCAATTAATTAATCAATAGAAAATAATAGGGGCCTTGATTTTAAGTCCAACAAGCTTATAATGAAATTGGAAATGTCATGGGCCTAAAGCCCATGATAATTTCAACCGAATGGATGATATTACCTATTATTTTATTGATTTTATAATTAAATACATTACACAATTGAGCCTATAAAAGGAATGTTAAGTGAAAGTTGAAATAAAACGATCGACATAAGATCTAAAGATCTAGTTTTGATGCTCTAGGTTTTAGATTCTATCTAAAGCATAAGTCCTTTTCTAAGCCTCAATATTCTATTCTATTCTTCTTCTCTTTGTATCTATCTTATGTGTTGAGAATTACCCACTCTAGTCTAGGTGAGTCTAAGGATATTTTAGAAGGATGTGAAGAAATTTAAAGATCATTTCAGTTTCTTGGTGATACCCTGCGACAGAAAGGATTCAAGGGCTAGAGAAACTGAAGGATGGACTAATATATTCCGCTGCGTATAATGCAAGTGTTCTTATCATTATCTCTGTTTAAATTCCATTGTAGAAACATGTTCTAGGTTGTCTTATATTAATTTGTTTAATATATGATTTACATGAAAGTAAACAAGATCATGTATAAGTTTTCCCAACAACTGGCCTCAGAGCCTTTGATAATCTTTATTTTCATGCATGAGCATGTTAAAAAATTGAATTATTTGATATGTTGAGTAATTGGATGGATTTCATGTTTTTATGAAGCATATTGATTCTTATGTGATTATTAGCAAATTTGTGTTATTTTGTTGTGTTTTCTATGCAATTAATTTTTATAAATGCTTTATTTAATGTAAAACATGGTAAAAATTATTTACAAAACATTTTTGGGTTGAAAAATTACACAATTTTTTTTTTGAAAACATTTTTTTGGCTGTGGCCGCGGCCACCATAAACCCCTGGTCGTAGCCAGAGCACGGATTTTGCCCAGAATAATCCTGTGGTCGCGGCCTGCGATAATTTTACTTAAAATTATAATTTTGAATGTATTTTTTAATAGGTTAATACAAAAATATTACATCTTTTCTATTATTTAAAAATAATTTTTGAAATACGATATTTTTGTTGTTTGATCTTTTAAAAAATAGATATTTTCTACAAAGATTCAAATTCAAATTTCAAAATAGGTTAATTAATTAATTTTAAATATTTTAATATATTGAAATATTAGAATTAAGTTATCAAATACTAAAGATACTTTTGAAATCTTTTATTTTAAAATAATAATATCTCATTATTCTATGGATTTTAATATTTAAATAATTTGAAAATTTGTTGACTAGATAATTTTATAGATATTTGAATTTGTTTAACTGTTTAAGATATTTCTACAAGTGTGATGATTCTATAACTGTGTAAGTATGGGACTACACAATTGAAGATGGCTTAACTTGATTGATGGGTACTACCTATGCCAAGAAGATGCAACTTCTTTTTTGTAGCCTATCACTTGAGAACTCTAAAGTTAAGCGTGCTTGACCTGGAGTAGTCTCATGATGGGTGACCTCTTGGGAAGTTTTCCCAGGAAGCGCGCGAGTGAGGATAAAACACGCTGAAAAGACTCTTGTTGGTTTGCAAGGCCAATCGTCATTCCAGGACGCAACCATAGTGACGTGGGGCGTTACAACGTCAATGTGACACTTTAGAATTAATATAAAATTATAGGACTTTTGTCTTAAAATTTTAATTTTACAATTTTTTGAGGAACCATAGTCATTAATTTTCGAAAAATAATAAAAATACTATTTTAATAATGAGCTTATTGTAGGAATTATATTTGATCTCCACAGTTAGTTTAACAAGGTCAATAACTTAATGGGGCATCAAGACGCTTTGATTTGCATCCCTCTGGAAGGTGTTCATTAGTTATTTTGACAATGTTAGATTTCGAAAGATAGATAATTATAGGTCAAATTCTACTAGACTCACCCCTATGGTGACTACTAGGACTAAATCTATGATTAACGAAACCGTGGGTCTAGCTCATAAAATAAAAGATTTTGTTTTCTTATTTTTTGACTCTCGCCAACCGGGACAGCGATATCATAGAATAGTTAAAAACCTAAAGAAATAGAGATATGATTATTTTGGTATTTTTTCCATATCTTACATATTTTGTGGTGTATGTTGTGATATTTCTTGAAATTAGAGTGAATAGAAGTTTATTGAGAAAATGTGATTGGTTTCTATTTTATTAATAATATGTAGTATTATTATGGTTGTGTCTACTCCCATCCTTTCTCAACTTTCTATGGAGAAACTCACTGGAGAAAACTTCCTTAAGTGGAAGCAGAATATCAACATAGTGTTCATTGCTGACAACGCCAAGTTCGTCATGACTGAGGAATCCCCAAAAGTTCTAGCTGAAAGAGCTACCAAGTTTGCAAGAGACAAATATGAATGTTGGCAGGCGGCCAATAACAAGGCACAGTACTACATGTTGACTAGTATGGTCGACACTCTCAAGACAAAGATGGAGAATGTCGAGACGGCCTACGAAATCATGGATCAGCTCCAAGACATGTTCAATGCAAAGTCTATGCAGACTCATTTTGAGGCCACCAAGAAATACGCCAATGCTTGGATGGCAGCATCTCAACACGTTCGTGATCATCTAATCAAGATGACCAACTACTTTTAGGAAGTTGAACTGCACGGAGCCATAATAGATGAAGAGACTCAAGTCGGCTTAATCCTCAACAGTCTCTCTCCAGCTTTCCTTCCGTTCACCACCAAATATGTGATGAATAAACTCAACTATGGTTTGACGCAACTCATGAACGAGCTTTAGACTTTCGATTCTATCATGGGTGGACCAAGTAAGAGAGGAGAAAAGAAGACTACTACCACTGATGCTGATCCAACTAAGGCTGAAGCTAACCTACCTTCATCTTCGAAAGCTGGAAACAAAATGAAAGGTGGAAAAAACACCAACCCCAAGCATGCAAAGGATGTAAAGACAAGTTCACAACCAAGTACACAGACACCTAAGGGGAAGAAAAATAAAAACAAGAAAGGTAAAGGTAAAGAGAAGGGGCATTGGAAACAGGATTGCCACAAGTTTCTAGCAGCGAAAAACAAAAGTAATGATTATAATTCATTTATCTTAGAAACATGTGTGTTTAGAGAATGATAAATTTTTTTGAATTATTGATTCTAGATCTACTAACCATATTTGTAACTATTTACAGCTTCTTGAATTGTGGGAGGAAGTGGATGAAGTCGTCTTAAAGCTTAGAGTTGGGAACGGAGCGTTCGTTATGGTCCAAGCTAGAGGAAGAGCTCGCCTGAAGTTCAGAAATAAATATTTAATTTTGAAAGATGTATTTTTTATTCCGAATTTTAGTAGAAATTTGATTTCAGTTTCCATGTTGCAATTATAATAATTTGTTATGACTTTCACAAGTTCTAATATATCTATTTCTTTCAATGGATCACAATTGTGTATTGCATGTTTAGAAAACGAGCTTTATATTTTGCAACCTAACAAACACCTCGCTCTTAATAATGATTTATTCAAAGTAGCTAAACCTAGGACCAATAAGCGTCAAAAGACCGATAACGACAACATGTTGTATTTATGGAATTTAAGACTAGGTCACATTGGCTATGATAGAATTCAATGACTTACAAAGGACGGGCCTTTGAGGGAACTCACCTTAGGTGAATTATTTGTCTGTGAATCTTGACTAGAAGACAAACTGGCCAAGCGTCCATTCTCTACAAAGGGTGATAGGGTCAAATAACCACTTGGACTTGTTCATTAATATGTTTGTGGACCTTTGAATGTACAAGCCAGGGATGGTTTTGAGTATTTCGTCACTTTCATGTATGATTACTTTAGGTACTCATGTCTTTACCTAATGCATAGGAAATCAGAAACATTTTCAAAGTTTCAGGAATTCCTAGCTATGCCTCACAACCAATTAGGTAAAACGTTAAAGATCTTGCGATCTAATAGGGGTGGATAATATTTGGATATGCAGTTCCAAGATCATTTAACTAACTTGAGATTTTATCACAATTTACTACCTCTGGTACTCCGCAACAAAATGGTGTAGCGAAATGCCGGAACATAATTTTATTGGAAATGGTTAGATGCATGCTTAGTTACTCAACTCTGCCAACTTCATTCTGGGGACATGCAATTGAAACTATGGACGACATTCTAAATGTCGTACTGTCGAAATCAATCCCCAAAAGACCTTTTGAACGCTGGAATGGTCGTGAATCTAACTTACGTCATTTTAGAATCTGGGGGTGTCCCGCCCACGTCCTGAGGAAAAAGGAAGGAAAGCTAGAACCGCGAACCAAAGTTTGCATGTTTGTTGGCTATCCTAAAGACACTTGGGGTGGAATTTTCTATAGTCATTCAGAAAAGAAAGTGTTTACTTCTACGAATGCTACTTTTTTGGAAAATGACTATGCCAAAACTTCAAACCACGCAGCAAAGTAGTTTTAGAAGAGATGATTGAAGAATTTACTCCAACCAATGTTCCATCGTCATCAACGCAAGTTGATGATGTAATTCCCATTCATTATATCCAACTGACGCAAGTCGATTTAAATGAAGAAAGTACCATTGTTCTTGAGCAAACAGTCACGGAACCTCGACGTAGTGGGAGGATTTCTAGGAACCCAGTTTGCTATGGTTTGGATGGTGAAACCAATATGGTTGTTGGTGATACTAGTGACGATGATCCATTGTCTTTCAAACAGGCAATGGCTAGCCTTGAAAAGGAACTATGGCTCAAAGCCATGAAACAGGAAATGGAATCCATGTACTCAAATTCCGTCTGGGATCTTGTGGAAGCACCTAATGACTTTAGGGCCATTGGGTGCAAGCGGATCTACAAGAAGAAACGAGGTGTTGATGGAAATATCAAAACTTATAAAGCTCGATTAGTGGCAAAGGGTTATACCCAAAGAGAAGGTGTGGACTATGAGGAAACTTTTATTCCGGTAGCCATGCTCAAGTCCATTCGCATCCTCCTATCCATAGCAGTCGCTCTTAACTATGAGATCTGACAAATGGACATCAAGAAAATGTTTCTTAACATGAAGCTTGACGAAGTCATTTATATGGGTCAGCCAGAAGGATTTAAAGTAGTTGGACAAGAAGGAAAAGTTTGCAAGTTGAATAGGTCCATTTACGGACTTAAGCAAGCTTCTCATTCCTGGAACCTTAGGTTTGATGAAATAATCAAAACCTATGGTTTTGAACAAAATATTGATGAGCCTTGTGTTTACCAACTGAAGGCAAATCAAATAGTGGTATTCCTGGTTCTTTATGTAGATGATATCTTACTCATTGGAAATAATGTTAAGAAATTGTGATGTAAGCTGCTTGAGATGTGAAGAATTGGTTGATCACTCAATTCTAGATGAAGGATTTGGGTGAAGCAAGTTATGTTCTCGGTATCCAGATCATTAGGGATAGAAAGAACAAACTCTTAGCTATATCTCAAGCAGCTTACATTGACAAAGTGCTTGAACATTTTTCAATGACAAATTCTAAGAAATGACGTCTACCGTCCTGCCATGGAATTCATCTTTCAAAGAAGCAGTCTCCCTAGACTCCTGAAGAGGAAGATGCAATGAGAAAAGGTCCTTATGCATCGACAGTTGGATGTCTGATGTATGATATATTGTGAACTAGACAAGATATCTGCTATGCAGTGGGAGTAGTGAGAAGATATCAGTCAAACCCACGACCGGAACATTGGATAGTAGTTAAGCATATTCTGAAGTATTTAAGGCGGACTAGGGATTATATGTTAGTCTACAAGGGTGGTGTTCTGAACCCTGTAGGCAACACCATTTTAGATTTTCAAACTGATGTCGATGACATGTTGTCTACTTCTGGAATGGTGTTTACTCTTGGCGGTGGAGCAGTGATATGGAGAAGCGTAATGCAGTTTGTGATCTCAGATTCTACCATAGAGACTGAGTACATAGCTACGTCTGAAGCAGCTAAGGAAATAGTCTGGCTAAAGAAGTTCTATTCAGATCTTGGTGTCATTCCAGATATGGATAAACTGCTTGTGTTGTTTTGTGACAATACAGGAGCGATAGCCAACTCGAAAGAACCTCGTAGTCACAAGAGGAGTAAGCATATAGAAAGGAAGTATCACATAATTCGAGAATATGTGGGCAGCGGAGATGTGAAGGTTATGAAGATTGTATCTGAAGACAATCTTGCAGATCTGTTTACAAAGACACTACCAGAAGCTACATTTGATAAACATATCAATGAAATGAGATTAGTAGAATTAAGGCATTAGTTTCAATTAATGCAAGTGGGAGTTTGTTGGGGTTTTATGCCCTAATTAAAACCCAATTTCTTTTTAATCTCATTTTATTATTAATAAAAGAATAGAAATCATTTTTTGACTTGGTCAATTACTTTGCTCACATATTTTATTTTCATGATTATTTGTTTAATATAAACTTCTATTAAATCCTGAGCATATAGTTAATCGTATTTATAGTGACGTAATCACAACGAAATATAAATATAATTATATGTTCAAACATAAGTTAGTCCTAAAATTAGTCAGTGCACATGATTTACACTAACTTGTCAATCTACGATATGATCTACTTACACATTGTAGTGTTATGCTCTTTCCAGAACATTAGCAAAGTAGATAAGATTAGATGTATTTGTTACATCGGACTAGATCGATATTGACAGTAGATAGGATAAGTAAACATACTGTTATTATCTATTTTAATCATATCATATAGTTGACCATAGGTCAATTCAATCTTAATTTTGAGTGGTTAGTATTCTAACTTATTGTATTATTTGAGTTCTTTGACTTGTTCGTTACCAGCTTACCCTATGGACTAGCCCATACTTACATCTTGGGAATTCGATAGTATAATTGAGTGGGAGTGTTAATCATAGATATGAATATCTATAGCTTATGATGAAGAAATAAAATGATGGTTTCTTTTTAGTTTGGTTCAAGGTGCTAAATGATAGAGATCTCATTTCAGTAATTAATATTAGTTTATTGAAATATCATTTACATGGGACTAAGTATTTTAAGGATAAAATACAATGATGGGTAAAACGATATTTTTAGTCCCATCTTATTGTAGACCGTCTATAGAGGATTGAATAACAATTATAGTTGTAACAATGGATAATTAATAACGTATCAATATTGGTTATAAAGCGTTCTATGAATTCAAGAGTGCAATTCTGAGTCTTTAGTGGAGTCACGAGGAATTAATAAGTTAGTTTATTTATTTGTTAAATTTATGATAATTTATTGGAGCTTGATTTCATAGGCCCATGGTCCCCACTGTACCTTGGATAAAGTTAACTAGATAGTCTCAATTAATTGATTTACTTATCAATTAGAATTATCAAAGTTGACAAGGTCAATTTTGAATATTTTCACAGAATTATGAAATTTAGAGAATAAAAGTGATTTTAGGACAAATTTATTAATTAAGACAAATTAGTGTCTAAATTAATAAATAACTTTAAATCAATGCTTAAATTATAAATAATTAATTTGATAAAGGATTTAAATAATTATTTAATTAAATAATCAATAGAAAATAATACGGACCTTGATTTTAAGTCTAATGGGCTTATAATTAAATGAGAAATGTCATGGGTCTAAAGCCCATGCTATTTTCAACCTAATGACTGATATTACCTATTATTTTATTTATTTTCTAATTAAATAAATGACCTAATTGAGCCTATAAAAGGAATGCTAAGTAAGAGTTGAAATAAGACAATCTGACAGAAGATCTAAAGATCTAGTTTTGATGCTCTAGGTTTTAGATTCTCTCTAAAGCATAAGTCATTTTCTAAGCCTCAATATTATGTTCTATTCTTCTTCTCTTTGTATCTATCTCATTTGTTGATAATTGCCCACTCTAGTCTAGGTGATTCTAAGGATACTTTGGAAGGATATGAAGAAATTTGAAGATCAATTCATTTTCTTGGTGATACCCTGTGACAGAAAGGATTCAAGGATTAGAGAAACTGAAGGAATGACTAATACATTCCGCTGCTTATAATGTAAGTGTTCTTATCATTATCTTTGTTTAAATTCAATTGTAGAAACATGTTCTAGGTTGTCTTATATTAATTTGTTTAATATATAATTTACATGAAAATAAATAAGATCTTGTATAAGTTTTCCCAACACAGTTTTCTTACCTCAGTTCCTGTGCAGAAGAACTAGTACTACCCTGAGCACGATCCTTCCTCGAGCCTTGCGGTAAACCTAGTCACAACCATAAATGATATTCCCGTTAAGATCCAATTAAAAATAGCTCCTAGAGCAATCCCATGCTCTTGAGACCTCCAATTCCACCAAATAGGGTGGTGGAATCGTCCCTCGGGCCGAAGCCTTAAAAATAGAAAATTTAAGGCCATGAAGGCGAGGCGAAAGGGCATCCTCTCCCTAACCTGGTTCAGCGCCGCGACGTTGTCCATCTGGCACCGCAGCCTGAACCCAAAATTATGTGTTTCCTTTCGTGATAATCCGAGCTCAAAACCTTCCGAAATCGATTTCTAACCAGAAACATCCAAAAATTCGACCTCTAATAACATACCCAAGTACTAAGCATCTTTAAAACAACATCAAAATGCCCAAAAATACACCTAAACCCAAAATCACCATTTGAGCTTTAAAGTTCATCTCTTTTCCAAATCCTAAAACTAAAGACTTTAAATCATGATTCTGACCACAACAACCTTCCAAATTAGTTTGTAAACAAATTCCCTTCCTCAAACCACCCTCTAAATAATCCCAAGGGCGCCAATCATGAATTTAAAAATCAAAACCCACCCAAACTCAATAACATCAAAGAAAACTCAGATAATTCATTCCTCTGATGAAGAATTTTGTGATCTGAGCCCTTGAATGACCACTTAGAAGCTCCTAGCTCCACTTAAACCCATTTTCCCTAAAAAATCTCAAGAAGCTTCATGCTTGGATCACTTGAAAACTTTATGTACACTTAGCTAGCTTTTGAGAGAAACCCCAAGGAAAGAGAGAGGGAGTTACGTGTATGGAAAAACCCATCAGCCAAGGTTCTCTTCTGTAGTTATGTGGTCAAAAGATCACTTTACCCCTATCCCTTAACTTCTCCCCAAAGCATTCCCAAGGGCATTTTGGTATTTTTCTCAAAATTCCCACTAATCCTCAAATTATACCGTAAATTCCAAATTAAATCCATTAAACTCAAATACCCACCAAATTAATTCCCATTAACCAATAAATCCCGGTAATTTACCAAATTACCAAAATACCCCTAAGCTCACCAGAGACAGGTATTTATACATGTTGTGACTTTTTCGCTAAATTGCTCACTAGGTACGCCTCGTGCCGAATATCAAAAATATGTCCACATAATAATGTGGTCTCAATAACATAGCATATAAAATTACAGATATACCATCAGCGGTTCAAAATTACGAAAATGCCCATTCCTAATAGAAATGGGCCCACAAGCATATTTAATACACATAAACATGCATAAGTAGTCATATCATAATATAACTCATGCAATTCACGTGATCGCATAAATATCCAATTAAGTCATATAGTATCACACAATATTCCCATAATGTCCTCCCGACACCCTAATCAAGACACTAAGCCTTATTAGGAACTTTGAGACGTTACAGTTATGATTGCATAAGCTTTTTTCTTTATTTCTATGTAGAGCAATAATGAGTTGTATGTTTCCAACTTCATTGGTGGTGTTCCTTTGGCTACTTGATAAGAAACGTCATAGTTGCCATTTTTCCTTTATCTCATTTTTTTATCAAATTCACCAAGTTTTCAAGAGAACACTTTGGTGGAATTAATATTCCAGTCATTATGTACCCTTGATACTCATTGTTTTCATTCCACTTGCCTCCAAAATGAACCAAAGAAGTAGTATTGTTTATACCTGCAAATTTTGACAATATTTTAAGGAATTAGTAGGTTGTAACTGAGGAAGGTAACTGGTTACCTTGATGTGTAACCACATACACTACTGAACGATTCTTTGAATATATTCACTATTTTACAAGGTAATTGGTTACCAAGTTGTTACTAAATGTTTTAGCAGTTAAATTTCACACCAATATCAAATGAATTTTATTTAAAAGACAAATTAGAAATTCTAAATTTTTTACAGTTCTTGGTTTTTGTCTATTTTCGGTCAATCAATGTACACATATCAGTAAATTTAAATAATTTTTTTTTCAATTTTTGAGTTCATAAATTCTTTGTGTTTTCATAATACACATCATGATCATTATCATTATAATAAAGAGAATAGTTCCGAAATAATTTCGAGTTTATATACAAACAAAATAGTTTTATGTAGAAGATTTAGGAAATTAATAGTTTTGAAATAGAAGAAAATGACAATATAATAGAATTGACAGATGACACAATTTGCAGACCTTGTTTCTTGATTGGATGCTAGAGATGATGAAGATTGCAGCATAACTGATTGGAAGATTGTTGGAATTGATTTGATTTATGGAGAAGAGGATCACAAATTTTCTTGGTACAGTGATAAGATTTTCGTTAAGTCTCTTGCTGGAGGGGAGGTCATATCATTGTTGTTCTTGATCGGATCTTGAGGATGTTTCCGGAGATGGAAATTGTTGCAGGAAATGGAAGTTGTTGCCGAAGAAACGTGTTTTGTTTGGAGAAGCTTTTGTTCGACTCAAGTTTCAGCAGAGAAGTATTGCAATATTAATTACCATAGTGCCCTTGCTTGTGCTGATGTATTTTTGTTTAAAGTTCAGTTGCCATATTTAGTTAGTTTTTCCATAAATTGTATTTTTTTATTAATTTTTTCTATACAAATTAGGAAAAGTATAATGCACAGTAATGACATAAAAACCATTTTTATGAAAATTTTCCAAAGATTTTTGTAACTTTAGAACGTTTTTGGCATTGTAACTTCTTTTTTATGAAAATAAAAAAAGGTTCATAATTCCCATTTATTTGTTTGTAACTAGAATGTTGTTATTAAAGAATAAAAAAAAGATCTTGGCTTTACGACCATGATGGAAATATTTTCTCATGAAGCCTATAAAAAGAAAGTTTATTTTTTCATTCTACACAGGATCAATAAATCTCCTTATACTTTCGAAAACCCTTTCCCTTATTTTCCTTAGCTGCAGTTAGGTTTGGTTAGTAATTGGTTGAATCTCTTTTAGATTTCAATCCTCTTAGTTTTCAAGTTTTCTTTGCCCCTTTTTATTTTGTTAGAGTAGTAGTTACAAAGGTGTTTAGTCGCTGTTTATTGATCTATATTATAAGGAAGATAATAATTTTAACAAAGATTTATACATTTTTAGACATTGTGTTTTCCCTCATTATCTGTTTGGACTTTGTGTTTTGACAAATTATTTTTTAGACCCTATATTTTGTAAAATAGTTCAAATATGCCCCTAAACTTAATTTTGATGAACAAAAAATTGAATATAGCAATATAATACTTAGGTAGAATGACTGTATTTTGTTCTAAGTTGTTAGTTTGATGAATTATTTGTGATTTTAGTTCAAAAAACTTTGATCAAAATCGAGTTTAGAGGTCTATTTGAACTATTTTAGAAAACACAGGGTCTAAAAAATAATTTATTAAAACACAAGGTCTAAACAGGTAATGAAACAAAACATATGATCTAAAAAGGCATAAACCATTTTTACAATACTTAAGTCTCTAGTAAAAATGTGTAACTATTTTAAGAAAATGATGTGATAGACAAATAGAGCCGACCTTGGGCTAAGACGGGCTAGGCACATGCCTAGGGCCATTTTAGCCCAAGAGCCCAATTTTTTAAAAATACAATTTAAAATACTATATTTTGTTAACTTTTATAATAATTTCTTATTAAAATGACCCCAAATTTTGTTTTTCTGTTTAGGGCTCAATAAACCTTAGAGCCGGCCCTGTAGACAAGAGTTTTGATGTATCTTAAATTTATTATTATTAATTTTTCAAACAATTAAATTCTTGTCCGAATCGTGTGGGAATAATATAAACACCAGCCACTTTGCAAAACCAAGTCGTATATAAATATAACCGACATATATCTACGTAACTATTTGTTTCCTGTTTTATCTACAAAAATGTTCACAATGTTTCATATTTGCCAAACCAATCACATGTGATTCATATTATAATATCAAACAGCTAGACAGACATGTCACATACCATGGATCACTCGTTACTTACATTAAATGTATACATAAATATAAAAAATTAATAGCATTAATCTTATGGTAATTTGGACGGTCAAAATAGGCCTATTCTACCAGTTTCTAATCATTTCTATTAAATACAAAAAGATACTTATTTAAAATGCATAATTTATAAATAAAAAATATATACATAATTTATAAAATTAGTTAATAAAATTTAAAATAAATAAAAGATATATTTTCTAATTTGGGAAATTATATTGTAAGGGCTTCAAAAAGAGCCTCATCGGTGGGGCTCTTATGTATTCCCGACTCGTAAACAGTTTCGGTACAGTTTTTTTATGATGGTGTATTTTGTAATTATTTGGAGTATTATGTAAATTTTCAGAAAATTCCGAATGATTTATAGTGCCAAAAAAATTAGGTTAAAACATATTGTTTTCCAAACACATAAAAAAATTAATCACGCATGCAACAACTTGTTTTGAACCTAGTTTTTCGGCGTTGTAAATTATTTGGATTTTTTAAAAAATTTGCAGGATGCTCTAAATAACTATAATATACATGGTTATAAAAAAAATTGCGCCGAAATTATTCACGTGTCGAAAATACACCAGAACCCCACTGTTGACGCCGTTTTTCGTCAACAGATAAAAGAATAGAGCACGTAAACAATTTAAGACAATGACCAAAAATAAACAAACGAATCAAACACGGTTTTTTACGTGGTTCAGCAGTTAAATCTGCCTAGTCCACGAGTCTCTGTTATTAATCTCAAGATTATCTCTAAACAATTCTTTAGCAAGAATTCTCCAGAGTTTTCTCTCAAGGATTAAGATTTCGGTCCTTTTACAATGGTGCATGCCTTCTCTATTTATAGAGAAGGATGTAGAATACTATCCCACATATTTTGGGTAGTTACTCTTTTGTGAATACAAATAAATGGCTTTAAATGCCAATAATCAGATATTAAAGGAAACGTCCCCCAAAGATCAGGGGGCGTATAACTGTATTAAATAATATCCCACAATTCTTGGGGATTTACATCAACTAATGAGGACTACATCTCATAGTTATTACACTTGTTGATACTCAAGGTGGTTATGGTGTATCTTCAAGTCTCCAGCATTTCTGGTCTCATGTCATTGTGCGAGCCACTGACATCTCCCGAGCTAACGTTTCTTTCGAGATGGGATATCGAGCTCAAGAACCATGCTCCGAAGTTCCTGAAGATGAAGGTGTTTTCGGAGCTACCTTTCGAGATCGAGGTCATTTCGAGATCACCGCATTTGAAATCATACATCATACTTTGCAGGCTCGACTTACAACCCTAGATCACTAATCCTCACAAGACCATTTGTTGCGAACTCAGCTTTTGAGGTCATATTTACTATGGCTCGAAATCTGGGTATAACATTTTGCCCCCTCAAAAGTATTTGTTCGAATCCTAAGAGAAGGAAACTTTTGAACTACTCTTTTCGGGAACCATACCGTCACACTCTTGAAAATGGACACGTGCCAGATGGGTATTGCTCACTTTAGGTACTTGAGTACCTTGGGAACACGCCCACGATCGTTCGTCTGACAACTTTTCGGCGCCATCATGTCACCGATTCCCATCCATTCGATCTGTTGAGGAATTTAATCAACGCTCCTGATTAGTTTAGTTTTCCCACCTATATATACAAGACTCCCTCTTCGTCTTCTTCACGTTTGTTCATCACAAGCCAGAAAAAAGAAAAACACCCCCCCTAAACTTCTTTCCACAGTTTATCCTCATTGCATGTTTTCTAGGCCGAAAAAACAAAAGAATCCTGGTTTGTACGAGTCAGTGAGTTCTTTCTTGCAACCTCTTCTCCACTCGACGATTTCGCTGCAATCACCATCACTGTGTAAGTACGCCATTTTTGTTGTTCTTTTTATACTGTGTTTGCTGTGTATGTTCTTAGCATGATGCGATAGGAGGTTTTGAACCGATAGGTTTTTAGGCTTTCTGGACTTCCACTCTGGATGTTCGTCTCTGGTTTATACCCAGTTTCGACGTTTGAATGTGGTTCCCATTTTCTGGGTTTTGAAATTCTTAGGCAGCGTTTCTTGTACATTAAGCTTTCGGATAAAAACATGGGTTTTGACAAATACACGAAACCCAAAAACGCTTTTCCTGGCTAACCGCCACTCTCCTTTCCCTTGAATTTCGGGACTTTAAAAAAAAAATCATCCACGCTCCTTTTCCTTTCCTGTGGAACACACGCTCTGACTCTTTAGTAAGGGTCTAAATACTTAGTTTCTTGTCCTTAGATCTCCGAGCTCATCCATCGAGCTCGTGATTCTTGCATGCATGGCCCTCACAATTTTTTCTTTCTCGTTAGATGTCACAGAATCCGGAAAGACGGTGGGGGTCATTACGAGCAATTCCTTACGAGCCCAAATCTCCGAGCCCGGAATCGATCTTTGCCCGGAACCAGCGTCGGATTAAAGAATACGAGATCGCACGCGAGCAAGAAGACATTCGAGCCCACTATCGTCGCCAGATTGACGAGGTCATCGAAAAGAAGAGAAGGGTTCTTCGGGAAGCCATCTATCCGGAGCCTAACCCCGGACCTAGGCCAGTTCCCCTCGACCCCGCATTAAAAGTCACGGTAGCATACCACCCGGGGGAACTTCAGTTTTCCTTAATGGCGGAGCCTTCGTCTTCGCAGCCTAGGAGGGAGATGTTTGAAGCCGAATTCTACCAGAGCTCGGTTACCACCTCCGACCAGATAACTGACATCCTGGCCATTCATGGCCTTAGCTCGTTGGACACACTGAAGTGTCGAGCTCCGACAAGGCATGAACGGAGCTGTTTCGCTCCTGGGGGCCGCGATTCCAGTGTGAAATACGCGGCCTGGAGCCAGGAACATATAAGGGCAGGAGCTTTGCTGCCCCTGAAGTCCTTTTTCAGAGACTTCATCGATTTCGTTGGGTTGGCTCCATTCCAACTCAACACCAACTCATACAGGGTGCTGTCTGCCCTGAGGTCCTTATTCCACGAGCTGGGGTGGATAGGACCTTCACCCCAAGAGATTTTATATCTCTTTTGTTTGAAGAGTAATCCCTCCCGAGCTCGGGGAGGAGATGGTTTCTACTATCTTTCGAGCTACCCCAAAGAGACAAAGATCTTTGAAGACCTTCCGAACCACCCCCCTGATTTCAAGAAGGCTTTTTTCTGGACAGACGGTCTGCTCCCGTCTCGACATCGTTCGTTTAGGCGGATTCTTAAGTATTCTCGTTACTTTCTATTTTTGAGCTCGAATTTTTAGCCCTTGAATCCATGTTTAGTTGAAGTGTATCTCGCCTTTCAGCTAACTTTCAGCGTCCCACCCCTGACGAGACAATGAAGGAGCACAGAGAGAGCCTGCTCCGACTCCCTTACGGCAGGAGGTCTCTCTCATTTCTGCTACATGAGGACAAGCTGCGAGCTTGTGGGTTGTTGGGACAGGGCCAGTCAACCTCTAACTGGTCCAGTAAAAAATATGAACGCTGGGAGGAAGTGCCTCTGCCCACAGGCATCCTTCCTCCGAGGAGAGAAAGGAAAGCATCTCTCCCAATTCGCTCGAGAAGTCCGCGGTCGGGAAATGAGGCCAATGACGAAGCCTCGAGCTCGGACTCCGGAGGAGGTAAAACCCTTCCTACTTCGCGAATGTGGTCCCCCACTCTGTTAAAACACAGGCCCAATAGACTAGTCTCGTGCCCACAGGATAGATACCACTTCTACATATGGAGTTGGGTAGATGACTGCGTCCATAGGTTTGATAGTGGGCTCGGGAAATATGATACCATGTACACCACGGACGAGGTGTGGAATGGGATAGCGGTGCAGTATGGGACCAATGTCTATAGGGACCTCTCGGGGTTGTCACCAACTTATAGGGAAGGCACTCCCCCCGCCTCTTCTGAAGACGGGGGAATTTCATGGTCCCCAAGCTCGAGCTCGGGGAAGAGTCTCAGTTAGGTTTTTTCTTTGACTGGTTTACATCTTTTCCCAAAGTTATTATCATTGTTTAACTCATTGTCATTATGCAGGTGTCATGAATCCCGACCTCGACGCTGTGCTCTTTAGTGATGGGGGAGCTGGCGCCCAGAAGAGCAAACGCCCGAGGATACCAAAGAGGCCCGACCGACAGTCCAAGGTGTCTAAACGTCACGAGACGACTCCCACGGCCCAGATCACTGCGGACACCTCCAAGGAGCCGACTGCCCAGGTCGATGGGTCAGGCTCTACTGCATCCATCTCGCAGCTTCCCACCGAGACCCGGTTAATAGTTGCGCGGCCTCCGAAGAAACCTTCTACCTCAACGGTTCAGCTGCCAACGGCCCGAACTCATACTGAGGAATATGTACTTGATGGCGCCGCTGGGGCAAAAAGGGCGCTTCTCAGCTCGGACGTCCTTTCTCGGGTGGGTCAGAGCTTTTCTGGCTTTGGTGCCGACCACTGGGACCTCGTGCGCAAGGCCTCGGACTGCAATACTCTTTATGAGAAGAGTATCGAACTCTCCACCGCGGTAGCCTTCTCAATTCTGTTTAGAGTATTTATGTCTTAGAGTATTTATGTCTCTGATTATAATTCTGATTCATTCTGTGTTTCAGGCCCTTGTTGTTTCAGCGCAACTTAACTACAAGCTGACCAACGAGGTGCAAACGAGCTTATCTCTGGCTCAAAAGTCGAAGGATCTCGAGCTGAAGATGATTGACGAGCTCAAAGACTCGAAGTCTGAAATTGAAAGATTGAAGACCCGTCTCGAGGAGCTTGAAAAGTCAAACGCTGAGCTCGAGAAGGCCAAAGCCAAGCTCGAAGAGGAGAAGTCTGCCACCTTCGATTTCATGGAGAGCGAGAAGACCCGCCTCCTGAATGAGTCTAAGGAGCAGAGGGAGAAAGCGGTTGACCAGGCCATGTACAAACTTTGGGCCGACAATGACGATCTTGACACCAGCTTCCTGGGTCCTCTCGAAGCCACATATGTTGAGCGGTGGAATGCCCGTCTTTTGGCAAGTACAGCTGCTCGAGAGGTGGCCCAGCAGGATAGTCATGCTATTCGTCCTGGAGGGTCTGGTGATATTGATGCTGAGAAGGCCAAGGATACTCCTCTTCCTTAAATCCGATCTCGGAGAGATCAGTTATCGGGGCTGCGTCCCCTCATTCTTGTAACTATTTAAATTTGTGCCCACGGGGCTGACTCAATTTCTTTAACTTTTTCTATTATATGCTTTACATTTCTTGGCTCGAAATATTTTGCATTTTTCTTGCATTGATGAGTTATGTTTATTTAATTCATACAAACATAGTTTAGATTTAGGCTCGAAATTCGATGCATTCATGCATAGTTTATTCGAATTATCCGCTTCCAACCTCGTTATTTATCAAGGTCGGACATTACTTTAACCATGAACTGAAAAATACTTATATGGCATGTAATATGAATGATTTGGTTATATCTCTTCGTCACTTTTCCTCATCCTCAGTATCTTGGCTCCGAGGTTATGAGTTCGAAACTATTTTTCTAAGATATCCCAGCCTCGATTTCGACATATTTCGCAATAGGTTTAGGCTCCCATTTATCATTGATCGATAATTTGGCTGGTTTGTTCCAAATCTGTTGTTTGCACATCTGGTTAACTCCAAATATTTAGGTTTTTTGATGGTTCGGTTATGTCCGAACTATCTAAGCTCGCGTATTTGGTCATGTCCAAATACTTTATGTTTTTGATGGTTCGGTTATGTCCGAACTATCTAAACTCGCGTACTTGGTTATGTCCAAATACTTTATACGTTTCTGATAACTCGGTTATGTCCGAACTATCTAAGATCGCGTACTTGGTTATGTCCAAATACTTTGTACGTTTTTGATAACTCGGTTAAGTCCGAATTATCTGAGCTCGCGTATTTGGTTATATCCAAATACTTCATGTTTTATTTATTACTTTTTATTTTTTAAACTGGTGGTATGTATGCCAATGATGCCCCCTTAATATCCTATGAGTGTGACCATAGGTTATTAACTTAAGAGAGATTGCAAAAACGAAAAAAAAAAAATAAATTACATGCGGAACAAAGTAGACATGTCATTCAAAAATAAAGAAACATAGATAGAAAATCATGGTTACAGGCAACACTTTTCCTATACTATTGATAATAAGGTCTAAGGTGTTCGCCATTCCATGCTCGTGGTATCAAGCTCCCATCTAATCTTGCCAGTTTGTATACGCCAGGTCGGATGACTGATTCTATCTGGTACGGTCCTTCCCAGTTCGGCCCGAGTACTCCAGCCGATTGATCTCGGGTTGCTAAGAATACGCGTCTCAATATCAGATCTCCCACTCCGAACTTTCGATCTCGAACCCTTTTATTGAAATATCTTGTGGTTCGTTGCTGGTAATCAGCATTTCTTAGCTGAGCCTCTTCCCTTTTTTCTTCGATCAAGTCTAGGGTTTCTTCGAGCTGAGCGTGGTTTGAATCTTGATTGTAAATCTGAGTTCGAATCGTTGGAATTTCGACCTCAATGGGCAACATTGCCTCGCAGCCGTATGCTAGAGAAAATGGGGTATGTCCAGTTGATGTCCGAGCTGTAGTTCTATATCCCCAAAGGACTTGAGGTAACTCCTCAGGCCATCGTCCCTTTGCTTCTTCCAACTTTTTCTTCAAAGAACTTTTGAGAGTTTTATTAACGGCTTCGACCTGACCATTCGCCTGAGGGTGAGCCACTGACGAAAAGCTCTTTATTATACCGTTCTTGTTACAAAAGTTGGTAAATAAGTCGCAATCAAACTGGGTTCCGTTGTCAGACACAATCTTTCTTGGCACTCCATATCGGCACACGATGTTCTTTATCACGAAATCTAGGATCTTCTTCGAAGTTATGGTCGCCAGTGGTTCAGCCTCCGTCCATTTTGTGAAGTAATCAACCGCGACCACAGCATACTTTACTCCTCCTTTGCCAGTTGGGAGCGAGCCTATGAGGTCGATCCCCCACACTGCAAAAGGCCATGGGGATGTCAACATGGTTAGTTCGGAAGGTGGAGCTCGGGGTATCGTGGCGAATCTCTGGCATTTGTCGCACTTTTTCACGTACTCGAAAGAGTCCGTTTTAATGGTTGGCCAGAAATATCCTTGGCGTATTATCTTCTTGGATAGGCTATGCCCCCCGGTATGATCTCCGCAGAACCCTTCATGAATTTCTTCAATAATCTTCTTTGCTTCGGGGGGAGTCACACATCTGAGCAATGGCATGGAATACCCTCTTCTGTATAACCTTCCATCCAGGATGGTGTAACGAGGAAGTTGATACATTAGTTTCCGAGCTTGATTTCGATCTTTTGGAAGAATTCCATTTTCGAGGTATTCAACGATCGGGCTCATCTAGGTTGGTTCTGTCTCGATCATACACACATCTTCCTTGTCTGGCTCAGTAATGCTGGGTGCTGACAGGTGTTCTACGGGTACAACATTCAGCTCCTCATTTTCGGCGGAAGTGGCGAGCCGAGCTAAGGCATCTGCATTTGAGTTTTGTTCTCGGGGAACCTGTTCGATCGCATAAAACTCAAAAAACTCCAAGGCGGATTTTGCCTTCTCCAGATAAGCTGCCATTTTTGTGCCACGAGCCTGGTATTCTCCCAAGATTTGATTTACCACGAGCTGGGAGTCGCTGTAACAATGTATAGCTTTGGCCTTGAGCTCCTTTGCTATTCGTAGTCCCGCAAGTAAAGCCTCATACTCAGCTTCATTATTAGATGCTTTAAAGCATAGTGAAATTTGCTCCCTGCAGGAGTGATCAGAATAACTCCTGCCCCTGCTCCATTTTCATTTGACGACCCGTCGACGTAAAGTTTCCACAGCTCGTGGGCCGTGGTTGTTACCTCGTCGTCGGCTGTACCGGTGCACTCCACTATAAAATCTGCCAACGCTTATGCCTTAATGGTTGTTCTCGGATGGTAGGTGATCTCGAACTGTCCGAGCTCAACAGCCCATTTAAGGAGTCGACCAGACGCCTCTGGTTTGGACAAGACTTGCCTTAGTGGTTGATCTGTTAGTACATGGATAGGATGCGCTTGAAAGTAAGGGCGGAGCTTGCGAGATGAGTGGATTAGGCTGAGGGCGAGCTTCTCCATCAGTGGATATCTTGACTCTGCCCCCAGTAATCTTTTACTGATGTAGTAGACGGGTTTCTGTATTCTCTCTTCTTCTCGAACTAGCACCGCGCTTATCGCGTGTTCAGTTGTTGAGAGGTATAGGAACAGTACTTCTCCCGTCTCAGGCTTCGAGAGGATGGGTGGTTTGGCTAAGTGCCTTTTGAGCTCCTGAAAGGCTAGTTCGCACTCATCTGTCCATTCGAACTTTTTACTTCCTTTCAATAAGTTGAAGAATGGGAGACCGCGGTCCGTTGACTTCAAAATGAACCTGCCCAGAGCTGCCATCCTGCCAGTCAAGCTTTGAACATCTTTATGCTTCCGAGGTGAAGGCATATCGATCAGGGCTTTTATTTTATCGGGATTAGCCTCGATTCCACGAGAGTTGACAATGAAACCCAGAAATTTCCCTGAAGACACCCCAAAAGTGCACTTCTGAGGATTCAACTTCATGTTGTACTTTCTGAGCACGCCAAAGCACTCTTCGAGGTCATCAACATGGTTTTTGTTAAGTTGAGACTTTACAAGCATGTCATCAACATAAACTTCCATGTTGTTCCCTATTTTCTCTGAGAACATCATGTTTACGAGCCGCTGGTACGTGGCTCCGGCATTCTTGAGTCCGAATGGCATGACATTGTAGCAGTAGAGCCCTTTATCTGTGATGAAGCTCGTATGCTCTTGGTCGGGGGCATGCATGGGAATCTGGTTATATCCAGAATAAGCATCCATGAACGACATCAGACCATGCCCCGCCGTGGCGTCTACGAGCTGGTCAATTCTCGGCAGGGGAAAACAGTCTTTCGGGCAGGCCTTGTTGAGGTCTGAGTAGTCAATGCACGTTCTCCACGTCCCATTGGGTTTCGGGACTAACACTGGATTGGCCACCCAGTCCGGGTAAAAAGCGTCCCTTATGAAATTATTTGCTTTCAGCCTGTCCACCTCCTCCTTTAGTGCTTTCTTTCTGTCTTCATCCAGCTGCCTTCGCTTTTGCTGCTTCGGGGGAAAGCTCTTGTCTATATTCAATGCGTGGCTCGCTACACTAGGGCTTATTCCCACCATGTCAGAGTGTGACCACGCGAAGACATCCTGGTTTTTCTTCAGAAAGCAAATTAATTGCTATTTTGATTCGTCTTGGAGGTGTTTCCCGACCTTCACCTTCTTTGAGGGATCAGCTTCCTCGAGCTGATTCTCTTCGAGCTCTTCCAAAGGTTGGAGGTCAACCTTCTCCTCAATCCTCGGATCGATCTCCTCATCAATTTCTAAAACTGTCCCATCTTTATTCTGTATGACAACGAGTGCTTGCGCGCTCGTTTGTTTCTTTCCCCTTAAGGAAATGCTGTAGCACTCCCTTCCTACCAATTGATCTCCCTTCAATGTTCCGACTCCGCTTGGAGTTGGGAACTTAAGGGCTAGATGCCTTACAAATGAAACTGCCCCCAGCCCGACCAGGGCGGGTCTCCCGAGCAATACATTGTAGGCAGATGATAACTCTACTACCACGAACTCCATCATCTTGGTCACCGAGACTGGATAGTCTCCCAAGGTCACAGGGAGTTCGATGGACCCCATACAGGCGGTTCCTTCTCCAGAAAAGCCGTACAATGTGGTTGCACAAGCCTTCAGGTCGCGAAGGGAGAGTCCCATTTTTTCTAGTGTTGCTTTATAAAGAATGTTAACTGAGCTCCCATTGTCTATGAGAACTCGGCGCACTCTTTTGTTGGCAAGCTGTAGGGTGATGACGAGTGGATCATGATGAGGGAACTGGACATGGGAGGCATCCTCCTCGGTGAAGGTTATAGGCTGAGTCTCAACCCTTTGGCTTTTTGGTGCCCTTGGTTCGGGTTCATAAGGAGACCCGTCCCCTATCTTCAGCTCATTCACATATCGTTTTTGAGCATTTCTGCCCCCTCCTGCGAGATGAGGACCTCCCGAGATGGTTATTACGTCCTCTCCATCTATCGGCGGAGGCCTGTCTTCATCCCGAGATCGGGAGTTATTATTCTGTGCTGCCGGAAGCGCGGCTACTCTCTGGCTGGCAGTAGCCTGTCCAGTATTCTGGTTTTTGACATACTGCCGGAAATAACCTCTCGAGATCAACCCTTCGATCTCGTCCTTCAGCTGTCGGCACTCATCAGTTGTGTGGCCGGTGTCCCTATGAAATCGACAATACTTGCTGGAATCCCTCTTGGACTTTTGATTCCTCATAGGGTCCGGACGCCTGAAGGGGACCTGGTTTTCATTAGCCAGGTATATGTTTTCCCGAGACTCGTTGAGCTCGGTGTGCACTTTATATACAGAGAAATACCTTTCTCCTTTTTTCTTCTTTCCTCCATCAGCCTCGGGATTATTTCCCTCGCTCTTTTTCCTCTTGGAGGGATTCTCCGAGGTAGGCTGTGGAGCTTCTGGGTCAGCCGAGGTTGAGGCGGAGTTAATGTTTATCGTTGTAGTTTCGGTCTGCGAGGTCGCTTTGAGTGTTGACCTCGCCTCCTCTACATTGACAAATCTCTGCGCCCGTCTGTTAAACTCGGTTATCGACCTCACCGGTTTCCCTTGCATGTCATCCCAAAGGGCACTCCCGGGTAAAACACCAGCTCGGATGGCCATCAAGTGCCCACTGTCATCCACGTCACGAGCTCGGGCGACCTCTAGATTAAATCTTGTCAGGTAGCTCTTCAGTGTTTCGCCCGGTAGTTGTCGGACGTTAGTCAAAGTGGATGCTTCGGGTCTGACTCCCATCATAGCCCGGAACTGCTTCTTGAAGTCTCTAGACAATTGATCCCACGAAGTTATAGAATGTCTCTTGTACTTCTCGAACCAACTCTTGGCAGGTCCGGCCAATGATGTCGGAAACAACATGCATCTGAGCTCGTAACCCACGTTACTAGCTCTCATGATAGTGTTGAATGTACTCAGGTGGCTGCATGGGTCGGTTTTTCCTTCAAACGCTGGGACGTGAGGAATCCGGAACCCTTGAGGGAACTGAGTGTTAGAAATATTGGGAGCAAACGGCTCGAGCTCCTCATCAGAGTCCTCATATCGACCGTTCCCTCGTTCATTCTTCAAAAGCCTAAAGGCTTTTTCGAGCTGATCAATCCTTTCTTGTACTGGGTCCTTAGGCGGTGCCTGGAATTGCCGATCATTAATCGCGATCCCAGGCTCGCGTCTCCGTGAGGGATCTCTACGCCCATTTAGGTGATTCCTTAGGTCCGGATTCATCTGATCTCCCTTCCCTCTGCTCTGATTCAGATGATTCCGCAGGTCGGGATGGGTCTTGCGGCTTCCAGTATTTTTACGACCTCGGTCGCGTTTACTGACAGACCTGATTTCTCCGGACTCGTCACTGGTGAAACTTATTGATCGGTCATTTCGTGGTGAATCCTTTCTATGTCGCCTTGTCTCCGCAGTGCGAGACCGGGACGTCTGACTTCTCTCAGATTGTGCGCCTCTCCGCTCCTGGAAAGTCTCCCTGTGTCCTTGCCTATCCCCCGTACGCCCTTGACCCTGATTTTGAACAGGTTGAGCGTTTCTTCGGGGAGGTGAAGGATATCTTATGGGAGACGGTGGGAACCGTATAGGTGACGGTGGTTGTCTTCCTTGCTTCGGCCTAGAGGGCCCAGAATTTTCCCGAGATGGGCCAGTTGCGTTCGGTGCACTACCAGGAACCTGAGTCCGAGCCTCGGTAGGAGCTCGGTTATTCTCAGTTCCTGCAGGTGCTTCCGCAGGTGTATTAGGCGGGACCCGAGCCCGGGTATTCCTCTGAGGCCTAGAAGGGGCGGATGGCTCTGCTGGTGTTGGAGGTTGTGCCGGCCTCCTTGTGGCAGCATTTTTTCGTGGACGTCCACGGGGCCTCCGGGGAGGAACGTGCACGTCCCTTGGAGGAGGGACTTGGTCTTTGCGCGGAGGCGGGGGCTGAGCCACCTGCGCCTCTGCGGCTATCCTAGTCAACTCCTCGTTACGTTTGTTGGCTTCTGCCAACAACTGTTTCAGCTGCCGATTCTCCAATTCTACAATAGGGACATAACGTTCAGGGTTATAGTACATGTCCTCATCCTTTGGTTGTGGAGGTGGCCCCCGGGAATCGGAGGACCCACTCCTCTCATCAGCGCCCGGGTTCTCCATTGGCTGTTTTCCAGGACGCCTTGGGTAATTTTCTTCAGGAGTGTTCTGATTGTTTGCAGCCATGAATCTCTCAGGGATGAATGCTTAAGGCTCTCAATGAAAGCACCAAACTGTTGACGCCGTTTTTTGTCAACAGATAAAAGAATAGAGCACGTAAACAATTTAAGACAATGACCAAAAATAAACAAACGAATCAAACACGGTTTTTTACGTGGTTCAGCAGTTAAATCTGCCTAGTCCACGAGTCTCTGTTATTAATCTCAAGATTATCTCTAAACAATTCTTTAGCAAGAATTCTCCAGAGTTTTCTCTCAAGGATTAGGATTTCGGTCCTTTTACAATGGTGCATGCCTTCTCTATTTATAGAGAAGGATGTAGAATACTATCCCACATATCTTGGGTAGTTACTCTTTTGTGAATACAAATAAATGGCTTTAAATGCCAATAATCAGATATTAAAGGAAACGTCCCCCAAAGATCAGGGGGCGTATAACTGTATTAAATAATATCCCACAATTCTTGGGGATTTACATCAACTAATGAGGACTACATCTCATAGTTATTACACTTGTTGATACTCAAGGTGGTTATGGTGTATCTTCAAGTCTCCAGCATTTCTGGTCTCATGTCATTGTGCGAGCCACTGACATCTCCCGAGCTAACGTTTCTTTCGAGATGGGATATCGAGCTCAAGAACCATGCTCCGAAGTTCCTGAAGATGAAGGTGTTTTCAGAGCTACCTTTCGAGATCGAGGTCATTTCGAGATCACCGCATTCGAAATCATACATCATACTTTGCAGGCTCGACTTACAACCCTAGATCACTAATCCTCACGAGACCATTTGTTGCGAATTCAGCTTTCGAGGTCATATTTACTATGGCTCGAAATCTGGGTATAACACCCACCGATAGGGACCTTTTTGAAGCTCCTACACTAGAATCTCTCTTTCAATTTTTATGCATTAATGTAGTTATAATATTGATCAAAATCTAAAATTTAAAATAAATAAAATCCAAAAATAAAATAAAAACTATATTTAGTTTTGGATTTTATTTGTTTTAAAATTTTAGTTTTATTAATCAATTTTATAAATTATATATAATTTTTTTTAAATATATTAATGTATTTTAAGTGATGATATTTTTATGTTTTTAAAAAAACATTTTAACTAAAAATAAGCATAATAGACCAGCTTCAAGTGTTTAAATATACTGTTAAAATTCTGTTATATTTTTTAAATCCATACCACTTTTCTGAAGCATTATCTAATATGCAATCACACGAGCAGGTACTCGAAGATTAGAGAGGTGGTCTTTACGCAATCTTTCTAGTTAGTCTTTAGAAGACCACAAGTGTATGCTTGATATTTAAAGATATGTTATAAAAATTAGTTAGGGAACCTAAACGATAGACTGGGATATAAGGTTGGGACCCCAAGTGTTGCTTACTTTATTTTTTAAGTGTTTAAGTTGTAACTATTTTGCTATATATATATATATATAAAGTGGAAACCATTTTTTTTTATTAATGAATAGCTCATATATATAAGTATTTTATTTGTCATGAACCTTGTGTTACATCATACATTTTTGTTCATTTCAACATCGACAAGGTTATGTTGTAACGTGTGTTTCTGCTCATTCTAACTCTATATGACATGCAACTTAATACTAATTTTCCAAATTGTTTTACACTTGTACATAGTATGTGCATTTTGGTTGTCTAGACGAGTTCTGCTATTGATTAAAGCTGTTTGAAAGGAGTTCAAGCTAATACTCGAGGGAGCTCAAAATTTAGCTGGAGAGTCCAACAATTTTACTCACCCATAAGAGACTAGTCGACTGAAAATCTTCACACAAATAAGGAGTTGGTTATTGGGTTCTTAAAATCAATTTGAAATGAATTTTTAAATCGTATTATTACAACACTTTTGGTTTTTCATAGTGAATATGCTTCTCCACTAGGCTAGGTCCTATAGATAAAAGTTGAAAGCAATCTTAGCCGAATCATGTAAAAATTATGGTGTTGTTTACTTTGATTTTATTCTTATATGCTTTGATTAATCTGTTAGTGAATAATATGCCTAAGTGGGTAATTGATTGAAGTACTTAATCAAACCTTCAAAATAAATTATACATATCATTATACTAGATACAAACAACATATAAAGCACATTTTATTTATAAATTTTTTAATTATTTTTATTAAATTTATATGATTACCATTAAATTTCAAATAAATAAACAATATTATATATAAAATAATTTCATAAATATATTAAAAAAAAAACCAAATCATTCTTTTTGCTTTTTTAAATATATATATATATATATGTATAATACGACAACCTATTAGATCACAAATTATCCTGTTTAAATTACAAAACATTTGTGATATTATTCAAATTACACCTTAATGACTGCAGAATAAGCTTATTTATTATTGATAAAAGATAAATATTATTCTAATTTCTTATATAGTTACATAGTCATATTATTTGTAATACAACACCTATATATAAAATATTTGTAATATTTATTGTTATTCAATATGAATATATATATATATATATTTATATAAATTAGATCAAATAACAAATATATTTTCCTTTTAAATATAAATGATAATTTTTGTAATAAAAACTAAGATTATGTATTATATATTATTATAATCATATTTTATAATATTTAAATTTATATTAATATAATTATTAAATATCTAGTCTTGTATTATATATTATTATCTTAATAATATTTAAATTTATATTAATATAATTATTAAATATCTAGTCTTGTATTATATATTATTATAATAATGATATTTTATAATATTTAAATTTATATTAATATAATTATTAAATATTTAGTCTTGTATTATATATTATTATAATAATGATATTTTATAACACTTGAATTTGAATTTTAACATATTAATATAATTATTATATATGTAATCCTATATTAAATATTATTATAATAATGATATTTTATAATATTTGAATTTATATTAATATAATTAATAAATACCTATTTTTTTAAGTACTTTTAAAGATATTCTGTTAAATATTTAGAATATTCTATTAAAGCTAACAAAACAAACCGTTAAAACTAAGAATTTATGTTATCTCCACACATGTTTTATATCTCTTCTATATAAAAAAGTGTGTAGATAACAGAAATTATTGATTTTAACAATTTTAAAATTTATTTTTTCCGTTAACTATAACATAATATTCTTATATTTAAAAAAATATTCTTATATTTAACGGTATATTGTAAACATGACTTAAACTTAAATAAAATTAAATCAATCAACAATTAAATAAATTAAAATATGATATTTTTGAGATATTTTACAATGATAATTATTTAAAAAATAATAAAATCATATATTTTATAACTTAAATAAAATTTAATCAACCTTAAACTTAATATTATATTAAACAAATAATATATAATTTTTTGTTGTCACTGCCAAATTCAAAAACTAGAACAAATATAAACTTAAACAATAATAAATAAATAAAGAAATTAAAATAAAATATTTTGAAGATATTTTATGATAATTTAAATAATTAAATCATATTTATTTAAAAATAATAAATACATACATCAATTTTTTATCTTATAAATTTGTGTGATAGTTTATTTTTTATCAAGTGATTGAAATATTTTTCCTTCATCAAATTCACCAAAGGACATTGTGAGATACATTAGAAACTAAAAATAGTTGATGTATGTATACTACTGTCTACATTATAACTTTTTTTATTTCTATTATTAATTTCTTTTTAAATAATATGTATATATATGTCAATGTTGTGTTTATATATCATATATGTAGAGATTATTGATATAAATATTTATATATACTATAGAACTATAATTTATTCTATTATATAGATATTTTAAAAAATAGTGACCAATTTTAATTAAAATTATAGATAATGTTTACCACTTTAAAACTAAGCAAACTTGCGTTGCACGTTGTTTTTACTTAGTAAAAGATATATATATATATATATAAAAGTTGTCTCACTTAGTAATTAATATTTATATAATTTATATTATATGCAATTTAATTTCTAAATAGGTAGTTAATATAGAAATAAATAAATATATATTAAAATAAGGCAATAAAAAATATATATGGTTAAGCAGAAGGGGTAATGAAATGAATGGATTTATGGAAGGAAGAGATGAAAATGATAGTCAAATAGTAAAAAGGAAGAATTGAGTTGATGATGAGACCACAACCAGCCACATAGGACCAAGTGGTCACACTAACTACCAGACATCCTCAGACCCCTTCTTCCACTCCTATATCACATATCTTAATCCAAACATATATATTTGACAAATATCTTAATCCAAATTCTATTTCGTACTTTTTTCCCCCAATTTATACTACTTTGATTTTACGTGTTTTAGTTCAATAAATATATATATTTTTAATAATAATCTTTTCGTTTCGGATTTTTTTTAATATTTGTTTTATTAATTAATAAAGTTTTAATTATTTTTTTAACATTATATAATATTTTATTATTAGTACTTTACTTTTAGTAAAAAAAAATGAAAATTAAATTAATTGTAACAATTGAGAAGATTCTTTTTATTATTATTAATATCAGTTATGTAATTAACATTATTATAGTTTTATAAAAATAATAATTTTTCGATATTTCTACGTTAAGATGGTAAACCCAATCCAAAATGAGGAAAACCCAACTGAAAGTAAAGAATAGTAACTCAAGCACCACGTGGAGCTCAACTCAGCTATCCACCTGTCTCCATAACATTTTAGCATCTGTACGTGGGAGCAACCCGCACGTGCGGACTCTCCTACGTGGCGAGAAGTGATACGTGGCGAACGCAGATATATGGGGGCTAGCAGCGAAAGATGTTGAGCCGTGAGGTGGCTCGACAAGTGGCATTCAGAGACAGACTGTGGGCTTTTCTCCTTCTAACCAGTAATTCTTTTTCTTTCAATTTCCCTCTTTCTCTCACTTCACTTCACTACTTACTTCTTCCTCTAGTTCTTGCTCTCTCTCTCTAGTCTCTCCCCTGTTTCTTCTTCTCTCTCTAAGAGCCATGATTTCGAGAAGTTATTCTGGTTCGAGCTCTTCGGGATGTTGCTCGCCTTCTTCTTCAGCGAATTCTTCCCCGCCGGTGGCCACGGCGGGGACGTTATTTTGCGGCGGAGCAGATCGGATGGTAGAGGAGGAACTTCAGGCCGCGGAGGCCTTGGCGGATTTGGCACATTTGGCTATGCGAGAGAGTTGTGGCGGTGAATCAGTTGGGATTCGAAGTCGCAAAGGGAAGCGAGTCAAGAGTAAGTCGCCCCCGGTGGTGTTTGGTGTGGACCTGGCTAACTCGGTCACCAAGTGCTCGGATCTTGCTCAGGTTAGTTTTTCATTGTTACTCATTCTTTGATTTTGTCTTTGCTTTTTTTTTTTTCGTGTTTGTTGGGCCTGGTTACTGTTTTGGATATCATAACATTTTATCCGAAATAAGAAAAAAAACAATAGTGGGTTCTGTTTGAGAAGGCGAAATTTGTTTTTGGTACATGATTAATTAAATTTACTGTTTTGGAAATTACAAAAGTCCTGATAAACGAAATTTGAATGTTATAAACTATGATGGTTGGTATTTAGGACTTATAAATGTTCCTTAAAGAGAGAGAGAGAGAGAGAGAGAGAGAGAGAGAGAGAGAGAGGTTCTAATGTTTTTATTTCTTATAATTTAAAGGTGAAATTTTTTATTCAATTTATTTTGCTAATAAAGGGAGAAATTTCGAAATTTTTCTCTTCTAAGAGCTTTATGGACTATAAGTTCTTCATTTAACTGCTTCAAATTCTTAAATCAAAGTTAGACTCATTAAGTGGAAACAATTGATCATCCAATTACGTACTCATATTGGATTGTAAACATTTTTGTGCATATTAACTGGATCAGGCAAAATCTAAGGATAAAGACAACATCATAGCAGAGAATGCATCCAAGGGACCAACTCCACTGGCATTCTAGAAATTTAAGTTTCGAACACAAATTTGCGATATTAGGTTGGAAATTACATTAGGCAAGTTTGGTAATAAGCTGAATCAGAGCTTAAAGAAATATGAATATCGAAGTTCATGCACCTAAAAAAAGAGATATAACGCATTTGAAAAATATTAGTTGAAGTTTCCAGATATGGTGTGGTATGGTGATGGTGGATTATTGAAGCTACTCTATTGTCGAGTTAATTCAGGACACAGTTGTGACTTTGAGCTTTTCGATCGAGACTTCCTCTGTTTCTTCTTTCCTTTGCTGTGTTTGGTCCTTCTTTTGGCTTTAATGTTGAATGGTTGAAAAATTTCACTTGACATCTGAGTACCTGGATCTTGTTAATCTGTTCTGTAATGTCTGAAAATACATCTCTGTGGGTCTGCACCAAGTCACACCATCTTCTGCAGGAGTTGAAAAATATTTTTGTTTGTAGCAGGATCGAAGAGTAAGTCATCATGAAAAGGTATGTGGAAATGTACTCACTGAGCCTTCGAAGTTTGAAGATGATCACAGAGAAAAGAATATGAAGGTTGGGAAAGACACTGATTTACCCAACACAAGTCCTATGGGCACTGCAAGATACTCATCAATGGGATGCGGCAAGTCAAGACGCAATTTGTCTGAGGTACTACATGTTATGGACTTATTCCTCTACATTTGTTGTGCATTTTTTCCCTTTTAAATGTTTTTACCTCTTGGTTAGCTTGTCATATTTAAGTCATGTTTGGTTCCTCTTCAGGCAGAAAAGGAAGCACGCAGAATACGCAGGGTTTTAGCTAACAGAGAGTCCGCTAGGCAAACAATTCGCCGAAGGCAGGTAATATTTTTCTCTAGCTGCGCTTGCTGATTTTGGCTTTTGGTTCCAGCTTTACATAGTCAATGTGTCAATTGGAAAATATTGTCTTGTATACAAGTCTTCCTCTCTCTCTCTAGCTTTCAGTCTGTAGATTAGATTACAGATAATTTATCTTTTTTTTATGCGGTTCTCTTTTTATCATTGAGCAGCTATTATCTGGATTGGTGCTGTTCAGAGTGATATATACATAATACATGTGAAACAGAAACCTCTTGATTGCAAAATCAATCATGCTGGTGACATGGATGTGTATGCATCTATATATGGAGGAACAATAATATGTTATCGTGACTGGTGGCTAAAACTTTGTATGTGCTTCAAGCAACATGCATGATGCATTATTTCAAAGCTTAAATGACGAAAAAAAAAATTGTCTCACAAGGAAAAAAAATTCCCTCTCTTTCATACATCTATAATCTGAAGATACTTACAAGTATTCATAAGGCACTCTGCGCTTGCCATGTCAGGATTGTTTGAACAACTAAATCAAAATATTTTGATACTAAAATTGCAGCAAGTTCTTGTTACAAGTGTATTTAAGATGCCTTTTCCTTTAAAAGTGTCCTTTCTACTAAAATTATTTCAATTTTATTTAGCATGATTTGTGTGTAATTACTCTGATGCGTGTGCAGGCCCTTTGTGAGGAGTTGACAAAAAAAGCTGCTGATTTAGCATCAGAGAATGATACTTTAAAGAGGGTAGGCAGTAATCTTCATTCTTTCTTTATAAAGCTCTCTTTATCCTTCTCTTCTCAAGGCACATACTAACACATCAGTTACGTATGAAATCCCTGTCAACAACTTCATTTTACATTCTACCATCTATAATAATGAATCAATGGCTTCCCTTTTTTTTTTTTTTTAAATTATCTGGAGTTGAGTTGATCAACTTATTAAGCACCGAATCATCAACACTATTTACATTATGTGGTTATTATGCATCAGGAAATGGAGATGGCATTGAAAGAGTACCAGTCATTGGAAATCACAAATAAACAATTAAAAGATCAGGTAAGTAATGTAGACATTGGGAAATTACTTAAATTCCAAGGAAATTCTATTTAATTGATGTGTTTCGTTTTCAACAGGTGGCTAATGTGGTAAAGATAAACATTGAGGAAAGTCCAAGTCGTCATAAACCTGTTTGTCATCAGTTAAATCCACCTTCAACTTCACCCCCAAACGGCTCATTATTCTTGTACAACCATCCACCATTAACACCACTTTTCTGGCCTCCCACTTCTCAATCTGAAAATTTTGTCCAAACATCTCATCTATCACAAAATGCAATTGTTATGCCTTCAAACATTACTTTTCCAGCCGAGGGCAGGCATGATTCTTGTGAACAAGAGAACCTCCATATGAATGGACCAAGGCCTCCTTTTTATATTTTGCCATGTCCATGGTTTTTTCCTCATCCTGGTCATGGGATTGCAGTTCAATCTCAGCCATCTTTTACTCGGAAAATTGAACGAGAGGAAAGTTATATTAATAATCAAGACAGTGCTACATCCTCAAAAGCCATCCACCATATTGAGAATCAACATTCCTTTTTGCGTGTCAAGGTGAAAACAGAACCTTCTGGTTGTGGCTCATTGGAAGCCCAAACAAACGATCTTAATGAACACCCAGCAGAGGTTTCTCAAGAAACAGATGACCAGGAAACAGGATTTCACTCAAGTGGAAGAGTTTACAATGAATCGTTCATTACTCCCGCACCAGTAAAACCTATGGTGACTAAATCTACTGCCAAGCATGAGATTGAGCTTCAACGAGGTTTTACTACTAATAAAACATCTGCAGATGTTTGTCATACACCATCAGCCCCACCAGGAAAAAGTTGTGAACCAATCATCTACTCATGTAAGAAATCAGCGGAGGCAGTTGTTGCAGCCGAGGCAAGAAAGAGAAGGAAAGAACTCACAAAGCTAAAGAACATGAACGGCCGTCAATGTCGGATGCACTGTTGAGCTCTGAGGCAAAAGGTGATCTTGTCATCTTTGATTTGATTTTAATAATCCCTTGAAGATTGATCCAAACAGGGCACGTAAACCATAACAGTAGATAGTTATTAAAGAATCCGACACAAACTTGTAACTTTATGTAACTTACATGTCCGAGCCATTACTCATTTTCTTATATGTTACTTCAGAAAGGCAACTAGAGATTTTGATGGTCCAATTGTGTTTTGTGGGTAGCTTTCCATGATGAAATCATCAAGAATCGTACAGCAGATACTGTGAGAATGTGTACTTACAGACCAAGCTTTTCCTGGAGATTTTAGTGACCCTTAGTCAACAACGGATGCTCTAATTGTAGTCTAAGATTTGGAGAGGGCATATTAGGAAGGGCCTGGGGTTTAAGTCATCAATTTCTACAGATATTTATCTAGCTTTTGTTCTGGCTTGTAAATCTTTCATCAGGAAACGGATATTCCCTTAATAAAAGTCGAAGTTGCTGTTTTGTACCGTCATTTTCTAACCCTTTTTCTTGATTTTGACTTATCTCATTTTGATGTATTTTATTCTCTATTTTGCTTACTATTGATAGCTACTACAGGCTTCAGAATTTTGCATCATAAATTGCACAAAAGAAGTTGAGTGACCTACCTTAAGTTCTCCTCCTTGTACCCCATTTACCAAATGTTTGATTTAATGAAAGAAATTTGAAATAGTTAGTGGGCAAAAAAGAAGTCACAAATCACGCAGACAATAAAAGGAGGTAAATGACTCTTCATTACTCAGCTTAAAACCATTGTTATGGAGAAAACAAAACGCAGATCAATACGGCAAAATGTCAGGCTTATATACAAGAATATAGCTCCTAACACCATGCTTTTGAGAATCATTCCACTCGAGCAAAGCAGATAGGAACTGTGTCCCCTTCGGCAATGACTTGCCCTTGACCACCACTCTAAAAGACTTCTTCTGCTGTGGTTCACTGAAATTCAGACTACTCGGATGAACTCTCACAGAAAGACCTTTTGGCGAGACCACATTCGCCTTGTACACCGCACTTCCCTGGCCGACATTAGTGACTGTCCGGTGGAAGATGGCAGAGACGGTAGAGTTAGGATTCTTGAGGTGGAGATGCATGGTGGGGTAGTTGAGGCCGTCTGTGCCTCGCGCAGGGCTAAAGTCCGAGCAGTTGTACCTCTTCTTGCCCCCAAGGAGCAGGGCAATCGTGGTGCCATTGTAGCCTTCTTTGCACAAAAACCGAATGTAAGAGCTCATGGACAAGTCATAGACGAGGCCAGGATCAACTGCCTTGATCGGGTCTATTTGTCCTGCTCCCGAGCCTAACTCTGCTGTTTTGTCCTTGATTTTCATTGGTGTAGCTGAAGCAAAGGATAAACAAAAATGTGTTGGGATAATATCTTGGAAATGAGATAATGAAGTGCGACTATGATTACTAAACAGAGTATATCTAGTTGCATGATATGATTTTGGTAATCTGACCAGTGGTCATGATAGCAGACTTGATAGCAGCAGGAGACCAATTAGGATGAAACGTCTTGATGTATGCTGCAGCCGCTGCAGCGTGGGGACAAGCCATGGATGTTCCCGATATGATATTGAAGACAGCTCGGCGGTCATCCGTGGGGTAGCCAGTTATGGTCGTTTGCTTTGAGTAAGCAGCTAAAATGTCTAACCCTGGTGCAGCAATATCAGGCTGTTCAAGGAAAAATCGATATCAGTGGTTCAGATGTATAGAGATAAAAAGAAAGAAAGAAACTGATTCTTTTATACCTTAAGAATGTTGCGGCTAACTAGCTGAGGTCCTCTTGAGGAGAAAGAAGCAACGAAAGGGGCAGCAATACTGACTGTCCTTGTCTTTTGTATGACTGCCATGGGATTCCTTTAATTCCCCAAAGAAAAGAAAAGATTAAAAAGAAGCTTAATTAGTTTGTCTTAAATACAAGAACAATCCCTATTTGGTCTAGTGACGAATGATGTGGTAAAAAGATAGTGTGAATCAAAATCATACTTGGTGGAGTTGATGTAGTGACTGATCTTGTTACCATCCTTAGGAAGGGCATAGGTCCCAGGAATAATAGGGGTGAAGGCTGTGTCTACAAATGAATCAAGAGTCATGATCGTTCCAATGCCACCTAATTCACCTATGGTGAAATCCTGGCCGTTGTTCCCCTGGCAATATACTATCTTTCCCTTCACCTTGTCTCGGCTTATTGTCCCATAATCACAAGCACTATACAACAATTTAAAAGTAAGATTTAACTGCAACACAATCACCTTTATTTTTCTGTGAAATGCAGTTATTTACACCAGCAAAGTTATCATCTTAATGCTTAATTACTACCTGCCATTTCCGAAAAAGTCTGCACTAATATTGACTGAATGAGCTCCATCCGTGAGTGGATACATATGTCTCTTGGGAGAAAAGGTATTAATCGCAAGCCCCTAACCATAAAAATAAACACATGAAATCGAGACTTGTAAAATTTTATAATAGAGAATAAAACAATTTATAAGAGAGAAGGGACATACGGGAATTCTCTTCCCATTGCCGAGCTTGACAACAGTCTTAAACTGCCTATCAATGCCGCTAGCAGCCACAGTCATGATCCAAGGAGCAACGTTCTGGACAGTCAAGGTATCAGGGCCGTCATTCCCAGCCGAGCAGGACGTGAGAATCCCTCTCTTCGTGGCATGGAAAGCTCCAATGGCAATCGGGTCATTGAAATAGTCCCTGCTAGCTCCGCCTATGGAGATGGATATGATGTCGACGCCATCGGCGATTGCGTCGTCGAAGCCGGCCAAGATGTCAACGTCAGCGCATGCAACGCTCCAGCACACCTTGTACATGGCAATGCGCGAGGACGGCACACCGCCGCGCGCAGTGCCTTTGGCGAGGCCGTAGAGGCTGGCGCCCTTGACGGAGACACCGGCGATGGTGGATGAAGTGTGCGTGCCATGGCCATCGTTGTCGACGGGGCTCGGAGTTTCCTCCCCAGCTGCGTCGTCAAGATTGTAGAATTTCGCACCAATCACCTTGCTGCATGCAAGAACGTAAGTTAAGGCACACATAAAAACATTAAACATTAGTACTTAATTATAATTTTGGTCCTTAAATGAATGTTATAATGTTTTTGGAAATGCATTTAAATGAGAAATATTAATGTGGTGGTACATTTTCTAAATTGCATAGAATCTCAAGAAAAAGTTATTCATATAGTAAGTATTTGATTTGTTTTATTTTTTTGGTTAAAAAAAGAAAAGGAGAAGAATAGTATAGTACTTATTGCAGCCAGTGAAGTTAGCCCCCTTGACACATTGGCCTCTCCATTTAGCTGGGGCAGGCCCATAGCCTTTATCACTAAAACTGGGGCAATCCATCCAAATTCCTGAGAGACACAGAGAAATAAAAATAACCCAATAATTTATTTAATTTTCAATTATAGTATCATGAATAATTGAATATATTATATGCATCAATTTGAGAAATATATATATATATATATAATGTATATAGGTTTCATTATACAAACCCGAATCCAACACTCCAACAATGATATCACTCTCAGTACGATGGTTTCGTTTGGTTGTGGTTTCGGGCATTCCAAGGAAATCCCAGGATCTTGTTGTGTGAAGTTTGCGCTTTGTACTAGGAAACACAGATATCACACCACGTTCCTCTGAATATAAAAATACCATTTTGAGAAATGTGCTTATTTAATTAAATACTATTATACTTTTTTTTTAAAAAATAAAATAAAAATACATACGTGATAGTTTTTTCACTTCGTGTGGCAACAACTTTGCTGCAAACCCATTAAAGCTCTTTTTATAGCTATGAATTTTTGATTCTCTGGCTAATGTGGCACTGAAAAAGAAAAATAATACAAATGAAATAATTAGATAAAATTGATAGATTTGAACACATTATATATTCATATAAATATATATATATATGAATATATATTCATATAAATGATACAAATGTTTGTTACTTACTCTCCAATTGCTGACTCGAGCAAGTTATTGTGACTCTGGATTACCATTGATGTAGTTTGAGAGGATCTTGCTAATTCTCCCATGTACACAATGTAGGGCTGTAGTTCATCAAACCCCAATTCCAGTTCAAAAATCACCATTAATTAACATTAGCCCCAAAAAAAATATATGAAGAGATGTAGCCATGTATATTAATAATTAAATTCAACAAAATAAAGTATATAGTAGCTAAACTAGGCATATGGATGTACCTTTCTTTCATCTGATCCGTGAACTAAAGTAGCTACCAAACAAATATAAAAAGAAAGAACTAGAAGAGTTTCCAAAATTCTCATTGTGTTTGTTTATATAAGTTGGAACTTTTCTATAAAAAATGTATTTATGTATTTGTTCTCCAATATGTAGTACATGAACTAAATGTGCATATATATACACACACACTTGCTCTAAAAATAGATAGTGAGAACGGAATTAACTACATAAGTTTTAGTTTTTTAAGCAAAAATAATTAATGAATGTTGGAATTAAGGTTTGACTGAGGAATTCGGTACAATTTAGTGTCCAGTCTCTAGTCCGGTTATGGCTGAGAGTTTGGTGGCTTCGAAATTGGATCTTATTTTATAATGCTTGGTATGAATATATATATATTTATATATATATATATATATATATAATATAATTGGGAATTTGAATGACTTGTTTATTGATGAAATTCCAAGTACCCATGCAATGGAATTTCAACGTTTTCCACTCGTCCACATGATTGTAAGTGTTGTGTCCTAGTCTTTAGGATATGGTAATAAAATGTTGGCATTAACTAATTGATATTATGTCTCATGAATGATGATTAAATATAATAATAAAAACGAGTTAATCTTAAAGTGAAACAAAAAGTAATCTTACGAAAACTAAGGGCTTGATTGGCATTCTACTAAAAAAACAAGATATATTTTCCTTTTATGAAAAAAAAATATTATCTAAAAACAAGTACCGGTGTTTAACATTATTTCGAGAGCAATTTTTAAAAACATTAAAAAAAGGCTAATTTTTTTTATAACAAATAAATTTATCTATCATCAATTTTGTCACCTTAATTACTTTCTTTTTTTCTTTTTGAAAAAGAAAAAGAAATCCATAGATTAAGAGGAAAATCATCATTCACCACAAGGATTACTTCCACTAAACTCAATCATCAAAAGAGACAATCTCTTCATCTCTAAATCTAAAGCATCTCCAAACTTAGCTTTGTTAATGAATTGGGCCAATAAATTCCTCTCTTGGGGAATGCAGTGACAATGACCAATGTGACAAAGCAAAAGAAATACCATACTATCTAAGATAGAAAATACAAAATTGTTGACCATCGAATTGGTCAACGACACGGAGTCAGATAAACGATATAGAATGAGATGAAAACAATAAGAAATTAAGACGAAAAAGTAAACGACACAAACAATTTATAGTGGTTCGGCCCCAATCAGATGGTAGTGACCTACGTCCACTTAGTGTTCTTATTGATGTAGAATCCCAACACTATGATCAATGAAATAGGGTTCATGAGTTTCACAAGCTTCAGGATGATTACAATTTTGGTGAATAATAACACTATAATTTTCTATCAGAATTCTTCCAGTCCAAAAATCCCCTCCCTTGAGCCCTTTGATTCGTATTTATAGACTCAAGAAGGTTACATAGGTCAATGAGCCTTAATTACAATTACAACTCGCGCATCTAGATAATAAGAGAAATTCCAATTAATGCATAATTATAAGATTGCACATTTGAAGGAAATAAATGAATATATGTGACTAGTCTGGTCACACATAAGTATGATGCTTGATAAACCAATAATCTTCTGGTCGATGGCCGAGCAGGACACACTTACTTAAAATAGCCACGTGCCTCCCACGTGTAGACCAATCTTGCCACGTCATCAGGTAGTACGTTTTTGGGTAAACAAAAACACCACCAACAAGATGGTCTATAAACATCCACAAAAAGGGACATTATGAGAAAAGCAAAGCAAAACAAACAACAAATCAAAACAAATTGACACACAGTGGCAGCCAAGTAGTAGCACCCCGATTAGAAAAGCAAGACCATCGTGAATGAAACCACATCGACCTCGAGACTGAGTACAAAGACACTTACTGCGAATAAACTTGGACGGCACCAACCCATCGGATCCGAAAAAGACGGGAGTCCTTATTCAACCACGAAAACTAGAACCCCTCCACCCGCGCACAAACACCGGAGGAGACCTAACCTCCACCCCACCAAAGATTGCAAAAGAGAGAATCTTCCGTCTCCATCATCAATGATCATAGCTAGAACCACTAGCGCCTCCTCCATAAACAGGCATAATGACCAATCCACCCACCAACACTGAAGTTAAAGAACACGAACTCCTCTTCCATCACAAAGTTGGACACCGTCTAGCCACTCCACACAGGGTAATGATGATTGTTAGAGTGTAAATAATTTATGTTAGTTTGTTATCTTTCTGTTACTGAGTTGTTAGTTTACTTCTCCTTGTACATAACTTATATATAGGATTGTATCTCTTTGTACGATAATGATTATTCAATACGCAATTCTTTCCAAAATATTCTCTATTCTTTCTCCCGATTCAATCTTTTTCTATGAATCTCAACATGGTATCGGAGTGTATCAGAGCCACCCGTGGTGGTTGCGACTGCTTGGGCGTCATCTCCTGTTGGTTCTCAGTTCCTACATTCACCATAGGTGCCTCGTAGTTCCCACATCTCAGTGACATCTCCTCTTTATCATGGTGCTACTACTCCTACTGTTTCACCACTTGCTCCTGTTCCTATTTCAGATGCTTTTGTTCACAATGACCCTTCACCTTATGTTGTTCCTAACCCGACTACTCCAAAAACTAATGTTCATCTAATGCTTACACGGTCCAAAGCTAGGATTTTTAAGCCAAAAATATGTCTTACTTCTAAAGAACCTACATATTTTAAGGATGCTCTTCAACATCAGCATTGGAAAGATGCCATGACTGAGGATATTTTGGCTCTTCTTCGTAAGTATACTTGGTCTTTAGTGGAGCTGCCACCTGACCGCAAGTCTATTGGGTGTAAATGGGTGTTTAAGGTTAAATAGAACCCCAATGGGTCTATTTCTAAATATAAGGCTCGCTTGTTGGCCAAGGTGTTTCATCAACATGCTGGTTTTGATTTAACTGAGACATTTAGTCTTGTTGTGAAGCCTACTACCATTTGTATTGTTCTTACTTTGGCTCTTACTTGTGGCTTGTCTATTCGTCAGCTATATGTCAATAATGCTTTCTTAAATGGTGATTTGAAGGATGAGGTCTATATGGTGCAACCCTTGGTATGGAAGATTCTCAACATACTAAATTTGCCTGCAAGTTACATAAAGCTCTTTACGGTCTTAAGTAAACTCCTCGAGCTTGGTTTGAGAAACTTAGTATGGCCTTGCTACAATTTGGGTTTTTCTCTTCTAAGTCTGATCACTCACTTTTTATCAAGCATACTCCCATTTCTACAATCCTTGTACTTGTGTATGTGGATGATATATTGGTGACTAGTAGTGATGGAGCTGGTGTTCAAAGTCTTATTTAGCATCTTAACACTTGTTTTACTCTAAAAGACTTAGGCCTCCTTAACTACTTTCTCGGCATACAAGTTACCACTACCCTTGCGGGTTTGCTTCTCACTTAGACTAAGTATATCTATGATTTGTTGTGAAAGGTTAAGATGTAGTTTGCGAATACCCTTCCTACGCCTATGTCTGGTTTGGAAAAGCTCATTTCTCATTGGAGTGATCCAGTTCAAGATGTACAACTGTATAGAAGTGTTGTTGGTGCACCACAATACGTCACCATCACCAGACTAGAACTTGCTCATTCTGTTAATAAAGTTTGCCAATTTATGCAAACCCCTCTTAAAGCTCATTGGAAATCTATAAAGAGGATTCTTCGGTACTTGAAGGGCACCTTGACTCATGGTTTTCATGCTCTTACTAGGTTTTGTGATGTCGATTGGGCTTCCAACCTTAAAGATCGTTGCTCCACTACTGGCTATTGTCTTTTCTTGGGTGAAAACTTGGTGTCTTGGAGTTATAAGAAGCATCCCATTGTTTCTCGCAGCAACACTAAAGTTGAGTATCGGAGTCTTGCGTCTTTGACTACTGGAATTACTTGGGTACAGTCCTAACTTGGAAAATTATATGATGCTTCTCCTCGTACTCCTCTTATTTGGTGTGATAATTTGAGCACGGTTCTTATGTTTGCTAATCCGATTTTACATGCTCGTACGAAGCATATTGTGCTAGACTTGTATTTTGTTCCTAGGAAACTTCTTCGCCGATAGATTGAAGTATGACACATTAGTTCCTGTGACCAACCTACTGATATTCTGACTAAGAATGTTGCTCACACTCGTTTTTTTGCTTTTGAGATCCAAACTAAGACTTGAAGACTCCACTCTCAGTTTGCAGGGGGATGTTAGATTGTAAATACTTTCTGCTAGTTTGTTATCTTTCTGTTACTGAACTGTTAGTTTACTTCCCCTTGTACATAGTTTATATATAGGCATGTATCTCTTTGTACGGTAAAAATTATTCAATACACAATGCTTTCTCAAATATCCTCTTTTTTTTCTCTTGATTCAATCTATTTATCTAAATCTCAACAATGACAACCCCCTCGTCTAGGGAATTGGCATGGCTAGCCACATGGCGACCCCTAGCCAAGAGGGAAGAAGAATAAAAAAGAAGACGAAACCTTAGTAGTGCTAGGTCCAAGAGATATAAGTAATAATATTAAAATATATTAAATATCCTCTATCGATCATTACTTTTTCCCTCTTTGATTTATTTTCCTCTCAATACTTTCTTTCTAATATTCTTCTCTTATAGTATTTTTATTGATCAATATAAATATATATATTTATATATCTATTTTTTAAGAACATTCACAAAATCATCACTTGCACAACTGACTTTTGGAACTCTGATTTGACACAGTAAATTATTCAGGATTTTTTGAAAACTAGTGGGATGCTTGCTGTAATGTCCCAAATTCCCTAATGTGCTTAATGCCTGGATTAGGGGGCAAGGAGGGCCATAATTGATTTAATATACAATCATATGATTTTATGCATGATTATGCGAATTATATTATTATATGATGATAATTGCATGCATATGGGCCCACTTTTTATTAGAAGGGCATTTTCGTACTTTTGGCCATTGAGAGCATAATTGTATATTTACGTGCATGCATGTGATAAATGGGTGAGACCTCATTATTATGTGGATATATTTGAGCTATTCGGCATGAGACGATCCTAGGATGCAAGTTAGCAGTTTTGTCATAACGGGGTCAATTATCGGGATATTGGGTAATGAGAATGATTATTTGATGATATATTAGGAATTAGTGAGATCAGGAGGAAATTTTGGGAATTTTGACTATTTTACCCTTGGGGGCGTTTTTGGGACCCCGAGCATTAGGATTTACTTGAGGTTACTTGAGCTTGAAGTAACATGTCATAAGGAAAATATGTTCATACACTTTTTCTCTTTCTCCAATTATTCCTTTTTACTGTTCGTCGCATTTTCGAAGGAAACATGAGTTTTAGGACTCAAATTCAAGCAAGGATCGAGTTATAGCGATTCTAGGGAAGATTAGAAGCTTTTTAATCGAAGGATTTAGCGAGAAACAATTCAATCAGAGGTAATTCAAGCTTTAAGTTTTGAGTTTCTAAGTTTTGAATTGGATTTTATGTGTTGATGAGTTTTGAGTTGTCCGAGCCTCGAGTTTTGATGGTTTTGGATCATTGCGATGTTTAAGAACTTTGATTTTGGGATTTGATTATGTTTGGATAGGTTTTTAGAGGATTTTAAAAGGGGAAAAATGAAGGTTTTTGGCTAAGTTCCAGGTGGGGCCGCTACCATGTTCTTGGGTGTTGCGGCCCAAGCTTTGTGAAGATGAGAGAAGAGGCTGAAGGGCGTTGGGGCTGTGGTGCCTGGGAGGCAGACTGCGGCGCGTGGTGCAGGAAATTTGTAGCTGGCACCTCTGTTTAGGAGGCGGGCCACGACTCAAAGGTGTGGGGTCGCGACGCTTAAGGGCAGGTTGGGCCAAAACTGCGTTTTAATCGTGGGAACTCAAACCTAAGGCCTCGGGATCGTTCCTACCACACGGTTTAGTAGGATTCAACATCCCGGAGGCTTTGTCTTGGTCCATAAACCTTTTATTACTTATTTTATTGATGGGATTTCATATTTGGTTATGACTAGGTGACTGCTAAGGGACTTAAGGACCAATCGTTCTCAATGGTCGTTCTTTTATTATTTCACGCTCGAACCAGAGGTAAGAAAACTGCCCATTATATGACATGCATGGTTATTGATGAGGCATGTTGAGTGCTATATATATAGACATTGATTGCATTGTAAATGCTTAACAGATTTGCTTATTTTTTAATGGTACTGACTTATTAGTCAGAAACGACATTGGTGTTAGCACTGGTCGCGAAGCCTTGACTTATTAGTCATGATCGACAATAGTACTGTACACTGGTCGTATGGTATTGGCTTAAGAGTCAAGAACGACATTGATGTGTTTAACACAGGCCGAAATGATTAGATCTAATCAACATGAGCCTTAAATGCTTGACCGACCTAAAGGTTGAAGAAAACTAAAGCGCTTGTGTATTCTAAAGGCTAGTTACTTGGAGCCAGGGCCAAAAGGCTCAGGTGACTGACACGTCACGTGGCTTAGGGTGCGGAGCCCCAGAGAGTGTGACTCATTAGTCACCTATACAGAGAGTGTGACTCATTAGTCACCTACACAGAGTGTGACTCATTAGTCACCTATCCAGGGTGTGGCTCATTAGTCACCTATCTGATTAACGCTGCAAGCCCCACAATGATTACATGATCATTTATTGATATTGTATACATGTAGTAATAAGTTTTCTTGCTGAGCCTTGGCTCATGGGTGCTATGTGGTGCAGGTAAAGGGAAAGAAAAGCTCACCCAACCTTAAGTGGAGAGCATAGGTGGCGATGTGTACATATGCGGCCGCTTAACCACCACGACCAAGGTGTTTCTCAGAGGAACTAGGGGTTAACCCTATTTTTGCTGCTTAGGTCGGTGGGTTTGTAATTTTTATACTGTAATGAACATTTTGGATTGTAAATAACTTTGTAAACACTTTTATGGGCCCATGTACAGTTTAATTTTTTAAATAAAATATATCCATTCCTTTTGATAAATATTTTCACACTGACCTATTAATAACACCTAGATGCACGTTTATAACCAAATGACTCATTTAGCAATTTAAGCACTGTTCAAAGTCCACAGTAATGGTCCTAGAGTAACTAGGACGTTACAACTTGATATCAGAGCTTGCCAAGATTTAGGGTTCATGTAGACCGACTGGGCATGTACACTCGCCACTGAAGACAAGCTCGAATCATGGTTTGGTAACTATTTATGTGGTTATGTGTTTAACTGCTTAAATAGAATATAATTGCTTTACCTATCTACATGAGATACATTAATAAGGCTGGGCCTTGACTGCTACATGATAAGCAAGAATGAGATTATTAGTACCGATATTGCTAGAATATGCTTATTTGCATTGTTAATTGTCAATTGTTAATTGTTAACTGCTAAATTTTAAATGTTATAATCATGAATCAATGTGACTATCTGTATGATTGTGGAACATGGATGAATATCTGCTTGATCTTGGACTGTGAGGCGGCAAAAGGTTTAGTTATCATTACCTAACTGGCTACATTGACTATTGCAGCAAGGTTTAAGTTGATAATATGCTTCCAAGGCAGATAGATTCATCAGCTGGCCAGGAAGATTAGGGCCAGAATGACAGATAGGGTCTATAGAATGACCAGAGTCAGATTCCTCAGCCAGCTCCTGATAAATGGCAGCAGCTGTTTGCTGATTTACATGCCAGAGTTATGAGGCAAGAAGAAGAAATTTGCCTCTTGAGACAACAACAGGTTCCTGTAGGGAACATTCTACCAAAGGCCACCTGTAGCGGTGCCATCAGTTGGGCAGTTTCCAGAGGCTAGAAGTAAATGGGAACCTCTTTATGAAAGGTTCAGAAAACAGCAACCTCCAGTTTTTTAGGGCAGTGCAGATCCAGCTAAGGCTGAGTAGTGGATGAGAATGGTTACCACCATCCTTGACTTTATGAGGGTGTCTGGTAATGAGAGGGTGGCTTGTGCCATGTATATGTTTTGTGAGGATGCCCGAATTTGGTGGGAAGTGATATCCCAAACTAGAAATGCCAATGCCCTGAGTCGGGAAGAGTTTCTGACTCTGTTTAATGAGAAGTACTATAATGATGCCATCAGGGCTGCAAATCCTGAAGAGTTTAGCATATTACTTTAGGGGAGTCTGTCAGTCACTAAGCATGCTTTGAAGTTTGACAGATTGTAAAAGTTTTCCATGGAGCTGCTGCCCACTGATGGGATCAGGAGAGAGAGGTTTCTCTAGGGGCCACAGCCTAGAATAACCCGGGATGTTCGTATCACCACTGTGGCTGGAGTTACTACTTATGCACAGGTGGTTAAGAAGGTGCTCAAAGCTGAGAGTGCAGAGAACAAGATCGGGCGGGACAATGCAGCCAGAAAAGAGTTCAGGAGGACAGGTCCTCCATTTATGGGTTCAGGCAAGAGCGGAGGCCCTAGTAATCAGAAGAGGATGGCTTATGATACCTTCCCAGCTCCAGGTCCCGACAGGCGACCACGTACTATTTCAATGGGCTGCCAGGGTGGCAGTGAGGCTTGGAGGACTTATCCTAAGTGCCCTAGGTGCAAGAGGTGCCATTTGGGGGAGTGTAGGGCAAAGCCTTGCTTCTTATGTGGGGCAGTGGGACATTTCAAGAAAGATTGCCTGAAAGCAAGAAAGGAAGAACCCAGGAAGGCGAATAGCTTGGCCCTAGCTCAAGTGTTCACATTGACTCAGGCAGAAGTTGAGGCTCCACCTCAGTAGTTACAGGTCAGTTTTTTAGTGTTGGAACCCCTTATACTGTTTTGATTGATTTTGGTGCTACACACTCTTTTGTTGCTAGTAGAATTATTGATAGACTGTGTAGACCATGTGATTATTATGCTGTGGGGTTCGGGACCTTGTTACCCACTGGGGAGTCAGTAGTATCCAGAAGATGGGTCAGATCACTGCCAGTGACAGTAGAGGGTAGAGAATTGTCAGTTGATTTGATAGAGTTAGTTACGACTGCCTTTGACATGATTCTGGGTATGGATTGGTTGGTGCAGTATGGGGCAACCATAGATTGCAAAAGGAAGATGGCAACCTTTGAGCCTGAAGGTTAAGATCCTTTTGTATTTGTTGGCACTGTGCATGGACCTCGTATACCTATGATATCTGTTCTGAGGGCTAGAGATCTATTGCAAGGAGGTTGCATAGGATTCTTAGCTAGTGTGGTGGATACCATTCAGACCATGCCAGTGGGACTAGAAGAGACCAGATTAGTCTGTGAGTTTCTGGATGTGTTCCAGAAGATTTATTAGGGTTGCCACCACACAAAGAGATTGAATTTTTGATAGAACTGGCACCAAGGACAGAGCCAGTGTCTAGAGCACCTTACAGAATGGCCCCAGCAGAGTTAAAAGAACTAAAAGTACAGGTACAGGAGTTGTTAGACTTAGGTTTTATCAGACCTAGTTTCTCACTGTGGGGTGCACCAGTTCTGTTTGTGAAGAAGAAAGATGGTTCTCTGAGGATGTGTATTAATTACAGAGAACTGAATAAGTTAACAATTAAGAATAAGTATCATCTTCCAAGGATAGATGATCTGTTTGATCAGTTGCAAGGAAAAAGGGTATTCTCAAAGATATACCTTCGATCTGGTTATCATCAGCTGATGGTCAAGGAGGGAGATATACCAAAGACTGCTTTTCACACTAGATATGGGCATTATGAGTTCTTGGTCATGTCCTTTCGATTGACTAATGCCCCGGTTGCTTTTATAGATTTGATGAACATAGTGTTCAAGGATTATTTGGACCAATTTGTGATCGTCTTCATCGATGATATTCTGTTTTATTCTCAGGCAGAGTCAGATAATGAGTAACATCTAAGGTTGGTTCTACAATGACTGAAAGAACACAGATTGTTTGCAAAATTCAAAAAGTGTGAGTTCTGGTTATCTCAGGTAACTTTCCTTGGGCACATTGTCAGTAAGGAGGGGATTAAGGTGGACCCAACCAAGATTGAGGTGGTCAGAGATTGGCCAAGGCCAAATAATGCTTCAGAGGTTAGAAGTTTCCTTGGATTGGTAGGTTATTATAGACGTTTCATGGAAGGGTTCTCAAAGATCTCCACCTCATTGACTGAGATGACACGCACGAATTAGAAGTTTGTGTGGTCAGACAGGTGTGAGAACAACTTCCAGGAACTGAAGCGGAGGTTGATTACAACTCCAGTCCCGAGTCTTCCTACATATCAGAAAAAGTTTATGATATACTGTGATGCCTTACATCAGGGTTTGGGTTGTGTTCTGATGCAGTCAGGAAAGGTGATTGCTTATGCCTCACGTCAGCTGAAAGAGTATGAATAGAGATATCCCACTCATGATTTAGAGTTGGCGGCAGTGGTCTTTGCATTAAAGGTATGTAGGCATGACCTTTATGGGGAGAAGTGTGAGATTTACACTGACCACAAAAGCCTGAAGTACTTCTTCACACAGAAAGACCTGAACATGAGACAAAGGCGTTGGTTGGAGTTATTAAAAGATTATGATTGTGAGATTCTGTATCATCCAGGAAAGGCCAATGTGGTAGCAGATGCTTTAACCCAGAATGGTCCGGGATAGATTTTCAGTATAAGGTTGATATCCAGAGAATGAGCAGAAGATATGACCAGAGCTTGTATAGAGTTACTGGTGGGCCAGTTGTCCAATATTACGCTACAGTCTACGCTATTGGAGAGAATCAAGGAAGGTCAGTTGGGTGATCCACAACTGATCAAGATCACAGAAGATGTTTTATTCAGAGTGTCCATAGATTATACAGTGTCAGAGATGGGCTTGTTGAGATACAAAGGTCGGATATGTGTTCCGTTAGACACTGCTATGAGGTGGGAGATTCTGGATGAATCTCATACTACTCCTTACTGTTTGCATCCAGGCACCACAAAGATGTATCAGGATGTGAGATCACTGTATTGGTGGCCTGGGATGAAGAGGGATGTGGTAGAGTATGTGGCTAAGTGCTTGACATGTTAATAGGTCAAGGCTGAGCATCAAAGGCCAACAGGGCTATTGCAGCCTCTAGATATCCCAGAGTGGAAACGGGAGGACATCACAATGGATTTCATGGTGGGGTTTCCTAGGACTGTAGGTCAACATGATTCAGTATGGGTTATTGTGGATTGATATATCAAGTCAGCTCACTTCTTACCAATGAGGACTACCTATACAATTGACAAGTACGTAGATCTCTATGTGAGAGAGATTGTGCACCTTCATGGGGCACCGAGGTCGATTGTGTCAAATTGGGACCCCACTTTCACTTCTAAGTTCTGGGGAAGTTTATAGAGGGCCATGGGAACACAGTTGAAGTTCAGTACTGCTTATAATCCTCAGATAGATGGACAATCTGAGAGGACGATCCAGATATTAGAAGACATGCTGAGCGCATGTGTGCTGGACTTTGGTAAGTCCTGGAGTAAGTATCTACCTTTGATAGAGTTTTCCTACAACAACAACTACCGGTCGACCATTGGGGTGGCACCTTATGAGATGTTGTATGGTAGGAAATGCATATCTCCCATTCATTGGGATGAGACAGGAGAAAGGAGATACTTGGGTCCTGAGGCAGTTCAGAGGACCAATGAGGCCATTGAGAAGATTAAAGCTTAGATGCTTGCTTCTCAAAGTAGACAGAAAAGTTATGCAGATCCCAAACGCAAGAATGTGGAGTTCGAGGTGGGAGACTATGCTCTCCTTAGAGTCTCACCATGGAAAGGGGTGAGAAGATTTCAGAAGAAGGGCAAGTTGAGCCCTAGATTTGTAGGTCCAGTTGAGATCCTGGAGAGGTTTGGTCAGGTGGCCTACAGGTTGGCCTTACCACCGGCATTGTCAGCCGTGCATAACGTATTTCATATCTCAGCTCTTCAGAGGTATGTATCAGATGTGACTCATGTATTGAGTTACGAGGATCTGGAGCCTGAGGCAGATCTCTCCTACGAGGAACAACCAGTTCAGATACTAGACAGAAAGGACAAGGTCCTGAGGAATAAAACCATACCTTTGGTTAAGGTATCATGGAGGAACAACAAGGTCGAGGAAGTGACCTGAGAGCTGGAGTCAGATATGCAGAATCAGTATCCCGAGCTATTCAGGAGAATTTCGAGGACGAAATTTCTGTAAGGAGGGGATAGTTTTAATGTCCCAAATTCCCTAATGTGGCTTAATGCCTAGATTAGGGGGCCAGGAGGGCCATAATTGATTTAATATGCAATTATGTGATTATATGCATGATTATGTGAATTATATTATTATATGATGATAATTGCATGCATGTGGGGCCACTTCTTATGAGAAGGTTCGTACTTTTGGCCATTGAGAGCATAATTGTATGTTTATGTGCATGTATGTGATAAATGGGTGAGACCACATTATTATGCGGATATATTTGAGCTATTCGGCATGAGATGATCCTAGGATGCAAATTAGCGGTTTTTTCATAACGGGGTCAATTATCGGGATATTGGGTAATGAGAATAATTATTTGATGATATATTGGGAGTTAGTGAGATCAGGAGGAAATTCTGGGAATTTTGAATATTTTACCCCCGGGGGCATTTTTGGGACCCCGAGCATTAGGATTTACTTGACGTTACTTAAGCTTGAAGTAACTTGTTAGAAGGAAAATACGTTCAAACAATTTTTCTCTTTCTCTCATTATTCCTTTTAACTGTTTGTCACATTTTCGAAGGAAACATGAGTTTTAGGACTCAGATTCAAGCAAGGATCGAGTTATAGTGATTCTAGGGAAGATCAGAAGCTTTTAAACTAGAGGATTTAGTGAGAAACGATTCAATCCGAGGTAATCTAAGCTTTAAGTTTTGAGTTTCTAAGTTTTGAATTGGATTTTATGTGTTGATGAGTTTTGAGTTGTTTGAGCCTCGGGTTTTGATGATTTTGGATCATTGGGATGTTTGGGAACTTTGATTTTGGGATTTGATTATGTTTTGATAGGTTTTTGGAGGATTTTAAAAGGGGAAAACGAAGGTTTTTGGCTAAGTTCCTATTCTTGGGGCCACGACCCTATTCTTGGGTGCTGCGGCCCAAGCTTAGGGAAGATGAGAGAAGAGGCTGAAGGGTGTTGGGGCCGCGATCCTTGGGAGGTGGACCACGACGCGTGGTGAAGGAAATTTGTAGCTGGCGCCTCTGTTTGGGAGGCGGGCCGCGACTCAGAGGTGTGGGGCCACGATGCTTAAGGGCAGGTTGGGCCAAAATTGTGTTTTAATTGTGGGAACTCAAGCCTATGGCCTCAGGATCGTTTCTACTACCCGATTTAGTAGGATTCGACGTCCTGGAGACTATGTCTTGGTTCAGGAACCTTTTATTACTTATTTTATTAATGGGGTTTCATATTTGGTTATGACTAGGTGACTGCTAAGGGACTTAAGGACCAATCGTTCTCAATGGTCGTTCTTTTATTATTTCACGCTCGAACCAGAGGTAAGAAAACTGCCCATTATATGACATGCATGGTTATTGATGAGGCATGTTGAGTGCTATATATATAGACATTGATTGCATTGTAAATGCTTAACAGCTTTGCTTATTTTTTAATGGTACTGACTTATTAGTCAGAAACGACATTGGTGTTAGCACTGGTCGCGAAGCCTTGACTTATTAGTCATGATCGACAATAGTACTGTACACTGGTCGTATGGTATTGGCTTAAGAGTCAAGAACGACATTGATGTGTTTAACACAGGCCGAAATGATTAGATCTAATCAACATGAGCCTTAAATGCTTGACCGACCTAAAGGTTGAAGAAAACTAAAGCGCTTGTGTATTCTAAAGGCTAGTTACTTGGAGCCAGGGCCAAAAGGCTCAGGTGACTGACACGTCACGTGGCTTAGGGTGCGGAGCCCCAGAGAGTGTGACTCATTAGTCACCTATACAGAGAGTGTGACTCATTAGTCACCTATACAGAGAGTGTGACTCATTAGTCACCTACACAGAGTGTGACTCATTAGTCACCTATCCAGGGTGTGGCTCATTAGTCACCTATCTGATTAACGTTGCAAGCCCCACAATGATTACATGATCATTTATTGATATTGTATACATGTAGTAATAAGTTTTCTTGCTGAGCCTTAGCTCATGGGTGCTATGTGGTGCAGGTAAAGGAAAAGAAAATCTCACCTAGCCTTGAGTGGAGAGCATAGGTGGCGATGTGTACATATGCGGCCAGCTTGACCACCACGGTCAAGGTGTTTCTCAGAGGAACTAGGGGTTAACCCTATTTTTGCCTCTTAGGTCAGTGAGTTATAATTTTTATACTGTAATGACCATTTTAGATTGTAAATAACTTTGTAAGCACTTTTATGGGCCCATGTACAGTTTAATGTTTTAAATAAAATATATCAATTCCTTTTGTTCAAGATTTTCACCCTGACCTATTAATAACACCTAGATGCACGTTTATAACCAAATGACTCGTTTAGCGAGTTAAGCACCGTTCAAAGTCCACATTAACGGTCCTAGAGTAACCAGGGCATTACACTTGCTATAACTACAATGTATATCACCATATAAAAAAATTGGCTTATCAATTCTCCACGTACCGAAAAACAATGACGTCCTTACTAGTAAGGGCAAAACCCATGCCTCTACCGTAGAATTTTCAGAAAAAATTAATAAAATAGAGATTGTACAATTTTGGCAGTTTTGGTTTAAGTTAAACTTTAATTTTTTTTGTTTTACTTTATTCATATTTTTGGACCTTTTGGACAAAATTAATTGTCCTTAAAAGTGCTTTTGAGACTTGTGCATTTCGGGATGGTTGTTAGTAGTGATAAGTATGTTTTAAAAATATTTATAAGAATTGAATTATTGATTATTATTTCTGTTAAAATATTATTTTATTTTTTGTTGAATAAGATATATATTAACGTCATACATGCAAATTATACAAAATAGATGCCCTTATAAAATAAAACCCATTTATAAATTATTTATAGCGCTAGCATGAAAAATATGAGAGTTTGCTATAGAGTTTCGTAGAATTTGAAATACAAGGTTGTGTTTTAGTTTTATGTCTGATTAGTGCAAGTTAAAATAAATTAAGTTTTAATTAATATTTTTATAGAATTTATATGATTTAATTTATAAATGAAAATATTTAATTTTAATTTAATTTGTTTTATTTTGTAGGATTTAATTGGTATTTTTGGCACTTGGAAACAAAAAAAAAAGAAATAAGAAAGAAAGAAATAAAATTGAAGAAATGAAGAAAAAATTGCATTTTTGAGAGATAAAGTAGCCCAGGCCTGTTTGGTCCAAGCCCAAGCCTTTTCTCTTCCCCGAGTCCCAGCGCCACGTGGTGCTCTGGAAGCTCGCCACACGTCGCCCAGCTGCTGCCTCCAGCTCACTTCATGTGTCCGGGTGCACTCCCGCTTGACCCACGACCCACGAGCAGCCTGGCCTGACCCGCACCCGACCCGCCTAACCTAGCCTGCTTGCCCTCTTCCTTTCCCATGCTGACAGCTGCACACGTGGCATGATCCCATTGGCTGTGACTTGGTCAAAGACCCAGTTTCCACTAGCCACCTTCAAGCCCATTTTGTGTGCACTTTGAGCCATGGTCCCATCCATTTTGAGCTTTAAAGCTCACATTTTGTGTTGATTTAGAAAAATGGGCATGATGGCCATTCACTAAATTAGCTAGACTAACATTAATAATAAGATTTGATTTTCAAAATCATATTTTATTATTAACGTTTCAGATTTATTTTGTAAACTCCATTTGTAATTTAATTTATTTTTAGTAATTTTCTTCTTCTATAAATATGAACTTTTCTTTTACATTTGGTATGTAACTTTTAGAGTAAAGAAATTATAGAAAAAATTTCTACTCACTTTCTTCTTAGAATTTTGTGAGAATGATGAGCATAATGACCTAATCTTCCTAGGAATGTTAGTGATGATTTCATATGCTAGTGATGTTATTTTGCTACTCTGATTTATTATGTTCTTAATATAATGCATTTGAGTTGTTTATGTTCTTTCAACCTCATCTTTATTTTGTTATCTTTATTTACTTGTGCTAATAATATATAAGATTAATCATGCTCTTTCTATGTGTTTCTAATTAGTAAAAATAATATTGATACATAATTTTATGTCTAATCTTCTATTGCATTATTACCCTTGGGTATTTTGTCATTTTTAGATTTTTCATAAGATTAACATTGTGATCCTAAAGTAAATAACTTTGTAACTCAAATGAACTTTTGTTAGAAAAGAATATGAACGTTAATGTTAGATTTTCCAAGTAAATATTGGGATGTGAGCTATTTACTTGTGTTGTTTTGTAAATCAAGTAACTAAGTTACTAAACAATCATGTGGATGATTCTTGAAACCTTTCTACTTTTCAACTCTTGATTACATCTTATTTTTATTTCCCTTGTCTCATTTTATTATTTCATCAAAAAGACACCAAAAAAGCTCAAAGCTCTATTTCCATCACTTTGTACTAATCTTTTGTGTTTATTTTTCTACTAATATTTTTGTTCTTAGTTACCTCATTGTAAAATTGACCGCCCATCTACACTACAATCATTGCTTTGTAGAAACACGTTTTGGGCGTTAATTAAGTTCCTATTTTGATTTTGAATAATAAATATAATATGGAGCATCATATTTTCTTTTCCCAAATTTCTGTAGAGTACACACAAGACTACTCAAAAGGAGAAATTAAATAGAAATTCTTGCTTGCAAGAGAACTTTGATAACCTCACGCGTAGAATCAAGAATGTGAATACAATTTCTTAAAAAAACAATTACACATAAATTTTGAAACTAAAATATTAAAATAAAATTAATACAAGAAATTACTATAAAATTAATTTAAAAAAAATTATATTAGACAAACTAAAAAATCATACCTTTAGCATGATAGTAATACAAGAAATTACTATAAAATTAATTTTAAAAAATTTATTAAATTAACAAAAAATCATACCTTTAACACGACCGTTTTGCATAATATACTTTTGTTGACATGCAGTCATTAAATGTTATTGGGAAAATTTCGGGTGCACCCCTCAAAAAGGGACACACTAGTGTACCCCATGTACAAGTTTTGGCTCGAGAAGTATTTTCAGCACAATTTTTTTTTATGGTTGTGTATATTGTAATTATTTAGAGTATTTGCAAATTTTCAAGAAATTTCAAATAATTTACAGTGCTGAAAACAATGTTTAAATAGGTTATTACACGCGTTACTAACTTTTTTTTTATGCGAGTGGAAAGTAGCTTATTTGAACTGTAAATCCTAAAATTTGCATATTTTATAGAAATATCTTTTTATTTAAAAGATCATTTTTACTTTCCTTTTCTTGTGATGTCGGAATATTTAGATTCCTTATTTAGCTTGATTTTATCACAATAATGATTATAAAGGGAAGATGTATCTTGTTTATTTAAATCAAATATTCTGTACTTACTCAAAATTATTTATGGAATATTTGACTTTAAATTTTCGTGCAGCTCAAAATATTAAGGGGCTGATTGATAGTTAATTCAAAAATATAATTTTAGAAAATTATTTTCAAATCAAATGATTTGAAAAATTGAATTTAAAAAAAAAAACTATAAATTTTTTAAATCTTGAATGGTTGGGTGTTTTTTAAATTTAAAATTCTTAGAATAGAAAGAAAACAACAAATGATTGTTTTCTCTTTTACTGAAGGATTTTGGCTCAGTTTTCAAAAATAGTTTTTTCTATTTTCTAAAACAAGTGTACCAATCAAGTTTTCATTTAGAGTTTCCATTTTTTAAGTTCTGAAAATGATAAATTTATTTTTGAATCCGCTACCAATCAACCCCTAAAATTTTAGAAACTGAATCTTTGATATAATTAATCATTATTTCTATCTTGAGAATTTTGATCCGACACAGGTATTAGCTGTCCTCACCAAGATCGTATCTGTCGGATCAACATCTTCTAAAAAAGACAATTATTCATTAATCAAGTATATTTTCAAATATTCTTGCCTTTATTAGGAGATTCTTTCTCAACCTTTATGAGCTCGAAATGGACTCTATAAATAGGTCTCTAAGGCATTGAGAAAAAGGGAACTCGATGGTGCATAATTGTGAGTGTGTTGTAATATTTGCGAGAGTTCCTTATTTGTATTCAAGAGCATAGTATTCATGTGATCTTGTAGAAAAATGAGTGTTTAGTTTTTGTGGTGAGTTTATACCACGTTCATGAGTGAATACACATTGTAATTTGAACACAACTTTTATAGTCTTCGGGAGAGGATTTTTACAAGCCTTGCGTCGGGAGGATGCAAGCACTCGCTGGGCATTGAAGGGAGTTCAAGTGGTTGAGCGTTTCAATCAAGATCAGATTAGTGAAGAGAAGTACAACAAAGTTGTGACAAATATCAAGAGGGAGTCTTGTTTTGTTTAAGTCAATATTTTGTACTTGTGATTCTTTATTAATTGGTTTTATTCTCTGGGCGTGGCCCCAAGGAGTAGGTTATCCAAAAGGGTTTCTGAACCTTGTAAAAATTTGTTATGTTCTTTATTGTTTTTGCACTGTCTTTTTATTGTGTTCAGTTTCTGTCATTACAAGTTCGGATTCTATCCCGATAGAACTGAAATCTGTTTAAACATTTAATTACCATTCCGTACTTTAATTGATTCACATGGTTAATTAATTTGGTAATTACTAAAAACTGAATTTCAATTGGTATCAGAGTAGGTCACTCATTTTTTAGTGTGATCTTAGTTTATTTTGTTTGTTGTTCTTGTTCTTGTAATGTCTTTTTTTCATAGAAGGAGGCTCCATAACTTGCCCCCCTTTACTCAATGATTCGAACTATCCATATTGGAAAGTTAGAATGAGAGCCTTCATCAAATCTCAAGATGAAAAGTCTTGGAGAGCTGTTTTGAGTGGTTGAACTCCTCCAGCAAAAAGCAATGATATAACTAAGGTAAAATCTGAACTTGATTGGACTGATGCTGAAGATAAACTGTCTAGTTACAATAATAAAGCATTACATGCTATTTTTAATGGTGTTGGTGAATGTTACATTAAATTGATTTCTTCATGTGTTTCAGCCAAAGATGCTGGGCAAATCCTTCAAACTCAATTTGAAGGAAATGCTGATGTCAAGCGTTCTAGGCTTGTTATGCTCACAACAAAACTTGAAAATGAAACCCTCACTGAATTTCATGAGAAATTTTCAGATATTGCTAACGAATATTTTGCTCTTGGTGAGAAACTTGAAGATAATGTTTTGGTTCAAAAAATTGTTAGAGTTCTCCCTGACAGGTTTCAGACTAAGCTAACTGCAATTGAAAAAGCAAAAGATTTGGAAAAAATAAAAGTAGAAGAATTGACGGGTTCGCTCCAAACTTTTGAACTAAATCAACAAATTAGACAAAAAGGTAAAATAGAAGAAATCAAGGAGAAATCTATTGCCTTGAAATCTTCTAGAGAAAAGAAGGAAAGTTCGGATGATGAGATGGATTTGTTAACAATTTTTTTTTCAAAAGTACATAAAGAAATTGGGAAACAAAAAGGCCATATCCAAAAACCCAAAAGGTAATTTTTCTAAACCCTTTGAGACTAATAAAAAGGGTATTCAGTGCAGAGAATGTGAAGGATTTGGACACATTCAATTTGAGTGTGAAAATACCTTAAAGAAAAAGAAAGTCATGACAGTCACTTGGAGTGATCAAGACTCTGAACAGAGTGATGAGGAAGAAAACAGTGTTGCCTTAACCTCTGTTCACAAAGGTATGGTTTTTTCTTCAGTTGATTACAAGGATTTGTTATGCCTTAATAATTATGTTCAGAATAATGAGAATTCTGACATTGACTCTGATGATTCTGACTTAGATGAGGAGTCATTGAAAGAGTCTTCTAAAATAATGTATGATCAATAGCTGAAAGTTGCTCTGGGAATCGATTAATGGCTAGTAATAATAAAAAAACTATTGAAAAAATTGAAGAACTTGAGATGATTATTGCTTCCAAAAATGATGAAATTAATTCTTTGAGTAAAGAAATTGATCTTATGCAAAAAGGTGTCAAAATGCTTAATCCAAGATCTGGAATTTTGGATGATATTCTCTCTGCAGGAAAAAGGCTAGTGATTACAGTGGATTAGGATATAATGGATCTGAATCCTCAAGAAAAACTATTTTTGTGAAATCCATGAATTATCCGACTATTGTGACAACTAACCATTTTGTAGGAACAAGTAACTCTTCAGAGACCACACAGTTGTCATCTGTTCCAACAGATCTACTATTAAAGAAAATTTCTCCGAAGAGAAACATTGGACAATTTGTACCATTTTGTCATTTTTGTGGGATGAAAAGACACACAAGAGCTAAGTGTTTTTCACTGTTAAATTTTTTTAAAAATAATTATGTTAAACAATTTGGTGGCATGAATCAATTCTTGACCAAAAGAAATTGAAAATAAAAAACACTATGGCTCAAGAAAAATAACTCTGTTTGTTTGGCTATCTTTACTTGTCATAAAATACATGCATCTAGTTCATGGTACTTTGATAGCGGTTGTTCAAGACATATGACAGGTAATGCCAACATAATCACAAAATTCAAATCCTTGAAGTGTGGAGTAGTAACATTCGGGGATGGAATGACAGGAAATAATTTAGTTAAAGGTACTCTAAACATTGAAGGGTTACCAAAACTGAAAAATGTGCTTCTTGTTGATAGGCTGAAGGCCAACTTAATTAGCATAAGCCAAATTTGTGACCAAGGTTTTCTTGTTAATTTTTTGCATGATGAATGTAATGTTGTAAATCAAAGTGGTGACATTGTTCTTAAATGTTCTCGTTCTTTGGATAATTGTTACACACTCACACAAAAATTCACATGTCATGTGTCATCATCAAGTTTTAATAACACTGATTTGTGGCATGAAAAACTTGGACTTATAAATTTAAAAAATTTGAAAAAGATTGCCAATGCAGGTCTCATCCATGGAATACCCAAGCTGGGTAAAGAATCACTTGGTAAGTGTGAATCATGTTAATTGGGAAAACAGTTGAAAATTTCCTATAAAGCACTATTTGATATTAATACCTCAAATGTGTTGGAATTATTGCATAAGGATCTCATGGGTCATATACAGGTTAAAAAGTATTAATGGTAAGAGATACATTTTTGTATGTGTGGATGATTTTTCTAGATTTACTTGGGTAGATTTCTTAAGAGAAAAATCAAATACATTTGAAGCTTTTCAAACTCTCTATACAAGACTAAGAGTTGAAAAAAAATTTAACATTGAAAAAATTGTAAGAATACGAAGTGATCATGGTAAGGAGTTTGAAAATTCTATTTATGATGAATATTGTAAATCTTTTGGAATTTTGCATGAATTTTCTGCACCCAAAACCCCAGAACAAAATTGGGTAGTAGAACGAAAAAATCATACTTTGCAGGAAATGGCCAGAGTTATGCTGAATAGCTAAAAACTCACAAAGAAATTGTGGGCTAAAGCAATTGACACTGCTTGTTACACAATTAATTGTGTTTTTCTGCGTCCAGGTACAAATAAAACTCTGTATGAGATCTGGAAGGGTAGAAAACCCAATGTCAATTATTTTCATGTATTTGGATGTCTGTGTTATATTTTTAGAGATCGTGAGAATCTGGGCAAATTTGATGACAAAAGAGATTTGGGAGTTTTTCTTGGATATTCCACCAATAGTAGGGCCTGTCATGTTTATAACATGAGAACCCAAACTATTATGGAATATGCTAATGTAGTTGTTGATGATCTAAAAGATTTTTCTAAGTACTCCCATGAGGAGGAAATTGACAGGTTCATTGATGTTCAGCATCATAAAGAGATGACAGATCTGACAGTACAACCTTTAGAGGCGACAACAGTTACTGATGATGTATCAGACACTGATTCTGTTGCGACAAATTCAGTTATTTCTTCTGACTCCGTTAAAAAAGAACCATCAACTAGAGTAAAAAAGAATCACCCTTCTAATCTCATTTTGGGAAATCTTGAAGAGAGTATGGTCACTCGAAAGAGGTATGTAAACTTGGTTCAATTTGTTTGTTGTACTTCTACATTGGAACCAAAAAATGTGAAGGAAGCCTTAAATGATGAATCATGGATCAATGCTATCCAAGAAGAGCTCGATCAATTCATAAGAATGAGGTATGGATCCTTGTCCCTAGACCAAGTCATACTAATATTATAGGTACAAAGTGGATATTTAAAAACAAAACTGATGAATTTGGGACCATAATAAGAAATAAAGCTAGACTAGTTGCACAGGGGTACACTCAAGTTGAAGGAATTGATTTTGATGAGACATTTTCCCCTATTGCAAGACTTGAATCCATAAGATTATTGCTTGCTATTTCATGTGTTCTTGGTTTTAAATTATTCCAAATGGATGTCAAATCCACTTTTTTAAATGGATTTTTGAATGAAGAAGCTTATGTGGAACAACCCAAAGGGTTTGAGGATCCTTACTGTCCTAATCATGTTATTAAATTGCAAAAAGATTTGTATGGGTTGAAACAAGCCCCACGGGCTTGGTCGGAGAGACTAACTCATTTTTTGGTCTCAAAGGGGTACAAGAGAGGGGGAGTAGACAAGACACTTTTTATCAAAAAAATTGATACAAATATAATGATAGCACAAATATATGTTAATGATATAGTGTTTGGTTCTACTAATTATTCTCTAGTACAAGAACTTGTGAAACAAATGCAGGAAGAGTTTGAGATGAGATGGTGGGAGAACTCAATTTTTTCTTAGGACTTCAAGTGAAATAGTCAGACAAGGGAATTTTCATTCCACAAAGCAAGTATGCCAGAAATTTGGTGAAGAGATTTGAACTCTATGCATCTAAACTTGCTAAAACTCCCATGGGAACTACTGTCAAATTATCTAAAGATGAGAATAGGAAGAAAGTTGATCCAACTCTTTACAGAAGTATGATTGGGAGTCTTCTATACTTAACTGCTAGTCACCCTGACATCAGTTATTGTAACACCCTGGTTACCCCAGAACAGTTACGGTGAACCGAAAATTTGACCCACTGCCCGAGTCCTTTGGTTAAAAACGTGCTCTAAGTGTAATTAACAGGTTAAGGTGTAAAACCAATAAAAAGGAAATGATATATTTTATTATAAACTGCTCATGAGCTAATCAAAACATTTACAAGTTGTTTTCAGTAAAAAATGGTCATTACTGTTTCAAATTTACAATCCCGCCGACCTAAGCGGCAAAATAGGGTAAACCCCCTAGTTCCTCTAAGAACTCCTTGGCCATGGTGGTCAAGCGGCCGCATATGTACACATCACCACCTAAGCTCTCCACTCAAGGCTGGGTGAGCTTTTCTTTCCCTTTACCTACACCACATAGCACCCATGAGCCAAGGCCCAGCAAGAAAACACAATATAGCATGATATAATATCAACAATGATCATAATAATCATTCAGGACTATCAGTCCAAAACAGATAGGTGACAGTCGCAAAAGTCACAAAAGTGGGTACAACCCCCCCTCTAGCCATGTGACGATAGGGTCACCAGGGCTTAACAGATAAGTGAACCTTCCATAGCTTAAACAGAATAGGTGCATGGTGATTAGTCACCAACATAACCTTCCTCACAACCATAGAGTCATATCCTTGGAACATCGTTCCCTAGCCATGTGACAAGCAGTAACCTGGGCCCTAGGCCTCAGCTCTAGTAACTAGTCTTAGACTAGACAAGTGCTTATAAGTTCATCGACCTTAGGTTCAGTCCAGCGTTAATGCCTTAGAGCCATTCAACGCTGATATCGATTAGATCTAATCTTCATTCGGCTTTGTGTTCAGGACGCTTATGCCGGTTCTGACCTTTAGGTCAGTATCCCTGACTAGTCAGTGCCATATACATATGCACAATATTCACTAGCATATAATATGCAATCCATGTCCACATTTATCAACCAACATGCTTCAATAACAATCACACATGTCATATACATATACAGGGTGCAATTGTATTCTTACACTGTTTTCTTACCTCAGATTCGAGCTAGAACGATTAAAAGAACGACCCTTGAGAACGATCAACCTCTAGTCCTTTAGCAGTCACCTAATCATAACCAAACATGGGACATCATTAATAATAATGATCAACATAGGTTTCCAAACCAATATCTAGCCTCCGGGACATCAATCCAAACTAATCCAAGTAATAGGAACACTCCTGAGGCCTATAACTAAGTTCCCGGGGTCAAAACATGCAAACGGGGTGAAAAATGGGCAAGGGCTGCGGCCCCCAGAACTTCCTGAAGCAAGGGCCGCGGCGCCCAGCAGGCACAAAGAGCCCCACCTGCTTCTTCATGTCAGGGCCGTGGCACCCCAAGAACAAGGCCGCGACCCCCAACTCTGGGCCATTCCAAAACACATTTTTAACACTCCAAAGCCTCCAAAATCATACCTAAACATTCCCCAATCATCAAATCAAAGTTCCCAAGCTTCCCAATGCTCCAAAACAAAACCCAAGGTTCGAACGAACCGAAAACTCAACAATTTACAAAATCTAATTCAAAGCTTAGAAACTCGAAAAACTCAAAAATTAAACTTTGATTACCTTCGATTGGGTTATTTTCCGTCAAATCCTTCAGTTAAGAAGCTTCTAATCTTTCCTAGGATCGCTATGCCTTGATCCTCGCTTGATTCCGACTCCTAGAACTTGAGATTTCTTCGAAAAGGCTCAAACGGTAAAACGAACTGACGAAAGGGAGAACGAGAGGTTTTCTAACGTACGTTCTATCTGATAAGCTACTTCAAGCTTAAGTAACCTCAAATAAAACCTAGAGCTTGGGGTCCCGAAAACACCCCCGAGGTCATTATAGTCAAAACTTCCAGAATTTCCTCCTGATCTCAAATATTCCCAATTTATCATCAAATAAACATTCCTATTACCCCATAATTGACCCCGTTATGATAAAACCGCTAATCCATTATATATGACTGTCTCATGCCGAATAACTCAAATATATCTCCATAATAATGGAATCTCATTCACAGATCACATTATGCACCCAAATACACAAATATACCCTTAAAGGGCCAAATTATCAAAATATCATCATATTCAAATGTGGACCCACATGCACGTATATAACATCATATCATAATATAATTCACATATACATGCATATTATTAATTAATGGCATAATTAAGCAAGTATGGCCCTCCCGGCCTACTAATCCCGTCATTAAACCACATCGGAGAATTTGGGGCATTACAGTTATAGTGTTGGAGTGTGTGCATGTTTCCAAGGGAATCCCATGGAGTATCATGTGATTGCTGTAAAAATAATTATTCGTTACATCAATAATACTCTTGATTTAGGAATTTGGCTCTCCAAAGAAACAAATTCTAATCTTGTGTGTTATAGTAAAGCAGATTGGGCAGGAAACACTAATGACCAAAAAAGTACAAGTGGTGGCTGTTTTTACTTAGGAAACAATTTGGACTTCTGGCATAGTAAAAAACAAAACTCAATCTCCTTGTCAATAACTGAAGCTGAGTACATAGCTGCTGGAAGCTGTTGCAATCAACTTTTGAGGATGAAATAAATGTTGGCAGACTATGGGTTTGATATGAAAACTTTAACCATTTTTTGTGATAAGGCAAGTGCTATTAATATCTCCAAAAATCCTGTTCATCACTCTCGCACCAAACATATTGACATTCTTCATCATTTTATTAGGGAACTTGTTGAAAACAAAACTTTGATTTTAGAATATGTTGGGATTAACAAACAAATTATAGATATTTTTACTAAAGCTTTAGACACTGTCAGATTTGATTCCCTCAAGAAATCCTTGGGGGTTTGTTTTATTTGAAATTGCCAATAAATTGATTGTCTTGCCTTACATATATGATTGTGTAAATCTCTTGTCCTGTTTGGAAGAAATTTGATGAGCATTTTTTTTTTTAATTTTTAGAAAATGAATGTTATAATTATTATACTTTGTGAGAAATAAAAAAACTAGATTTGAAAAATTATAGACCATCCAATTTATATTTTATCAAATCATTATGTCTGTTTTAATATGAGCATTCCTTAATCTAGTTTCTTTTTCAGGCTCCATTTTGGAAAAGAGCTACCTATATTGATGTGTGAAAACCAACACTGAGTAGGTTGGTACCAGGTAATTAGCAATTATATTGGAGGATACTCTACTAGTGTAAAGGGCTACCATCAGTATAAGAGTTATAGCCTCCATTATGGTTACAATTTGAAAAAGGCTACAATTGCCAAATATGGGTAATGACCCTAGCTTTAAAAGGCTAAAAAGAAACGCCAAATTGATTACACATGCACACACATATGCCTGTTGACTAGACTATGTAAGATTGTTGTAAGACTCATACATATAATGAATTGATTAAAATATTTTTTAATTGGTATATTCTTTTTTGAATTATGGTCACTTAGTATTTTAATTATAATTCATTTTTCTAATTAAAAAAAAATGGTTATCTTGTTTCTCTTGAACAGGACATGGCATTTGCATGGACACATATGGTATGGAAATTTACTTTCAACATTTTTTCTTAAATAAAAAAATAAGAGAAAATAAAATTTGTTTCTTTTTGACCGTGTACTTTAAAAAAATCAACTTTGAAAAACTAATTAATGCAATTTATTTGTTTTATCTAATTATATTCAAAATCATGCAAAAAGTTTCTAATTTTGAGGTGTGAAAGAATTTTTTTAAAAATGAGATATTTTGGCATTTATCACATTAAATTCGATTTCCCTTTATTTTTGGTTACCCATTTTTGAACTTGCCTCATTTGTGCACCGAATACTCTATATATTCGGATTCACTTTGGCAGTTTCATTCTAAGTGTTTTCTTGTTTTTCTCTCTCACTTGTAACCAAAGTGTTTAGGGTTTTGTTCTTTGTGTGTTTCATTTGTTTCTCTCCTAGCAGCCATGAAGACCCAAGGTCGTGGTTCTACCTCCAAATCTGTGAAGTCTCAGAAAAAAGACAGTTCCTGAGAGAGTTCCCTCTGCCACTCCACCTATTCCAGTGTCAATTTTTGTTGTCTCACCTCCTACAGGTCGTCAACCCAAAACTATAGCAAGAAAGAAGGTTCTTTCTCTTCTGGGTCCTATGGGATCTACCTTGATTGGGGCTACGAGTAAATAAGTTACCTTTCCCAACCTTGATGCTCAGCAAAACCAAGCATCGGCGGTTCCACTTGCCTTATTCGAAGGTCAAGTAAAATCCAAAACTGCCTTGACTATAAGTCATACACAATCAGTCTCCACTGAAGCCGTGTCTAATCCGTCTGAACATGACTCTGAATCGTCGTTATCCCCTGATGTGTTGACACCCATGGAAAAGGGCAAACACAAATCCAAAGCCGCTGGATCAAAGAGAACCAAGAAGGCCAAAGTGGCTCCAACAAAAGGTACTAGCTCCATCTCTGATTCATCTTCTTTATCCAAATTCAAATTGAAGGCAAAAATTAACCCACCTCCTTGCACCTCATCAGAGGATGTTACTCCTGAAACAGAAGACTCATTGCCTGAGTTGGACCCTTCCTTGACTGAGCAAATTCTTGAATATCCTCATGAAAATGTGAAGGAGAAGACTGAATCTGAAGAAGGCCCATCATAACCTGTTGCCTCTGACCCAAAGGGCACAACACCATTGGCATTTCTTGAATTGACTACCAAAGTCACTAAACAAAAAGGTGCCCCTGTCCGTACTTCAGGTTCCTCTTTCAAAGCTCATTCTTTTACTTTCTGCTTTAATGGTAATGAGAAAAATATGCAATTTTACGAGCATCGTCACTTTATTAGTGAACGTAATTTCCTTTTTGCTCCTCATCGTGTTTTTTGGGTTGTACTTACTTTAGAGGAAATGGGTTGGTTACGATCTTTGTCTGGCTTTGATGGGTTTGTGCCTCAGGTAGTTAAGGAATTTTATGCAAATTTGAATGATGAGCTGCTAGATCAGACTTCTTTTTGTAGAGTCCAAGAACTTTACTTAGCTAGTTAGATAGTAGTAGTAATAGTAATAGCTAGTAGTAGTTATAGTATGTTTATTACTGTGGATTTTGGTTCAAGTCGGGACTTAGTTGGAAACTCCTAGCAATAGTTATGGATTTTATAAGTTTAACCTATAGTTTAAGAATATTAATTATAATATAAGGTTTGATTAATATTACTGGTTATTAATATAATAATTATTATAACATAAGGTTTAGATAGAGGCAATAAGAATATGACACTTGTCATGAGCATGGTTATTCCTAAGAGCCAATAAGATTATGACACTTGTCATATGCATGATTATTAAGGAATTATTATTTTAATGATAAAATAAGGGAAATATAAGACTTAGTTTTCACCAGAATCTGTTAGAAGCATGACATTTGTCATAATTTTATTTATTTGTGGACTAGGTTGTTATTTAGATAATTAAATAGATTTTTCGTAACTTTAGGGTACTGTAACTTCCAACCTATTTTTGACCCAGTTATGTTATCAATTTCTAAAAAGTTGTAGATAATTGAATTAGCTTTCTAACGGTATAAAGATGGTCTAAATCGGAGTTCTACAGCTTCAGTTATATTGATTTTACTGCATGTGAGTTTAAAGTTACGAGATTTAGGGAGTTAGAAGTTAGGATTCTATTTGTTTTTAAAAATCAAGCTTTGACTCCTTAAACCTCTCTCTGAACAATTTGACCAAGTCCTAAGCCTTTGGCTGAAGAATATTCAAATATTTTTAATTAAATTCGTTATTTTTATTCAAAGCCAAAAATAAGATTTTTATTCCTATAACTCTATAAATAGGACCTAGTACCCAGCCATTTCTTCATTCATCAAGCTGAGTTCAGAGTCTGCAAGCTGCTAGGTTATTTTAGAGTGTTAAACACTTGGGTTGGCGTTATAAGCCTAATCATTATAAGCTTAATAAACACTTGGGAAGTAAGGTTTATAGTATATTTCGGTTCGAGGTGTAGTTCGGTCATAGAAGCATTCAAGGTATTCCTAATTATAGTTCATTTCTGTATTGATTCTTATAGTTTTTCTACTCAAATCCTAACTCGTATTCTCTATTCTTGGTTAGGCATCTAAGATCTTGAACGTAAGATTTTTGTTGGTAAGTATCTTTTTGATGGTGTAGTTAGTTCTTTTCATCTCTTTTCCTTAGTATACTCACCTCTCTATTATGGTTTTTAGGAGTGTTCCAAAGTCCCGATCTTGTTCTCATATCACGGTATTTTGGTAAGGAAAATAGGGTAGATTTGTATACTTTTATGTTATTGATATATGTTTATGTTATAAGTATGATATGTTTCTAGTATATGAATTGTTTAGATAACAATCACATAATTTGCTTAGATAACAAATATATAACTTGTTTAGATAATAAGTCCCAATAGTAGATTCCTTGGGGATATGATTGTTTAGATAACAGCCCCATAAATTTATGGGCATATGATTGCTTAACTAGCAAGTCCCAAGAAGTATGATGGCCATTATAATAGATATTGTATTTATATAGTCATATGTTTATAGTTTACAGTTTATAGTTTATAGTTTACAGTTTATAGTTTATAGTTTATAATTTATAGTTTATGTGTATGTATATGTTTCATGCTTGTAGTAGATTTTCCTTGTTGGGCATTATGCTAATTTCTTTATGTTTTATATGTGCAGGAAAATAGTTATGGAAGCGGGCAGGTTCTTGGCAGCTTGGGGATGTGTATTGAGGCAGGATGGAATCGATGGATTGCGTGTACGATTCGAGGATGAACTTTTTACGTCTTTTAGTTATGATTTCTATGTATTATTTTTCCGCACAAACCAATTTATTTAAGTTATGTTTTGTTTTATTTTAAAAACAATGGGATCCCATATCCTAAGTAAGATTTTTATGTATTTAAACCTTTACTTTATAGTTTTAAATAAAGTTATGGTATTTTCATATGTACGTTTTTCTTAAGATTAGTATAGTAGTTATTAATGGTCCAAGGTCTAGAATAGTTGGGTCATTACAGTTTTATGTTTCATAAGGTTTATGTTAGGAGACATTGGTATAGGTTTAGTCCTACTAAAATTTCTAAGGCCCTCAATCTCGTTTATGTTGAGGTTGATGATTCTATTGAGTTTGCCAAGGATCAAGTTTTGTCTGAATTGGTTGGCCAAGCTATGGTGTGGGAACCGAGCGCCTCTCTTCGGGTCTCGGACCTTACTCACCATTATGGTGCACTTTTCAAATTTGCAATGTTCAATTGGATGCCTACCACTCATTCCTCGACCATCACTCAAGATATGGCTTTTCTATTGTTCAAAATTGGGACTGGTGTCACTATCGATCTTGCTGCTGTTATTTTTGATCAAATCATGTCCTTGAGTGGTGCCAAACGCAAGGATCAACACTTGATGTTTCCACAAGTCATTTACAAATTTTTGGACTACCAGCGTCCTTTGAAGAAGTCCCATGAGACCTTGACTTCTCCTTTGGTTGGACCTACCTACACTGTCAAAGATGACCATGCTTCGACCACAACTCGAAAGGTCAAAGGCATTAATTTGGCTGGTTCTGGATCTGCGATGTCGAACCTGACACCCCTGCTATCCTGACTGCTCTCGCTTTTGTCTAGACAGGAATTTCAAGTCTCTCCGAGCGGTTCACTAACATGGAAGATACCCAGCGCCAAATTCTTGCTTCGTTGGCAATCATCAATGCATCTACCACTCCAACTCCATGAAGGTTACCGTTCTATCAATATATTTTTATTTGCTTTTTCTAAATGTAAAAGAACACTAAATGTGTCTTTGTTTTGGTTTGGTTTGGTTTGTTTTGTTCTTTGGAATTTTTCTTAGACAATGAGGGGAGAGAGAGAACCTCTATTTTTTGTGCTTTGATTATGTTGTTTGACCTGTAGTTTCTCATTGGTTTTTGTTAATTGTTTTTGTCATGTGCTTTTGTTATTTTTGGCAGTGGGAGTCATTTTGTGGCTCTTGAAAATTTAAGCACTCACTTGTTTTATGCAGGGATCCTTAAAAAAAATAAAATAGATATGCCTTGTCTATAAAATTGCCAAAGGGAGAGATTGTAAATCCTAAAATTGGCATATTTTATAGAAATATCTTTTTATTTAAAAGATCATTTTTACTTTTTCTTTCTTGTGATTTTCGGAATATCACTTTCCCATTATTGTGATTTTCAGAATATTTAGATTTCTTATTTAGCTTGATTTTATCACAATAATAATTATAAAGAGAAGATGTATCTTGTTTATTTAAATCAAATATTCTGTACTTACTCAAAATTGTTTATGGAATATTTGACTTTAAATTTTTGTGCAGCTCAAGATATTAAAATTCTAGAAACTAAATCTTTGATATAATTAATCATTATTTCTATCTTGAGAATTTTGATCTGACACAGGTATTAGTTGTCCCCACCAAGATTGTATCTGTCGGATTAACATCTTCTAAAAAAGGCAATTCTTCATCAATCAAGAATATCTTCAAATATTCTTGCCTTTATTAGGAGATTCTTTTTCAGCCTTTATGAGCTCGAAATGGACTTTATAAATAGGTCTCTAAGGCATGGAGAAAAAATGAACTCATTGGTGCATAATTTGTGAGTGTGTTGTAATATTTGTGAGAGTTCCTTATTTGTATTCAAGATCATAGTATTCATGTGATCTTGTAGAAAAATGAGTGTTTAGTTTTTGTGGTGAGTTTATTCCACGTTCATGAGTGAATACACATTGTAATTTGAACACAACTTTTATAGTCTTCGGGAGAGGATTTTTATAAGCCTTGCGTCAGGAGGATGCAAGCACTCACTGGCCATTGAAGGGAGTTCAAGTGGTTGAGCGTTTCAATCAAGACCAGATTAGTGAAGAGAAGTACAAATAAGTTGCAGCAAATCTCAAGAGGGATTCTTGTTTTGTTTAAGTCAATATTTTGTACTTGTGATTCTTTATTAATTGGTTTTATTCTCTGGGCGTGGCCCCAAGGAGTAGGTTATCCAAAAAGGGTTTTTGAACCTTGTAAAAATTCATTGTGTTCTTTATTGTTTTTGCACTGTCTTTTTACTGTGTTCAGTTTCTGTCGTGACAAGTTCGGATTCTGTCCCGACAGAACTGAAATCTGTTTAAACATTTAATTACCATTCCGTACTTTAATTAATTCACATGGTTTAATTAATTTGGTAATTACTAAAAATGGAATTTCAATTGGTATCAGAACAGGTCACTCATTTTTGAGTGTGATCTTGGTTTATTTTGTTTGTTGTTCTTGTTCTTGTAATGCCTTTTTTTCACAGAAGGAGGCTCCATAACTTGCCCTCTTTACTCAATGATTCAAACTATCCATATTGGAAAGTTAGAATGAGAGCCTTCATCAAATCTCAAGACGAAAAGGCTTGGAGAACTGTTTTGAGTGGTTGAACTCCTCCAGCCGAAAGCAATGATATAACTAAGGTAAAATCTGAACTTGATTGGACTGATGCTGAAGATAAACTGTCTAGTTACAATAATAAAGCATTACATGCTATTTTTAATGGTGTTGGTGAATGTTACATTAAATTGATTTCTTCATGTGTTTTGGCCAAAGATGCTTGGCGAATCCTTCAAACTCAATTTCAAAGAACTGTTGATGTCAGGCGTTCTAGGCTTGTTATGCTCACAACAAATTTGAAATGAATAAAAATGAAACCCTCACTAAATTTTATGAGAAATTGTCACATATTGCTAACGAATAATGCATTTAAATGAATCCCTATTTTTATGGGATCTTTATTTAAATAATGCATTTAAGTTGTATTATTATAATTCAAATATTCATTTGAATTTAGATTTAAATATATGTTGTAACTTCTATAAACTTGTGGGAATATATTCTTATAACTAGGTCTATAAATATCATGGATTTGGTCATTTGTACTCACGCACAACTTTGTATTGAGAAATGCTATGTGAAATTCCTCCTTCTTGAAGCTCTAACACAGAAAAGTTAATAAAAGTGACTTGTGGACGTAGGCAGATTTTAACTGCTCAACCACGTAAAAATCTCTTTCTTTCTCTTATTCATGCTTAATTGTTTAATTGCTCTACATATTTAAGTTAACATAAAATGGTGTCAACAGTTTGGTGCTTTCATAGAGAGCATTAAGCAATTCTTCTTACCGTTTAGCGAAAAAATTTCCGCTTAGCAACAATGGTTGCCCTGAATATTGATCGAACTAGTTGGAAACCACTTCCCCAAATCCTTGTGGAAAATACTCCACGTGCTGAGGAGCATCCTCGAAGGCCTAGAAAACTACAAGTCGTGAACTGGAGTCTCGATGAGGGGAGTACCTCATTGTCTCCCAGAGGATGGCCTGGTCAAAGTTCTAGAGCTAATGAGCAGGATTATTTTAATCTGGAATGGTATGTGCTAGTAGTTGAGCTTGAAAATCAGAGGCTGCATGAACATTTAGCCATGGCAATGCGGCTAAATGAGGAGATGGCAAGACAAGTCGTTAAGACCTAGGCACCCCCGCAGAGGACCAGGGGGTGACCTCGGGGAAGTACGACTGCCATGATGGCCGAGCAAAGGGCCCAACAGGCTCAACCAAGGCCTAGGGCGAATACTGGAGAAAACCTGCCCAGGGCATCATCACGAAACCCTGCTAGGAAAACCCCAGCTAGGGACATTCCCGTAGCCCCTGAGAATAACTGAGCTCCTCCAACAACTTGGAGTAGTAACCCAGGACCTGCTGGGAATGATAATAACCCTGAATCTGCAAGGCCAAATGATGAAAGGCCACCACCATCTCCAATTAAGGTCCCTCCATCACTAATCAAACATCCATCCCCAGCTCGGGGTGTACCTAAGCAAGCTCCTAGCGAAAATCAAGCTAGGGGAGAGTGCCTTAGAGGCCTTCTCAACGTGCTAGAAGCGAAAGCTGGGACAAAAGCCGTCGTGCGACCCGAGCACAGGGGAGAACGTGAGGTCTCATTGAGGGCACATCAAGAGCATAAAAAGGCTTGACAACCCCAACCATCTAGCAGTTATGTATCAAGGTCACAAGCAACCAAAATTAGGGTGCATGTCAATAACCCGCCTCGCAACCAAATCTCACAACAACCAGAAAAAACTGCCGGCTTCCGTGATGGAAGTCATGATTACAGCAGGTCGGTGAGTGTTTATAACACCAAACCTAGGTATTATGAGAACCATCCGAATAGTTATCCTGATCTTCGAGGCCACCTGAACCAAAACTGGGGGTAGTTTAATCAGCTGAACACGGACTTGAGGCCACACTTAAATGCCCAAAGGGAGTCTATACAACCAGTATATGGAAATTTATACAACCCTATACTGTGACTAGGAACCAGAGTTCCTACGAACAACAACCAACTCCCAATAGTGCAAGCTCCCACCAGTGGATTTGGTCGAGGAAAGAATCAACCAACTTAAGAAAGCGTTCATGATCCTTCAAGAAGGGAAAATAAAGAAAAGGCCCACGATTCAGATGAGGAGCTCTTGCCTTTTGCTCCCCATATCTCGAGCACACCATTCCGCAATGGTTTCAAGATACCCCATGTGGCGCCCTATGATGGGACTACTGACCCGAATAGCCACCATAGCACGTTCAATATTGTGATGCGAGCCATCAACATTGGATATGAGCTCAGATTTATGCTCTTTCCCACCACACACATTGGACCAGCAAAGAACTGGTTTGACAAGTTTTGAAGACACTCAATCTCATCTTGGGATCAGTTGACTAAGGAGTTCAAAAAATAGTTCCAAGCTTTGAATAGTATCAAGCCAGCTTAAGGCTTCCACCCTAACTATAACATCCTACTTCCTTAGAGCCATTACTAAGTGAGTTTAAAATGTGCCAATCACTCGCTAATCGAGGTTTTAGGTTAAAAGTGTAGCTAAACTGTGCTGAAGGTGTTTAAAGGCATTAAATATAAAAATGTGATCATTCATTGAAAATACTAAAAATTAAACATTTGGGATCCCAAAATACTATTTAGAAAATATTTACAACTCAAAATACATTTAGGGTCGACTAGGCGACGAAATTCAAGTCTATACATGCATTCCCAAAAATACCCTGGCCGTGGCAGCCAGGTAGGCCAAACATGTACTCATCAGTCCACGCTCTCCATACTTATGGTTGGTTGACCTTTCCCTTGCCTTTACCTGCACCATAGAGCACCTGTGAGCCAAAGCCCAACAAGAAAACTCAACACAAAACAATTAACATATGCATATCTATCAATTAGCATATAACAAAACAACCTACAGGCTAAACACATAGCGACCATGCCATCCCAGGCACTTTACCAGTCCTTGGGTTTGCGGTCTTCACCATGAGAATGACTCCAGCATCCTAAGAGGGTCTTGCCCTAACGGCTCAGACTCCGCATTCTCAACGCCATCCCAGCCCCTTGCCGTGCTCGGCTTTGCACTCTGCATGCTAGCGCCACTCCCGGCCCTTGCCGTACTCGGCTTTGCACTCACAGTGCTCAATGCTGTTCCTAGCCCCTTGCCGTACTCGGCTTCCTGCCGTTCTCGGCCTTCACCATTCCCGGCCTTCGCCGTTCATTGACAAATATGCAATACATAGCATAATATCAACAAACATTTAAACATATACTAAACATAAACAATAGGGCTACGCCCTGCAATTCAATCACATAGGGCCATGCCCTGCAATACAAACAATAGGGCCTACCCTGCTCTACAGGTACAACAGTTTTCTTACCTGTGTCCCAAGCTTCTTGAGCACTGAAATCCCGAGCACAGTCCTCTAACCCGAGCCTCGCTGAAAACCTAATCACAACACATTAATGATAGCTATACATCAATCCCTAATCCAATAAATAACTTTGGGATATAATTCTAGCCTCCAAGACCTTGTATTCTACCAATCCGGGTGGTAAAATCCTTCCCAAACCTTAACATTTGGGTTCCCAAGCTAAAAATATTCAAACTGTCAATACTTTGAACATGAGCCGTAGCGCGCTTGGGCAGACAGAGGCTTCCAGCCTCTTCAACACACACGGATCACGGTGCCTGAAGAACAGGGCCGCCACTTGAGCCTCCAAACCCAGAAAATCACCATTTCTTCCTGCATTTTTCTCGAGCCAATTCCTCTAAAATCAACCCAACTCAATATCTAAACCCATTATTAAGCCTGGACTTTCCTTCCACATAATTTAGGCTCCATAACAAGTCCATAGATAACCTCATAAACTTAGCCAACATCCAAAATTAAACTTAAAAAAAACCAATTCACATGCAAACCTATAATTCTAACAAAACTCAGCAGAAGCTCAAATAATTCAGTGCTAGGTTCTTTACCTCAAGGATGATTTCGAGCTTAGACTAGTACTCCAGCTATAACGACCCGAATTTGCTAATCGGGCTTAGGGCCTTGATTAGTGTGCCTGGAGGGCAATAGATGATTTATTATGCTTTAATGTGTTAATGGGTGAATTAATGTGGATATATGATAGTGATGCATGTTTAGTGAGTTAAATGTGCATTTGGGCCCCGTCTGGATATTAGGGGCATGAATGTGATATATGTTATATATATGTGAAATGTCTGTGCAGCACGATCCGAGACAGTCCTGGGGAGCGGTTAGCCAGAGAGTCACAACGTTGTTGAGATCCCGACTCGGAGCGAGTCGAGGGGTAATTTGGGTACTAGGTGTGTTATGGGATTTTTGGGGCATGAAAATAAATATTTGGAGATATAATTGAGGATAGAATGTCCAGGCGGGAATATTGGGGAAATTTACCATTTTTCCCTCAGGGACGTTTTGGTACCTCGAGCCTTGAGGTAACCACATAGACTTAAGCTGAATAAAACAAAAGGGGGAATTAATTAGAAGCTTTGGGAAACTGACTTATATCTCAGTTTTCAGCTAAGGATAGCATCTCTTACCATTTTTATCTCTCTCTTTCACTCTCTAAGAAACAACTTAAGGGAATTTGGTGTAAGCTAGTTTAACCAAGGATTTGGGCTGAGGAAACTTGGGAGCTTGAAGCTTGGGGAATTGAGGATCAACTTCAAGGATTGAGTTCAGCAAGAGGGTAAGTTTTAATTATAGGATTATGCTTTAATTTGCTGTTGGATTGTAAGAGTTGCATGCTAGTTAAGTTTGATATGTTCTTGAGTACTTTGGTTGGGTTTTGGAGTAGATTTTGATGGGGTTTTGGTGTTGTTATTGAGCTGGAGTATATGTGTTAAATATCTGGGTTAGATAGGTGAGTTTTGGGTGAATTGGCTTGAGGAAAGGTGTGGAAAAATGGTGGAAAATCTGGGTTTGGTGTGGAGCGCCGCGACCCGTGTGCGCGCACGGCCATGGGAGGCCGAGAAGGTTCATGCGCGCCGCGGCGCTTGGTGGGCGCGTCGCGGCCCGTGTGGGGGTCAGTGTGGTGCTATCCTCTGTTTTGAGGCTAGCCGCGGCTCTTGAGTGAGGGGCCGCGACCCTTAGTGCCAGTTTGCATTTTTAAGGGTGTTTAGGCTTGGGAATTCAATGGTTAAGGCTCGGGATGGATTTTATCACCCGGATTGATAGAATTCAAGGTTTCGGAGGTTAGGGTTGTGGTTCGAAGTTATTCACTGGATTAGAACTTGATGATTGGATATTGTTAATGTATTGTGACTAGGGTCTCAGCGAGGCTCACGTTGGAGGACTGTACTCGGGGCATCGATGCTCAGAAAGCTCGGAACTCAGGTAAGAGAACCCTTGTTCCCATAGAGCTTGTGTGCAGGGCTGAGCCCAATGTGTTTGAATGGACTGATACGCAGGGCTGAGCCCAGTGTGTTTGAATGGACTGATACGCAGGGCCGAGCCCAATATGTTAAAACTGCGGGGTGTAGCCCTTTATCTGTTTATGCTAGAATTCTATACCTGCTTGTTATGCTATGTGTATTATGATGTGAGTGGTCGGCTTGAGCCGGGAACGGTGTAGACTGAGAATGGCGAAGGGCTGGGAACGACGTTGGGCACATTGAGTGCAAGGCTGAGAATGGCAAGGGGCCGGGAGCAGCGCTGAGCACGTGGAGTGCGAGTTGCCAAGGCGAGTCCCTAGAAGGATACTTGGGATATCCTCACGGCATGGTCCGCAAACCCAGGGCTTGGTAAATTCCTGGGATGGCTAGGCCGTATGTGTTTAGCCATTGGTGGCATGTTTATATGTTTGATACATGTGTTGCATATGTTATCCGCTTGTGGGTTCTCTTGCTGGGCTTCGGCTCACAGATGCTCTGTGGTGTAGGTAAAGGGTATAGAGGGGATCAGCCAACCATGAGTATAGCAGGCGTGAGGTGGCGTGTACATGTTTGGCCAGCCGGGCCGCCACGGCCAGAGGATTTTGGGAGATGCTTGTAAATAAACTCTGATTTTGTCGTCTAGTCGACTTGGTTTAATTAATATGTTGTAAACATTTCTAAACTGTATTTTGGGATCCCAAGTGTAAACCTTTTATGATTTTCTTTGGAGATTACTATTTCTAAGGTTTTTCCTCTGTTTATAGCTTAATTACACTGTTTGATCTAAAACCTCGATTAGCGAGATGAAAGCACGTTTTTAAACTCACTTAGTAACGGCTCTAAGGGAGTAGGGCGTTACACCAGCACCCTAGGCTTATCCTTCTCAAGTTCCAAGCTTTAGCTTCTGAGTTTCTCCTCCAAAATTCCCAAAAACCAGCTGAGTCTTCTAGAGGATGAGAGAGAACCGAGAGAGAGAAGAAGCTGAGAGTGTTGATTTTATCCTTCACTTCAGCCTAGTGTTTTCTCAAATCATCTGGATGCATAATCAATCTTAGCAATGGTCTAGAATGCCCCTTAAGTTATCTAAGTCCTCAAATATCATCAAGGGCAATTTCGTCAATTGCCAAATCCCGTTAATTCCTCAAATGTTCCTATAAATCTCGTTTAATCTCGACATATCCAAATAATTACCAAACTACTACCTATTACTCAATAAATTCCAAACACATTATATCCCCAAAATACCCCTAGGCTCCTCCCGAGCCAGGTATTCGACCCCATTGTGACTTTCTAGCTAAATTGCTCCCTAGGACTGTCTCAGATTGTGCATCACAAATATATCACCACTCACATGTGGTATCAATCACAATATACACAAATATAGCATTTATGCCCTTAACAGGCTAAAATTACAAATATGCCCCTAACAACCAAATGGGGCCCACAAGCATATTTAATCCTCCTAAACATGCATTTCTAATCACATAATCATCAAATTCATTTATTAACATAATTAAATTAATTATTGCTCTCCTGGCACGCTAATCAAGGCCCTAAGCCTTATTAGCAAATTTGGGATGCTACAACTATCCCCTCCTTATAGGAGATTTCATCCTCGAAATTACCTAAATAACTCGGGATACCGATCCCGCATATCTGTCTCAAGTTCCCAAGTCGCCTCTTCCTCTTTGTTGTTCCTCCACAACACTTTCACTAAGGCGATGATCTTGCTCCGTAAGACTTTATCCTTCCGGTCGAGAATCTGAACCGGCTTCTCCTCATATGATAAACCCTGATCCAACTCCAAATTGTCATAACTCAGCACGTGCGTAAAATCCGATACATACTTCCGGAGCATGGATACGTGAAACACATTGTGAACCCCTGATAGAGCTGGAGGCATCGCCAATCTGTAAGCTACCTCTCCAACCTGTTCCAGAATCTCAAAGGGGCCAACAAATCTAGGGCTCAACTTGCCCTGTACACCAAACCGTTTCACTCTTCTCAAGGGAGAAACTCTGAGAAACACATGGTCACCGACTTGAAACTCTACGCTCATGCGTCTCAAGTCTGAGAAACTCTTCTGGTGACTCTGGGAGGCAAGCATTCGAGCTCTAATATTTTCTATCGCCTCATCGGTGCTCTGAACAACCTCAGGACCAAGATACCTTCTCTCACCCGTCTCGTCCCAATGGATAGGTGATCTACACTTCCTCCCATATAACATCTCATACAGAGCCACTCTGATAATCGCTTGATAACTTTTATTGTATGAAAACTCAATCAAAGGGAGATACTTACTCCAAGATCCCCCAAAATCCAACACATAGGCTCGCAACATATCCTCCAGTATCTGAATCATCCTCTCAGATTGTCCGTCTATATAAGGATGATAGGCGGTACTAAATCGCAACTACTTGCCCATAGCCTTCTGCAGGCTCTCCTAAAACTTGGAAGTGAAGGTGGGATCCCTGTCGGATACTATGAACCTCGGAGCCCCATGAAGTCGTACAATTTCCTTCACATACAATTCAGCATACTGCTCCATAATATAAGTTGTTCTAACAGGAAAAAGTTGGGCAAATTTTGTATACCTATCCACAATCACCCACACAGAATCATGTTGTCCTACGATTTTCAGCAATCCAACCACTAAGTCCATGGTAATATCCTCCCGTTTCCACTCTGGAATCCCTGGAGGCTGCAGCAACCCTGCTGGCCTCTAATGCTCAGCCTTTACCTGCTGACAAATCAAACACTTGGCCACATAATCTACAACATCCCTCTTCATCCCTAGCCACCAATATAGAGTTCTCAAATCTTGGTACATCTTCGTCGTACCCAGATGTCCATGGTAATATCCTCTCGTTTCCACTCTGGAATCCCTGGAGGCTGCAGCAACCCTGCTGGCCTCTAATGCTTAGCCTTTACCTGCTGACAAGTCAAACACTTGGCCACATAATCTACGACATCCCTCTTCATCCCTAGCCACCAATGTATAGTTCTCAAATCTTGGTACATCTTCGTCGTACCCAGATGTAAAGAATAGGGAGTGGTATGAGACTCATCCAAGATCTCCCGTCGAATTCCAAAATCCATCATAATGCAAATCCAACCTTTGTACTTCAGTAATCCCATCTTCAAAATAGAGAAGTCTTTAGCCACTTCGGCTAAGATGCTCTGTGCTCTATCAACTAGGGATCCTCCCCATGCGCTTCCTTGATCCTCTCAAGGAGCGTAGACTGAAGAGTGATGTTGGCTAACTGACCAACCACCAATTCTATACCCACTCTAGTCATTTCTTCAGCTAACTTATCTGATATCTGCCTTGAACTGAACAAATGTCTTGAGCCTTTCCGACTCAGCGCGTCGGCCACAACATTGGCCCTCCCAGGGTGATATAGAATATCACAATCGTAATCCTTTACCAATTCTAGCCGACGTCTATGGCGCATATTCAGATCCTTCTGAGTAAAGAAGTACTTCAAACTCTTATGGTCAATGTATATTTTCCACTTCTCACCATGCAAATAATGTCTCCAAACCTTAAGTGCAAATACCACCGCTGCCAATTCTAGATCATGCGTGCGATATCTCTGCTCATACTCCTTCAGCTGTCTCAATGTGTAGGATATCACCTTTTTGGCTTGCATCAGTACACATCCCAAACCCTATCTAGAAGCATCACAATAGACTACAAACTTCTCATTGTCTGACGATAGACTCAATACTGGAGCAGTGATCAGTCGCCGCTTCAATTCCTTGAAACTATTCTCACACCTGTATGTCCACACATACTTAGTCTTCTTTCGCGTCAATTCGGTCAATGGTGTGGCTATCATGGAGATTCCCTTGACGAACTTCTGGTAGTACCCTGCCAATCCTAAGAAGCTCCTAACTTCTGGTACACTGCTCAGCCTAGGCCAATCTCTCACTGCCTCAATCTTGCTTGGGTCAACCAGAATCCCCTCCTTACTGACAATATGACCCATAAATGTTACTTGCGGTAGCCAAAACTCACACTTGTTGAACTTAGCATAAAAATTATGCTCCCTCAACCACTGTAATACCATGCATAAATGCTGCTCGTGCTCTGTATCTGACTGGGAGTACACCAATATGTCATCAATAAACACAATCACAAACTTGTCCAAATAGTCCTTAAAGATCCTATTCATCAAATCCATAAAAGTTGCTGGGGTGTTGGTCAATCCAAAGGACATAACCAGGAATTCATAGTGTCCATATCTCGTGCAGAAAGTGGTATTTGGTATGTCCTCCTCTTTAATCCTTAATTGGTAGTAGCCTAACCGAATGTCAATCTTAGAGAACACTGTATTCCCCTGTAGCTGGTCAAACAAGTCATCGATCTTAGGTAGTGGGTACTTGTTCTTAATGGTCAACTTATTCAGCTCCCTGTAATCAATACACATTCTTAAGGATCCATCCTTCTTCTTGACGAACAACACTGGAGCACCCCATGGCGAAAAACTCAGTCTGATGAATCCCAAATCCAATAACTCTTGCAACTGAATCTTCAGTTCCTTCAACTCTGCCAGAGCAATTTTATAAGGTGTCCTAGATACTGGCTCTGCCTCTGGCGCCAAATCTATAACAAACTCGATCTCTGGCTATGGCGGCAACCCTGGCAAGTCTGCGGGGAACAAATCTGGAAATTCACATACAAGTTTGGTCTCATTCGGTCCAATCGACACAACTCTAGAGGTGTCCACAATGTTTTCTAGGAATCCTATGCAACCCTCCTGCATTAGGTATCTAACCTTCAGTACTGAGATCATAGGTACCCGCGGTCCACTCACTGTCCCCACGAATACAAATGGTTACTCCCCTTCCGGTTCAAAAGTCACCATCCTACGCTTCCAGTCAATCGTCGCTCCGTACTTCGATAACCAATCCATCCTAGGATCATATCAAAGTCATCCATCTCTAACTCAATCAGATAAAAAAACAACTCTCTACTGCCTATCTCCAGTGGCAATGCTCTAGCCCATCTCTTGGAGACTACTAGTTCCCTAATCGGCAACAAAGTCTGAAATCCCCTAGCACAGCTGATCTATCACTCTAGCAGAAACAATTGAATGAGTAGCCCCCGAATCAATAAATGTAGTAAAAGAAGAAGTAGCCATAGAAATATTACCTATCACGACTGATGGGCTAGCCTCAGCCTCAGTCTGGGTCAAGGTGAATACTCTGGTAGGAGCGAGACTGCCGCTTTTCTTCTGCTCCTCTTTCTTGGCTTGTGAGCAGTCCTTCTTCAGATAGCTAATACTCCCACAAGTAAAGCAGGCCCTAATCCTGCACTCTTCCTGATGTCATCGTTTGCACTGAGGAAACACTGGGAAACTCCTCTAGTTGTCTCCCACACCCTGACGGCCACTGAAAGAACCCTATGCCCTTCTATCTGAGCTAGGAGGAACAAAAGAGTCTGGTGCCTTTCTCTTCTGCTCACTAAAGGGCCACTACCCTTACTAGATCCAGTGAAAGGAGGCACTGTCCTCCGAGCATCGCGCCTAACAGCGCCCTCTCTCCATATATGATCCTCGGCCCCCTCAGCTGTAAGGGCCTTGTCCACTGCCTGTGCATACGTGGTAGTCCCCGGATCCAAAGTTATCCTAACGTCATGGGTGATCATTACATTCAATCCCCGCACAAACTGATCCCTTCATGCCATATCAGTTGACACGAAATCCGGCGCGAACTTTGCCAACCGGTCAAACCTCAAGGCATACTCAATAATTGTCATCCGGTTCTGAGTCAGGTTGGTAAACTCATCAACCTTCGCAACTCGGATTACAACATTGTAATAATTATCGTTTAAAATGTTCCTGAACTCTTCCCAAGTCATAACTACAACATTCCTTCTCTGCGACACTACATCCCACCATATGCAGTCATATTCTCTTAACATATAGTTGGCGCAGAACCGGATCATTCCCTTCCACCCTCATAAAATCTAGAATGGAAGAAATCATGTTCATCCACTGCTCTGCCTGCAGTGGGTCTGGTCCACCCTCGAAGGTGGGAGGATGCTGCTTCCTAAACTTCTCATACAAAGGTTCCCATCTATTTTCCACAATAGGTTGGGCTGGCACTGATGCCATAGCCTGTGGTACCTACAACCCAATTCCCTGAAGAGGGGTCTGTTACCTCAACTATCGAAGCTCTTCTTCTGTTCGGTGAAGTCTAGCTTCCATCTCAGCAAATAACTGTTGCCAATTCGGTGGGGCAGGTGGAGGGTCCTGACCCTGGTTGTCATCCTCTACCCTATTGTCGCGGAGTCTGATTGATCGCCGATGCATTCTCACAATATGCCTGCAATCAATGACGCCGCTTATTAGGCATGATAACAACATCCAAAACCACCTCCCAATAAATATCAACCAATCACACTCAGCAAAATCACATAACACAGATAACATACAACAATCAATGGATCCATGCCCTAGCATCATGCATATGTCAACTCATTCATCATGCTCTAATAAAATATTCAGGCAAACATGCCATTTTAGCAAACAATCAAGCATATAATTCAACAATTACCAACCAACCTTGAGTCGAGCTTGTCATTGGCAGCGAACGTGCATGTTTGGTCAATCTCCAAGAACCATAAAACTTGGCTCGCTCTAATACCAAGTTGTAACGCCCTACTTCCTTAGAGTCGTTACTTAGTGAAATTAAAATGTGCCAATCACTCGCTAATCAAGGTTTTAGGTTAAAAGTGTAGCTAAACTGTGTTGAAGGTCATTTAAAGGCATTAAATATAAAAATATGACCATTCATTGAAAATACTAAAAATTAAACATTTAGGATCCCAAAATACTGTTTAGAAAATATTTACAGCTCAAAATACATTTAGGGTCGACTAGGCGACAAAATTCAAGTCTATACATGCATTTCCCAAAAATACCCCTGGCCGTGGTAGCCAGGTAGGTCAAACATGTACCCATCGCTCCACACTCTCCATACTCATGGTTGGTTGACCTTTCCCTTGCCCTTACCTGCACCATAGAGCACCCGTGAGCTGAAGCCCGACAAGAAAACTCAACACAAAACAATTAACATATGCATATCTATCAATCAACATATAACAAAATAACCTACAGGCTAAACATATAGCGGCCATGCCATCTCAGCTGCCTTACCAGGCTCTGGGTTTGCGGTCTTCACCGTGAGGATGAATCCAGCATCCTAAGAGGGTCTCACCCTAACAACTCGTACTCCGCGTGCTCAATGCCGTCCCGGGCCCTTGTTGTGCTCTGCTTTGCACTCCGTCTGCTAGCGCTACTCCCAGCCTTTTCCGTACTCGGCTTTGCACTCCACTTGCTCGACACCGTTCCCTGGCCCTTGCCGTACTCGGCTTCCTGCCGTTCTTGGCCTTTGCCGTTCATTCGCAAATGTGCAATACATAGAATAATACCAACAAACATTTAAACATATACTAAACATAAACAATAGGGCTACGCCCTACAATTCAATTACATAGGGCCATGCCCTGCAATACAAACAATAGGGCCACGCCCTGCTCTATGGGTAAAATAGTTTTCTTACCTATGTCCCAACCTTCTTGAGCACCGAAATGCCGAGAACAATCCTCTAACCCAAGCCTCACTGAAAACCTAGTCACAACACATTAAAAATAGCCATCCATCAAGCTCTAATCCAATAAATAACTTCGGGATATAATTCTAGCCTCCAGGACCTTGGATTCTACCAATCCGGGTGGTAAAATCCTTCTCGAACCTCAACATTTGGGTTCTCGAGCTAAAAAACTTCAAATTATAAATACTTAAAACTTGAGCCACGACCCAGCCCCCTAAGGGCCACGGCACGCCTGGGCAGACAGGCTTCCAACCTCTTCGACACACACGAACAGCAGTGCTTGAAGAACAGGGCTGCGGCTCGAGCCTCCAAACCCAGAAAATCACCATTTCTTTCTGCATTTTTCTCGAGCCAATTCCTCTAAAATCAACCCAACTCAATATCTAAACCCAGAATTAAGCCTGGACTTTCCTTCCACACAATCTAGGCTCCATAACAAGTCCATTGATAACCTCATAAACTCAGCCAATATCCAAAATTAAACTTAAAAAAAACCAATTCACATGCAAACCTATAATTCTAACAAAACTCAGCAGAAGCTCAAATAATTCAGTTCTAGGTTTCTTTCCTCAAGGGTGATTTTGAGCTAAGACTAGTACTCTAGCACCCTAGGCTTATCCTTCCCAAGTTCCAAGCTTTAGTTTATGAGTTTCTCCTCCAAAATTCCCAAAAAGCAGCTAAGTCTTCTAGAGGATGAGAGAGAACCGAGAAAGAGAAGAAGCTAAGAGTGTTGATTTTATCCTTCACTTCAGTCTAGTGTTTTCTCAAATCATCTGGATGCATATTCAATCTTAGCAATGGTCTAGAATGCCCCTTAAGTTATCTAAGTCCTCAAATATCATCAAGGGAAATTTCGTCAATTGCCAAATCCCGTTAATTCCTCAAATGTTCCTATAAATCTTGTTTAATCTCAAAATATCCAAATAATTACCACACTACTACACGTTACTCAACAAATTCCAAACACATATTATATCACCAAAATACCCCTAGGCTCCTCCCAAGTCGGGTATTCGACTTCGGTGTTACTTTCTAGCTAACCTGCTCCCTAGGACTGTCTCAGATTGTGCATCACAAATATATCACCACTCACACGTGATATCAATCACAATATACAGAAATATAACATTTATGCCCTCAATGGGCTAAAATTACAAATATGCCTCTAACAACCAAATGGGGCCCACAAGCATATTTAATCCTCCTAAACATGCATTTCTAATCACATAATCATCAAATTCATTTATTAACATAATTAAATCAATTATTTCCCTCCAGGCACGCTAATCAAGGCCCTAAGCCTTATTAGCAAATTTGGGACACTACACTAACAAATGTTAGACAACAACCTGGTGAATCACTGAAGAGCTACCTAGCAAGGTTCAATATAGAGGCGGCCCAAGATCACAATGTTGATGACAACGACCATCTTATGGAAGTACGAGCTCGAGTACTGCCAGGAAGTCCTCTTTGGGATGATGTGCAAAGGAAGCCAGTGAGGACAATATCCGAGTTTACCACTAGGGCCTAAAGGTTTGTCAATGTAGAGGAGGCAAGGTTGCCTTTTAAACGGGCTCCTCCGCCCTCAATAACTACAATACCAAACATTAACTTAGCCACTACCTCAGCTACACCCTTAGCGACACATCCCATAGAAGACAATTCTTTTAAGAGAAAGAAGAATGAAGGGAACAACCCCGAGGCTGATGGGGGTAAGGAAAAGAAATGAGATAAAAACTTATCCATTTACATAGTAAATACCAAGCTTACTGATACTCGGGAGAATATTTTTGTCGCAAATGAGAATTAGGTCCTTTTAGGCGACCCGATACAATGCGACATAAGAGAACCAATAGGGATTCAAACAAATTCTGCAGATTCCACAGGGACGTGGGTCATACAAGTGAGGAATGCAAATATTTAAAAAATGAAATCAAGCGTTTGATCTCGAGAGGCTACCTCAGACAATATATTTGAAACCGGAATCAAGTCCAGGCTCTGCCTGGTCAAAAGGTTGTTCCGACTCAACCTACCCAATAAGTTGCAGCCCCACCTGCGAGGGAGGGTAGTCGACCTCCCCCAATAAATGGAGAAGATGTAATAACCATCGCAGGGGGACCATACATTGTAGGGTTTGGCAGAAACGCTCAGAAGAGATATGTCCAAGAACTTAAAACGGGAGATGGATCCCCCTATGTGCCTAAATCGCAAGCTCTGAAACAACAAAGAGTTGAATCCCAACCTATCACTTTTATTAAAGAGGACACTTCGTACGTCTAATTTCCTCATAATGACCCCCTGGTCGTAACCTTCCAACTCACCAATAAGAGGGTGCGTCGAGTCTTGATTGACAACCTATTGCTTTTCTTCTTATTCTCTAGTTTTATTTACTTGTAACTTTTGTTTAGAGTTGTAATCTTCTCTTTTGTTTCAAACACCTTTACTTTACTTGTAATCTTTTGCTTAGAGTTGTATTTTCACTATTCTATTCTTCTTCTTCTTCTTCTTTTTTGTTTATTTGTACTTTCAGTTATATAGTATTAACCTTATTTAATCAATCTATATTTATTTGTAATATTATTGCATAGAGTTGTATTATCTTACCATTTCCATTGAGGCAAATACATATTTTCCCAACATTCAGAATCTTAACCCTTGTTTGTTTCAATGGAAGGTGAGACCATCAAAATTATTAATCAAGACCTAGTGAGGTTGGATAGGTTTGATGGATCCAATTTCACTAGGTGGCAAGACAAGGTGAGATTCCTTTTGACCACTCTCAAAATCGCCTACATTCTAGAATCCACTCTAGAACCTCTCCCAACGCCATCCGACAAGGAAACTCCCGAGGAGGTGGAGAAAAGAAGGAAGAGGGAGGAGGACAATCTCCTTTGTAGGGGTCATATCCTCAATGCCCTTTCCAATAGGCTCTATGAACTCTACACCGAGACCAAATTGGCCAAGGAGATATGGGATGCACTTGAGAAAAAGTTCAAGGCAGAAGAGGAAGGTACCAAAAAGTTTTTGACATCTCAATACTTTGATTTCAAATTTTTTGGTGATAAACCTATTCTTCCTCAAATTCATGAATTGCAAATAATTTTTAACAAATTGAAAGTGTTAAAGATTGAGCTTCTCGAGGCCTTTCAAGTTGGTGCTATAGTGGCTAAATTACCACCAACTTGGAAGAGCTATAGGAAAAGAATCCTTCATAAAAATGAGGATTATTCTTTGGAGGAAATCCAAAAGCATATTCGAATCGAAGAGGAATCGATATGTAGAGATAAACTTGTGGAGGGGTCTAATGGAGAGACTTCCAAAGCAAATGCGGTGTCATAACCAAAAATCCCAAAAACAAAGGGAAAAAGGGTAACGAGAAACCTTTAGGTCCAAAAACCAACCCAAACAAGGTTAAGGGAGAGAAAGGTCCTTTCTTTGTGTGTGGAAAAAATGGTCACTATGCTAGAGAGTGTAGACATAGAAAAGACCAACAAGGACCTAAGGTGAACGCAACTCAAGAGGAAAACATAGTTGCGACCCTTAGTGAGATGAATGCGGTCCAAGGCAAGGTGAAAGGGTGGTGGTATGATACATGTGCCACCATCCATGTCACCCATGACAAATCATTGTTCAAGACCTTTGAAGAGTCAAAGGGCAACCATGAGATTCAAATGGTCAATGAGGGCAAATCCAAGGTACTTGGCAAAGGTACCATTGAAGTCTTTTTCACCTCCGGCAAGAAAGTTACATTAGTGAATGTACTTTATGTTCTCGAAATGAGTAGAAACTTGGTAAGTGGTGATTTGCTCGGCAAGCCTGGCATTAAAGCCGTTTTTGAGCCCGGTAAACTTATACTTACCAAATCAAATGTATTTTTGGGAAAAGAATACTCTTGTGAAGGTATGATTAAATTGTGCACCAATGATGTAACATTCAATGTTATCAATAAAAATGCTAATTCCACCAATATTTTTTAGTATGATTTTCTATTTTTGTGGCATCGTAGACTATCGCATATAGGATTTTCAACCATGAAAAGAGTAGTAAAATGTGGTATGATTGCATGCAATATTAAAAACTATGGTAAATGTGAAACATGTGTTAAGGCAAAAATGATTAAGAAACAATTTCCTAGTGTAGAAAGATCATCTAATTTACTAGATTTAATCCATAGTGATCTTTGTGAATTAAATGGTGTTTTAACAAGAGGTGTTAAAAGGTATTTTCTTACTTTTATAGATGATTTTAGTAGATATACCTATGTGTTTCTTTTAAAGCATAAAGATGAAACTTTTGATGCTTTTAAATTGTATAAATTAGAAGTTGAAAATTAACTAAATAAAAAGATTAAGGTGCTAAGAAGTGGTAGAGGAGGAGAGTACTTCTCTAATGAATTCAATACATTTTGTGAAGAAAATGGTATAATTCATGAGTGCACTGCACCTTATACACCACAACATAATGGTGTTGCCGAAAGGAAAAATAGGACTTATCTAGAGATGATAAATTCTATGTTGGCGTTTTCTAAGTTGAACTTCAACTTATGGGGTGAAGCGCTTTTAACCGCTTGTCACATTCTTAATCAAATACCGATGAAGAAAAATGAGATATCTCCATATGAGTTGTGGAAAGGAAGAAAACCCAACATAGGGTACTTCAAAGTGTGGGGGTGTCTTGCATATGGTAAGAAAAATGAACCTAATAGAATAAAGTTAGGTTCAAGAGCCATAAAGTGAGCTTTTGTTGGTTATGCCAACAATAGTAAAGCTTATAGGCTATTAGACTTAGAGTCTAATATTGTGATTGAATCTAGAGAAGTTGAATTTTTTGAGAATATGTTATGTGACAACAATTCTCAAGCTTCAACATCTCTAAAGGAGAATTTGTTATATGAGAACAATTCTCAAGCTTCTACATCCAAAGTTGATTCTCAAGAGTAGAATTCTCAAAAGGATGTAAAGCAACCCTTTGAACCTAGAAGAAGTCAAAGGCTTAAAAATCATAAAAGTCTAGTAGTGGATGAGATAAATTCTCAACGAATTTCATTCTACATGGTAGAAGGAAATAGAGAGGAAGTTATTAGGAAAATTCCTATTGTACTTCTCGTTGAGGATGATCCTAAGACTTATAGAGAAGCTATGCAATCGAGAGATAGTGCATTTTGGAAAGAAGCCATCAATGATGAGATGGATTCCATTCTTTCCAATAACACTTGGGAATTGGTAGACCTCCCACCGAGGTCTAAGCCAATTGGGTGTAATTGGGTATTTAGGAGAAAATACCACACTGACGACACTATCCAAACCTTTAAATCTAGATTAGTAGCTAAAGGGTTTAGGCAAAAAGAGGGTATCGATTATTTCGATACCTATGCGCCTGTTGCAAGAACAACTTCATTAAGAATTATGTTCGCTTTAGCTTCTATACACAACTTGTATGTTCAACAAATGGATGTCAAAATGGCATTTCTTAATGGTGACCTCAATGAGGAGGTCTATATGGAACAACCTAAAGGGTTTGTCCTACCAAAATATGAACGTAAAGTATGTAGACTTGTAAAATCCTTATATGGATTGAAACAAGCTCCTAAGTAATGGCATGAGAAATTTGATCACGCCATCATGTCTAATGGGTTTAGACATAAAAATGGAGACAAGTGTTTATATTTCAAAACTTGTAAGGGATACGTGATCATCGTTTGCTTATATGTGGATGACATGCTTATTCTAAGTAATAGCATGAAAGGGATAGAAGAAATGAAGATGTTTCTATCATCAACCTTCAAGATGAAAGATCTTGGAGAAGTTGATACCATACTTGGTATCAAAGTAAAGAAACATAGTGGGGGTTTTGCGTTAAGGCAAGCTCACTAAGTTGAGAAAGTATTGAACAAATTTAACCATCTCAAGGTTAAAGATGCCAATACTCCATTCGATCATAGTGTAAAACTAGAGAAGAATGAAGGAAGAACGATGGCTCAATTGGAGTACGCTAGTGCTATAGGGAGTCTAATGTACGCTGCCCAATGTACTAGACCTGATATAACATTTGCGGTAAGTAAAATTAGTGGGTTTACAAGTAATGCAAGTGTGGATCACTCGAAGGAAATTGGAAGTGTAATGCCCTGGATAGCCAGGACCGCTACACTGTGTACTTATAAAGGTGCAGGACTTGCTAATCAAGTCATTTAGTCAAAACGTGTCACTAAAACATAAATGTGCTAAGGATAAAATGGTTTTGGTCTCAAAAGATACATTTCATATACTTAAACAAATTTACATATGGGATCCCAAAAAGGAACAATGGTTAAAGGTTAGTTTACAAAATTTCCAAAATACAGACTACCATCAGCCACTCTAAGGCAAAACATACATTTATAGCTTTTCTGTTCCTGTTATCCTCTAAACCGTGGCGGCTGAGTAGCTGGTCATGTACATTCCGCTCACAGAGCTCTCCAAGTCAGGGCTGATCAAGTTTGCCCTTGCCTTTACCTGCATCACGTAGCACCCGTGAGCCAAGGCCCAGCAAGAAAAATCTCAACAATCATATCAAGAGAATAATTCATCAAGCATGATCAACCACTTAACATTCCACATTAATCACATAGCATGTAATCAGAATCACATGATAACTAGGGCCGACTGTAATGACCCACTACTCTAGACTTTTTGGACCATTAACGAAACTATACATAAAACTTACATTTTTGCGAAAATACCATAATTTATCAGAAACTTGTAGAAACAAAGTTTACTTTCATAAAATAAGTAGGATATGGGTACCCGTTGTCTTTAAAACAAAAATAACTTAAAAACTAAAAAGAGTTACATAGAAAATGCGGAAAATACATTTAAAACCATAAAAACATAAACAAGACTACATCCTCGAATCGAATAACGCTCGGCCCCTTGACTCCATTCACCATCGATACACATCCTCCAAGCGTCACGAATCTTTCCGTTTCTAAAGCTTATTTCCTACACATAAACAGAAAGGAGTGAGCCTAATGCCCAGCAAGGAAAATCTAACACATAGTCATAAACATAATTTCATAAGAAAACATAAAGACTTAACATAATACATATAACATACACTTATTATAATGGCCATTATTACTTGGGGTCCCATAGACTAAACAAGCATATGCCCATGGGATTAGTGGGGTCCTACTAGCTAAGTAGGTCATATGCCCATAACCCATTTGGGGTCTTGTTAGTCATATGGGTCATATGCCCAAGCCTACAAACATATATACATATCATAACACTTTTAATAACATAAAACATATAGATAACATAAGCACACAACATATTGATTCTAGCCTATTTTCCTTACCAAAGTTACCGGGATATAATGGACTGAGTTGGGACTTTTTGGAACACTCCTAAAACCATAAGAAAGAGTGAGTCTAAAGAAAAGAGAGGAAATGAAAGAGATGGAAAGACTAAACCATAAAAACATACTTACCGACTTATATGCTTAAGAACTTGGATTCCCTAACCAACATAAGAATGAGGTTAGGGGACTGAGTAGAAGGTTTTGAGAAAGGAAATAACATGAAATAAATGAAATAGAGTTTTGGGTTTACCTCAAAGATTTGCAAGATCAATCTAACCTCCACCAAAATACTATAGAACTCACTTCCCAAAGTGTTTGATAAGCTTATGATGTTTAAGCTTATGATGTTTAAGCTTATAGTTTTTCCCAAACCAAGTGTTTACACTCTCACACTCACTTAACACTAGCAGCTTCTGAACTTAGAGCAAATGGTGAATAATGGCTGGGTACTAGGTCCTATTTATAGAGTTTGGGAATGAAAGTATCTTGATTTTACTTGAATAAAAATAATGGCTTTTTAGGTGAAAATCATTTGAATAATCGTTCAGCAGAGGCTGAAGACTTGTTCAAAAGATGCTGGACTGTTGAAGGAGTTTGAATGGTTGAAAGGAAATGAATTCAAAAGTATTTGAATTTATGCTGGAGGAGGCGATATATCGCCCCCTATAGGTGATATATCGCCTGGACCATTGTTCCCGAGGCGACCGTGCATCGATTCGTGTTTTCCGTATCTACGTGCTGCGATATATCGCCCCCTATAGCTGCGATATATCGGCACACGCTGAATATTTAAACACGAAATTACACATTTTTAGCTAAGTTTGAATGGAGTAAACAGCCTTGACTAAGCCTTCAACGTATTCAAAGCTGCTGACTGACCCTATAACATTCAAACTTTACTCCTTATTATATTTAATCCTCAAAAATCTTTAATCCTTAATCACCATTCATAACATGTGCTTAAAATCCTATTGGTTGATGTCTAAACCTTATAATATAATAAATATAATCCTTAATATCAGTCACATTAATCAAACCTTAGGTTATACTTAATATTCTTAAACTATAGATTAAACTTACAAAATCTATAAGTGCTACTATGAATGTCCAAATAATTCCCGGTTTGAACCAAAAATCCACAGTTACAAAGATAATACTATACATATTATCATACTACTATCTATCTTAGCTAAGTAAAGTTCTTGGACTCTACACCGACAACTTAGGCCGCACCCTCTGTTTACCCCACTGACCCCGGCCCGCTTAAACCGAGCTTAGTGCAAAATAAGCTGTCCTCGGCTACCAGTGGCCGAGACGCGCCCTGTGCGCAAGTGTAACCTTTGGCACTCTTAGGCCGTTGGTTTACTATTTACATGGCATAATACCATCATTTTCAATCCATACATATTAGGGAACCCTTAGTCCCATTACAAATACACAACCAGGTACAGTTTTCTTACCTTTGGCTTCCAAGTGAACTAGTTACGAGCGATGCTCCTTGAGCGCGATCCGATCCCCGAGCCCTAGCTTAGCACCTAGTCACAACCAAGATAAAGGATACCATCAACAATCTTGAATGAGCTTCTAGAAAAATTTCTAGTCTCAGGAACATTGAACTTCACCAAACATGGTAAAAGATTCAATCCCGAACACCCTAGGTTAAATTCCCAAGCCTAGAATCTCAAAATCCCAAAATCCCTTAAGGGCCGCAGCATTAGCCACCCATGCCGCATCATGGCCCCAACCAGACATGCCCAAAAATAGCTAAGGGTCGTGGCCCTACTCAGACCATGCCGCGGCCCACCCTCCTTCCTCAGCACACATCAGTTTCGAAGGGCCGCTACTCACCAAGAACTATGCCGCGACCCGACCCCTTCGAACCCAGAAAAACCTCCATTTTGTACTCTGAAACCTCATGCAAACTCACCCAAAACTACCTAAATTCCCACAACTCAATTATCCAAAATCTTCCCACAAGATTCCAGCAACATAACCCAGCTGAAACCTAGACTAGAAACCCATAAAAAACCCACTTCAATCACTAAAACTTTCTAACTCAAGAACTCAAAACCCAGCCATGGAAACACTATGAATCAACCTTTAAACCTTAAATTAGAGCTTACCTCAACTGCAGAACCAATCCTCCAAGAGTTTTCTGGCCTAACTTCCAAGGTTCCAGCCTCAATTTAATCTTCAAATCCAAAAACCCAAAACCTCTTAGAACACACTCAAAAACACAGAATTTCAACCAAAGAAAATATTATTCAATGCTTACCTCAACCTTGATTAAGTTCCTTTGATTATCCTTGAGCTAATCCTCTAAACTCCAGCTTAAATTCTTAGAAATCCAGCCAAGACCTCTAAGTTTCTGTGTTTTTCTTTGGGAGAGAAAGAGAGAAAGGAAAAGATGGTCAGTTTGCCATATTCCACAGTTTTCTAAAATCTTCTTAAGTCTATCCTTAAGCAATCAAGTTAATCCCAAGGCTTGGGGTAACGGAAACATCCTCGAGGGCAAAATGGTAAAATTCCCCAATATTCCCACCTAGACTTCCTAACCTCAAATATATCTCCAATTATTTATTTTCATAACACGGTAATATAAATAACCACCTGATACTTGAAACACCCCTTGACTTGTCCAAAGTCAAATATTAAGCCTCGTTGTGACTTTCCCGCTATCTAGCTCTCTAAGATCGCCTCAAGTCGCCTGCTGCAGATTTACCCACATAATAATGTGGTTCTCACAAGTATAACATTTAACCACATCTATAATCATATAATCATAAAAGCATGCTTATCATGTAATCATGCATTAAATCAATAAATTCACACACATAAAGCAATTATGCCCTCCCGACACACTAATCAAGGCCCTTAAGCCATATTAGTGAATTTGGGTCGTTACAGGAAGAGTCCTAGGTTATCTCAAGAAAACCAAAGGAATAAGCCTTCACTACTCCAAATTTCCTTCAATTTTAGAAGGATATACAGATGCAAGTTGGATATCCAATCTTGGGGATAACTTCATCACAACTGGTTGGGTATTTACACTTGGTGGAGGTGCAATTTCTTGCGGTTCCAAGAAAAAAACCTGTATATCTCATTCCACTATGGAAGCAGAGTTCATAGCTCTAGCTGCTACTGGCAAAGAGGCTGAATGGTTAAGGGATCTATTGATAGAGACTCCCCTAATCAAATAGAATGTGTCTACTATATCGATACATTGTGATAGCCAAGCGACATTGGCTAGAGCATACAGCGGAGTGTATAATGGGAAGTCTAGACATATTAGTCTAAGACATGGATATGTAAGAGAATTGATTCAAAGAGGAGTCATCTCAATATCCTATGTGAGAACAAGTGAAAGTCTGGCGGATCCTTTCACTAAGCCACTAACGAGGGATTTAGTGGCTGCATCATCTCGAGGGATGGGACTTAAACTCCCTAAAGAGATTCACGATTGATGGTAACCTATCGTAACACTACTTATTCAACTAGTGTTAGGTTCAATAGGTAACAACAAGTCAATCAAGTGAATATTAGTTGTACTTAAAACAAGTACCATCTGAGATATTGAGTACTTGTGTGTTACCATGTTGAGGGTTAAAACCGAAAGGGTTTTTAATAGAATTCAGTCTTGTGAAGACAAGTATTTTTGGTAACAAAATACTGTAAGAATTCTACCTATATGGACCTAGGGGTGGTGCCGCCTCTCATGAGAATTGGGAGTATTCTCAAGAACGTCCATGAATGGAAAGTGCACATGGCCATTAACGGTGCAAAGCGAGACATAGAGGTCTCAAGTGAACATCGCAAAGGTGTGTGTGTTATCATCAATTTGTTATCATGAAAAGATGGTTCAATGCCTAGTGAAACCAAATTTTTGACAAATTTTGTGATAATTACACTATAGTAAAGTTCAAGTGGAAAAACACTTTGCTTTATGCACTAATGCAATGACTCTTATAAGAGAGAGTTCTTATTTAATCAAGTGAGGGATATGTTATATTTTAAAATATAATGATTGATTAAATAAGTGTTACAATAGATAACTATTTAATTTTGTGGGGGAATGTTATATTATTTTATATTATAATATAATGTCTTAGATTAAATAAATGTGACAAAGAGTGTCACATATTGTAACATATAATAGAGAGTTACAATATTTAGATATACGAGATATATCCAAATAACGTAACATATTTGGTGTTACAAATTTGCAACTTCCAAATATTACCCTTTATTGTGTAAATTTGGTGTTACACAATATTGAAATGAATTTCATAAAGCCATATGTGAAATGGCTGTTAGAGATATGATTTTAACCCAAATAATGTGTTTTGGGGGTTACAAAATCATTTGGAGAGTTTGGAACCGTTTGGAAAAACAACACATTCTTAAGTGATGAAAATGGTCAGTGGCTGCGGCCTGTGGGACAGAGAGTAGTGGCCGCGGCCACTAATGTCTCTGGCCGCGGCCACAGGCCAAAACTGACCATTTTTTTCTTCAGTTTTTTCAATCTTTGTTGAACGGCTCAAAAAACCCAAATAACTCCCAAATCTCATTTTTAATTCCATATTAATCCAATTAAACATTGGTAATAGCCATGGGGGTTGGTGGAATTTGAAATTCAAAGGGTGTCTCTAAACTCTATAAATAGGAGCCTATATCGCACTTGTAAGACACAACATTTTCTATCCATTAGAGCACTTGGCTAGAAACACCTTGAGGCTTGATAATTCCAGAAAGCATTTCCTTTAATCTAAGAGAGATCCATTAGTGCTTGAGTTAGGGGGAAATAAGCTTTTGGACAAAGGTTTTGTACCTTGTTTAAGTTGGTGATCCCTAATCCTCTTCACTTAGGTTGTGTAAGTGAGAGTTTACTTGTGTTTCTGTTCTTACATTTTATTCTATTGCTTTTCTTCTTTTTCTCTTGTTCTATTTACTTGTAACTTTTGTTTAGAGTTGTAATCTTCTCTTTTGTTTCAAACACCTTTCCTTTACTTGTAATCTTTTACTTAGAAATGTATTTTCACTATTCTATTCTTCTTCTTCTTCTTTTTTGTTTATTTGCACTTTCAGTTATAGAGTTGTAACCTTATTTAATCAATCTATATTTATTTTTAATATTATTTCATAGAGTTGTATTATCTTACCATTTCCATTGAGGCAAATACATATTTTCCTAACGTAGAATCGACAAAATGTAAGTTTAATAATACTTATTAGTGTATTGATTCCCAAGTTTTAGTGATGGTTAAAATAATACTTATTAGTGTATTGATTCCCAAGTTTTAGTGATGGTCAAACTATCATTTTCCAAAATAGATTTATAATTTTAAGCAAAAATTATTTCTAAAAAGATAGGATTTTTCTTCACTTTTCAAAACGTATAATTTCAATGTATTTAATGTGAATCAACCTAATGAAACAACCAAAAATCAAATAACATTATTTATAAGGCAAAACATAACATTTTTGTTCTAAGCATTGGATGTGTACAATTTAATGACACATCTTACACAAAGAATATTATGTTTTGCAAAATGAAGAACAAAGTGCATATTATCTAACAATCCAAAATATGAGATATTAAAGATGAAAGACAACTATGAAGAAGAAAAATCCATAAACTTTGTTGCATTACAAGGGAAATCAACATACAACATAAATATTATCTAGTTACAAGTTGCTTCATCATGATCTTAATAATCTTATTAAAAATATTAGAAGCACATAACTAGAATAAAAATTACAAAATAAACAAAATATATACTTGAAAATGCTCTTGAAAAACCCAAAATGGAAGAGAGAATGGTAGAGAAAAAATGGTAGAAAAGATGATGGTTACCCCAAAATGGTCTTGAAAACCCTTATTTATAGCCAAAATAAGATTATTAAAATAATCAATTTAAATTAATTAAATTGATTAGATTAATTAAACTAATAATAAAATGGCAAGTAGGGGTAAATTGTAGGAGTGATGATGATTTTGGGTAAAGTGTTGTAGAAAAATTGGGTAAAAAAAATGGCATTTTAGACATAGGGGACAAAGGTACATTGATGGGCTCAAGGAAAGGTGGCTTGGTGGTGGCTGTTGGCAGCTGGGTTGCTGGAAGCTTGGGCCACGACTAGGGGCGAATTGGGCCAGGCGGTGAAGGGAGAAGGCGTGTAGGCGGACCCACGGTTGGGCCAAGGACTTCGGGCTGGTGGCAGTTGAGGAAGGGCACGGGTTGGGTGAAGGAATGACCTGGGAGATGGATGGTGGGCCAGATGTGGAGGCACGGGCCCAGGAGGGCCAAAGGCTGCGTGGGCTTGGTGGGCTGGCTGGGAGGAGGCCTGGATTTCAGTTTTGCCAATTTTTTTTTCTTTCTTTTCCTTACTTTTCAAAGCCCAAAAATGAAATAAATTCCTTACAAAATAAACATAAAATAAATCATAATAAAATATTTTCACTATAAAATAAATCAAGTTAATTCTTGGAAAATATTAATTATAAATTAATTTATATTTAACATTTAAGTTCAATAATACAACATTGTTTTACCTCAAACTAAATAATAATAATTCAACTAATTAACTACAACTTTTTACAACAAAATAATTATAAAAACACACATAAATATAGAAATTCAAAATAAACCCAATAAATTCAAAATTACTTAAAAACTTAATAAATCAATTAAAAACTCAAGAACTAAGCAACAATTAGCGTATAATTTATGGTAAAATAACTCTATATTGTAGAGTTATTAGCAAGCCTTAGTTATCATTGAGGAAATGGATGAGGTAGCATACGAGGTCGGTGAAGAGATCGACCTAAGAGTAGAATAAGACAGGGTCGATCTTGGTCCGATCAAAGTGCTCGAAGATATTTAGCTCGATGAAAAGGACATCACCAAGGAGGTAAAGATTGGGAAGAACCTCCCAAAGGATACAAGATAGCAGTTAATTCACTTCCTGAAGGAAAATCAAGATGTATTTACATGTTCGCACTTAGTTATGATTGGGATCAGTCCCAATGTTAAACATTGAGAAAAACTTCCCTCCAAAACAACAGAAGATAAGACTCCTCGACGACGAAAGGAAGAAAGCATTGAAAGTGGAAGTGATATATTAAAAGCAAATCGATTTATCCAAGATGCTTGCTACCCATAATGGATTGACAAGCTACTGTTGGTCTCAAAACCCAATGGCAAGTAGTGAACTTGCATCGACTATTCGGACCTCGACAAAGCATGTCCAAAATAATGTTTCCCTCTACCTCAAATCGATCAGCTCGTGGATGCAATCTCAGGTCATGGCATCATGTCATTCATGGACATATATTCTGGATATAACCAGATAGCCATGCATGCACCCGACCATGAGCATACGAGCTTCATGACCGATAAAGGGTTGTATTGTTACAATGTGATTCCCTTTGGGCTCAAAAATGTTGGGGCTACATATCAGAGACTGGTAAATAGAATATTTTTCGAACATATAGGAAACAACATGGAAGTGTATGTGGACGATATGGTGGTCAAGTCCAAGCATAATAATAACCATGTTGATGACCTTGCAGAGTGCTTTGCTATACTTCGAAAGTACAACATGAGACTCAACCCACAAAAGTGCTCATTCAGAGTATCTTTGGGAAAGTTTCTCGGATTTATAGTAAACGCTCGAGGCATAAAGATGTCCGGAGCCTAACTAGACGTATGACAGCTTTGAGTAGGTTCATCTCAAAATCTACGGACAAGTGCTTACCAATCTTTAATCTTCTAAGAGGGGGCAAAAAGTTTGAATGGTCAAATGAGTGCGAGCTCTCTTTTCAGGCTCTTAAAAATCATCTCGCTAAGCCATCTATCTCATCCAAACTAGTTACGAGGGAAATATTGTATTTAAACATCGCTACAACCGAGCATGCAATCTGTAACGCCCTGGCTAGCCAAGACCGTTACACCGTGTGTTTTAAATAGTGCTAGGCTCGATAATCGAGTCATTTGGCCATAAACGTGCAACTAAAAGTGATAAACGACTTAGGGTTAAAATTTTTGGTCAAAGGAATAGTCACTTCATTAAAACGTTAAGTGCATACTTGGGATCCCAAAATAAAAATTTACAAGTCGTTTACTGTTCCAAAGAGGGTAATTACAACTCAAAAATTACAAATAGATGACCTAGTCGTCAATATAGGGTTTGACCCTAGTTCCTCTATGAAACCCCAGTTGTGGTGGTCGAGCAGTTGCATATGTACACGTCGCCACCGAAGCTCTCCAACTCAAGGCTGGTCTAGCTTCCCTTTCCCCTTACCAGCACCACATAGTATTCGTGATCCAAGGCTCAGGAAGAACACTTAAACATGATCATAAGAAGTTAATAACATATTACATAATCATAATAAGCATGCCAAACCGTAATAACCCTACTCATGCATGCACTCTATGAAAATAAGTGACTACACTGTCACACAAGGGCCCGCTGCCCTAAATAAATGACTAGTAAATCATACCGGGGCCATGTGCCCTAGGATATGGGACTAATAAGTCACCCTGGGGCCTGTTGTCCTATCCTCTATATAACTAGCCTTGGAGCTAGCCCGGCGTACCTGGCCCTTTAATTTTCCATTATTATTGGGTCGGACAAGCGTATAATGTGCTACGGATTAAGCCTAACCATATCAACCAGTGCTCAATTTGCTATTGTCTTCCTTGACTTATAAGTCAATTCTTTTGACCAGCGCTCAACGTTATTGCCATCCTTGACTTATAAGTCAAGCTTTTCTCAATCAGATAATGCAAACAAACATACATTATATAACAATTATCCAAATACAGAGCATTCAACATGCTTAATCAAACAACCACAAGCATAATCATAATCATGCTCATTTACAGGGGCCCAAGCCCTAATCAAATCCATATTTAACAATTGAGCCAAGCCCTAATCGCATACATCACGTATTGAGTGCAATTTTCTTACCTTTGGTCTAAGCACGAATTAATTAACAACGACCCCCGAGCACGATCTTGTTCCTAGCCCTAGCGGTACCCTAGTCACAACCATAATAAGCAATATCCATCAATATCGAATAAATAAAGACTTATGGACCAAGTCCTAGTTTCTCGGACCTCGAATTCTACTAAATTGAGTACTAGAATTCTTCTTGAGCCCTTAGGTTCGGGTTCCCGCCACATGAAACCCATTTTGGCCACTATTCCCCATTTGAGTCACAACACCCCTTACTATGCATCGTGACTCACCACAAGTCAGAGAGCCCGACCCTCGGTTACACTAGACACGTGTTGCAGCGCACCCTACCTAGCGCCAAGGCAGTTTAGGGCACTCCCTTGGTCTCTAAGTTCATGAGGGCCGGGACACGACCCCACGAACCCAGTTTTTCAAGCTTTTTCCCCGACCCAATTCCCAAGAATTCACCCCAAAGTGGCACCAAACCCATAATTCAGTCTCAAAACATCATTAATACATCCAGAGAAGTACATATATCCAAAAACCTCATCACAAGCCCAACCTAATAGCTTGAGTTCAAAACTCCAAACACTCAAGAAAACCAGACCAAACTTAGTCAAAACAAGGGTAAGATCTTACCTCACTTGGTATAAACGACCCTAGGCTGCTGCTAACCAACTCCTAGCACCAAACTCCAAGCTTTAGTTTCAAAATTCCCAAAAGAATTCCAAGGCACATCAATAGGACTTAGAGAGAAAGTGATAATCAAGAGAGAGAAAGAGATTGCTTTGTTACTTTATTCAGAGAGGCCCCAAGTGGCTAAGTCACTGCTTAGAAAGGAAAGGACCAAAATACCCTTTGCCCACTAATGCCCTCTCCCATGCCCTCAAGGGCAAATGAGTCTTTTACCACTTTTCGACGTTAATCATAATTAACTTCTCACAATTTCTGCTACCTCCAATATCCTTGAATAATCACTAAATAATTTCCCATTTCCTGATAATCCCTAGTAATGTAATAAATTATTAAAATACACCTAGGCTTACCCCGAGCTGGGTATTTGACTCTGTTATGACTAAACCGCTAACTTGCTCCCTAGGATCGCCTCGTGTCGAATATTTCAATATATCCACATAATAATGTGGTCTCAATCAATATACATCTATATATATATATTCAAATATGCCCTCAACTACCAAAATTATGAAAATGCCCTTCTAATAAGAAACAAGCCCACATGCATGCTTAATACACCTAAACATGCCAATATAGTCATATTATAATATAATTCACATAATTCATATAATCATGAATAAAATCACAAATATGCACATAATATTCAATAATTTCCCTCCTGGCCCCTTAATCAAGACACTAAGCCTTATTAGGAAAATTGGGACATTACACAATAAGTGCAATACTTATTTGGGAGGATAAAAAAATACACAAATCTGTCTATTATGTAAGAAAAAGATTACTGGGGGCAGAATTGAGATATCCATCGATGGAAAAACTCGCATTATGATTAATATATGCATCCCAAAAACTTTGACCTTACTTTCAAGCGCACCCCATACATGTGTTGAGTGATAAGTCGTTGAGGCAAATATTATTGAAACCTGAAGCATCCGGAAGACTATTGAAGTGGGCAGTCGAACTTGGGCTGTTTGAGATTACGTATCACCCGAGAACGACGATAAAGGGCCAGGCCTTGGCTGATTTCATAGTCAAATGTACAGGGACAACCAATGAAGAATTCGTAACCCCAGCTCATGAGTTGTGGAGACTATATGCCGCTGGATCCTCTAACGAGAACGGGTCGGGGTAGGCGTTATCCTAATAACTCCATCAGGAAACATGTTTCATTCAGCCTTAAGGTTTGGCTTTGAGGCCTCCAATAACGAGGCTGAATATGAGGCACTATTAGCAGGGCTCCGCATAGCTATCGAGCTAAAAGCTAAAGCCATTCATTGCTATAGTGACTCTCAATTGGTTGTCAACCAAGTCTTAGGAGAGTACTAGGCCTGGGGCACTAAAATGGTAGCATACTTGGAAAAATTCAAAACAACATTCAGACAATTCGAGTTCTACGCAATTGAGCAAGTTCCACGAGAATAGAACTGGAATGTAGATGCACTAGCTTGACTTGCAACAACCAGGGAAGTTGATACACTTAATATGGTACTAGTAGAATTTTTTCCATAACCAAGCATGACAAAGTTGAGGACGATGTGATAGACTCGGAACCTACTTGGATGACACCTATAATCGACTAACTTGAAACCAGGAGCCTCCCAGCAGACCAGATTGAGGCTGGAAAACTAATGTACAAAGTATCGAGATATACTATCTTGGAAGGGAGATTGTACAGAAGGGGGTATTCCATGCCATTACTAAGATGTGTAACTCTACCCGAGGCTAAAAAGATCCTAGAAGAAATTCATGAAGGATTTTTTGGAGATCACAATGGGGGCACAGTCTCTTAAAGAAAGTGTTTAGGCAGGGACATTTTTGGCCTACTGTAAAGACAGACTCATTCAAATACGTCAATGGATCGCCTCAATTGCTTGAGATTTACCAACCGAGCTCACCATGATGAGCTCCCCATGGCCATTCGCAGTATGGGGAATCGACCTCATAGGATCTTTACCAACGGGAAAAGGTGGAGTCAAATATGATGTAGTAGCTATAGACTACTTCACCAAATGGGCTGAGGCAGAACCTTTGGCCACAATCACTTTGAAAAAATCTTGGAATTTGTGGTGAAGAACATAGTTTACAAATATGGGATACCAAGGAAGAATGTCTCAGACAATGGGACCCAGTTCGACAGTGAGCTGTTGACGCAGTTCTATGAAAAAAGTGGGATAATTAAAAGTTTCTCCTCAGTAACCCATCCACAAGAAAACAGATAGGTCGAATCCGTAAACAAGACTCTAAAGAGATCCATCAAGAAAATGTTCAAAGAAGCTAAAGGAAAGTGGCCAGAAGAATTATTACAAGTTCTATGGGCTGATAGATCGATAGCTTAAACCTCAAACAGACATACACCCTTCCCCCTAGCCTACGACTGTGAAGTGATGTTTCCAATCGAGGTCGAAGTTCCCACTATCAAATGAGTTGCATATAACCAAGACTCAAATCAATCTCAGCTCGAAGAAGCCTTAGATTTAATTAAAGAAAAGTGAGATGAAGCTAAGCTTAAAACCCTGCATACCAACAAAGGGCTACAAGATACTTCAATAAAATGGTTTGAGATAGACACTTTGGATTGGGAGATTCGGTGCTTAGGCGCGCATTTTTGTCCACATGAGACCCATCTGCAGGCGTGCTCGGGCCTAATTGGGAGGGACAATGTTTATTTAGTTGTATCATTTGATCAAAAGTGTACAGACTAATGAGATTGAATGGAGAGTTGGTTCCATGAGCTTGGAACGGTGAACATCTATGGCATTGTTATCAATAATGTAGGAATAATGTTTATTTAGTTGTAACCAAGCTTGTATTTTTCGCTTTTATTATTAATAAAGCACAATTTCTTGTTCAAAATTTATTTTTATTTTTATATTTTTTGCAAGCTCTCATAATTTAATAACCTAAGATTTCACAATTGTAGGAACTTAAGGGGGCATAAGTGGTATACAATCATGCCATAGGCTTGAAAAAATATAGCATAAAAAAAGAAGAAAAAACAATAATATTTAAAGTGCATGGATCGCTACTAACCATGTATATTCAGGCATGAGCCTAACTTAACTACTAGTTTGTAATAACCAACACAAACAAATCGATACAAGAATAAAGTGGAAATTCTAGATTAACCAACAATATTCATAAATTGAGATATAGATGGAGTTTCCAGCAAAATAGTTTCAACCTCGCAACCTTGAGACAATAGTTGAGGATGGGGGAAAGTTACACACCGACAAGTGTTTTTAAGCACAAAAATGCATGGTATATAAGTAGTGTTCGAACTTGAATATAACGAGATTGAAGTTATGCAATCGAATGAACTATGTATGAATATATAGAAGTTCGAACCTAAGAACAAAATTGTATTTGTGCAAATAAACAAATATAAAACCAGGTCCTTAGTAGCATGCTCAAAATATTTCGACCCTGGAATATGATGCATAATATTAAGGCGAAAGATATAAGTAGATAACGTGCGTAAAGATTTCAAGATAGAAATTTAAGCATAAAACTAGTGTTAAAAATATATGAATATTCACAGGCGATAGTAGGGTAGCTTGAACTTGAGCTATAATGTAAATTGTCTCAGCCCCAAGGGCCTTAATAGAATATACACAGCAAAAAATAAGGAAAGCAACCCTTGATAAAAAAAAAACTCTTGAACAGCTGGAGTGGACTCGACTTCATCGCCCTTCTCCTCTTCTCCGCTAGCCTCAATGTTAGTGCACGCAATTGCCTCCTCTTCTGCCAACCAAGTCTTCCATTTTGTCATAAACTCCTCCTTTTTCTCCAGCAGGAATGAGGTGTCAATATCTGGGTTCTGCGACCACATTCGATACATGGCTTTGTCGGTGGCTCACTCCTTTTTGGCTACAAACTCTTCAAGCATGCGCTTCTTCTCACCCTCGAGGATCTCATAGGTCGCATTTTTCTCCTCTTTAAGGTGCTCAATTTCCAAAGCTCTTTTATTGAGCTCAGCTTTGGCAGCGTCAAAGTCTGCAGTCTCCATGTTAAGCTCTGCCTTCAGACGGTTCACCTCAGCCTCGGAGGAGGCGAGCTTGTCCTGTGTTTCTTTCGAGGCGTTCTTAGCCTTGGCCTGATCACCCTTGGCCTTTTCAGGTCATCTTCCGCTCGGATTTGGGTCTGGAGAGCATCATTGGCAAGTTTCACACTAGTAACAATCTTTGAAGATAAGAGGGAGCATTGACACATGAACTTGAATATAGTCTAAAAGGCAAACAATAACAGTTAGAAAATAACTACAAATAATAATAATTACGCGTTAAAGGGGTGGAGAGACTTATTGAATCCTCGAGCTCCATGTTCTGGTCGAAGGGGGTGGTGGTGTTGTCTCCCTTTAGAAACCTCCACATGTTAGCATGGAGGTTGCTACATGACTGGCCAATCCGAGACAGCAAGTCCGAGCACAGGTCGGCTCTTAAGGCTCCAACCTTGTTTTCCAAAGGATATTTTGGCATATGCGGCATGGCGAAAAATTTGCAGACAGTAGTTGGAGTGGGAGCGCCCGCTGGCCTCGAAGTTTTGAGGTCGACATCCCTTTTACCTTTATCCCCAGCAAGGACTTTGTTGGGGGAGGAGAAGGAGGTGGAGATTTTCTCTTAGAAGGAGGAGTTTTGTTTCTTGGCTTGTCGGGGGTAGCCTTCGAGGTCACCAAAGGTGGGTCCTCGGTGACCCTTGCGGCCTTAGAAGGAGGCACATCCTTCTTCGAGGATGTGTGAGTTGCCACCTCGGGCCTTAGGTGACATCCTAAGAATGTTTTTGAGTTTTGAATCCATATCATCTGAAAAAAAAAAGAGGAATATTAGCAATTGTTTATCATAGCGAGATTGGAAATAGTTAGTGGGGAAATCTAAGTGGAAGATTTCGTCGAGCTTGAGCTTGTGGACCAGGAAATCCCCAAATCTTCTAAGGATTCTAAGGGGGTACCTTCTTGATATATGGGGTATAATCTATACAAATCCCTATATTCATTGGTTCCGTATTGAATTGTTATCCCTTCCCAATTCTCATTTAAACTATACATTGTTAGAAATCTACTTAGCCAGCTGTCGTCTCTATGAACTTTAAAATCTACTCCCAACCAAGTAGAAAAGTTGTTATGAGGATTTTTGAAGAGAATGGGGACACTGGGCTCATATTTCAAAAGGTTTGGAGACCACATGGATATATCCAACACTACTTTACCTCCTGACGAGCCTGAAGACGCTTCATCTTGAGCCTCGCTGTGACGACCCAAAAATTTGCTAATAAGGCTTAAATGAATGATTAAATGCATGATTGTATGGCATGCATGATCAAATGAGTATATGGATATAATTAGATGCATGCTTATGAGTATTGAATATGCATGTGGACCCTGTTTTGTTCTTAAGGGCATGATTGTAATTTCAGCCCGTTGAGGGCATAAATGTAAATAATTGCGATAAATTGTTGAGACCACATTATTATGTGGATATATTTGCATCTTGTGGCTTGAGGCGATCCTAGTGAGCGGTTTAGCGAAAAAGTCACAGTGGGGGTTTATACCCGGTTCGGGGTGAGCCTGGAGGTATTTCTGGAAATTTAGGATATATATTGGAGATTGTTTGATATTGAGGAAAATAATTGGTGATTAGTTAGGTGTCGGGATTTAAGCGATAATTATTAGAGACACTCGAGGAATTAGTGGGAATTGGGCGCAATGACCACAATGCCCTTAGAATGTTTTAAGGTTTAGATTTTAATGGGAGGGCAATAGGGTCATTTTTCCTAAAAGAGATAAGTCATTTTCAGCCTTATCAGATGTAGTGGAATGTTTAGAAACTAAGGGAAACTGAAAGAAAAGAAAAGAAGGAGGAAAGAAAGAAAGAAAGAAAAACAGAACTCTTAAGCTTACCCTTTTTCTCTCTTGGGTTACCATTTTCTTCACCATTTCTTCTGGAATTTGAAGCTAAAATTCGGAGGAGGTTTAGACTACGGCTTAACATTTGGATCCTTGATAAAGCTTGAGGATTTAGCAAGAGTTCTCACCCAATTGAGGTAAGGTTTTAAGGTTGTTTATGAGTTTTTGAGTTTTGCTGGACTGGTTTACTGAAACTTGGTTTTTGGTGGAAATTGAGGGATCTAAGCTTGAAGAACAGAGGAGTTGGAAGTTGGGAAGGTTTGGAAGATAACCTATGGTCGAAATTCCCCATTGAAGGTAACAAATTCTGGTTTTGAAGTTCTAAGTTTCTGGTGTCTGTTGAGTTTTTGAGCTTCAAGCTCAATCATGGTTTTTACATTATTTTTGGGTGCATGTGTCTAAGTTTTACATGGTTGGGTCATATGGGGTGAGTTGTAGATGATGGTAGGCTCAATTTGGGGTATGGTTGAGGTTTGGAAGAGTTTTCGAGATCTTTGGCTTGGGAAAAATCGAAGGAAGAAAACCAAAGTTTTGGTGTGCTGTGACTAGTGTTGTAGCGCTAGCCTTGGGGCACTACATCACTAGGCTTGAATGTCTGGGAGCTTTTTAGCTCTGTTTGTAGCGATATAGCGCCCCCTTTGTAGCGCTGTAGCACTACCCTGTTTCCAGAAGTGGGTTTTTGAGTTATTTCTTAGGGTTTTTGCCCGGGGGCTCGGGGTTTGATTCCACCACCTTGTTTGGTGGAATTAGGGCTTCCCGAGGGCTAGAGATTGGTCCCAAGGTTAGATTTTGGAATTGAAGTTTAGCATTGGTTCTAATTTATGGCTGTGACTAGGTGTACGCTAGGGCTCGGACAGGATCGTGCTTGAAGGTTGATTTCACTAATCAAAGCTATTGGAATCAAAGGTAAGAAAACTGCACCCGATTATGTGGTTAGGTTGGGACTAAGTGTTCCCTGTATTTGTATGCATTGTTATGTGATTGTGATGAACCATGTAAATATGTTGGGACTAAGAGCTCCTTATATTTGTATAATGTCATGAGATGGTATTATGCCATGGGGACATGTGATAAACGACCTAAGAGTGCCAGAATCAATATTTGCGCACAGGATGCGGCTTAGCCATTGGTAGCTGAGGATAGCTTATTTATCACTGAGCTTGGTTAAGCTGGCTGGAGTCAGTGGGTATAACACTAGGGGCGGCCTAAGTGAGCCGAAGACAGTGGGTTAAACAAAGGGTTCCAACCCTGAACATTGTGTAATGGTTGCAATAATTGTTGGTTATGAATGTGATTATCGTTGTTAATCTGATGAATATGATATGTTGATTATCTGGATGACAAGTTGTTAACTTGTTGGTTGTTATCACTGGATAGGTGAATATTATGAATTGCTAAATACATGGTTATGCTTTGTGGAATATTTATTTATTGATATTGATCATGCTATGATATTATGTTTTCTTGCTGGGCCTCAGTTCACGGGTGCTTCGTGGTGCAGGTAAAGACATGGATTTGGTGGTTCAGCCATGAGTTGGAGAGCTCTGGGGGCGAGGTGTACATTGTCAGCTGCTTGGCCGCCACGGTCGAGGGTTTGTTCAGAGGCGGAAAACCTAAAATTGTACATTTTGCCATTAGAGTGGCCATGGTTGTTTATAACCTTTGTAATTTTTGTAAACATGACTTTTAAACACTGTTTTGGGATCCCATCAAGCATACTTGTGAGTTGGAAAGTCATCTGTTGACTCACCTTCATCAAGGAGCTTGCAGAGGCGCAACTTATCATCGTGCAAGACATAAAGGAGAGATCGCCACCCATAAGGGACCTTCAGAATTCTCTCTCTATGGTCCACCATATATTGGGTTGGCTTTGGGTGATCATAGTTGGCTAAAAAGAACAGGAAGGTATGAGCATTTGAGTTTGAAAAAGATTTTGAAAGACAGATGACTTATGAGGGCGTTGGAATGAGAGGAATTTGGACGATTCGAGGCCATTCATAAAAAAGAATTGCATTTTGATGTTTGGTGGATGATTAGGGATGTCCTCGAATAACCGTTTCTCTCGAGGCTAACTAGAGAGGTAGTAGAAACCATCTCCACCCTTCACTCCGGCGGGATTGCTTTTTAGGCAGAAAAGGAACAATATCTCGTAGGGAGATGGACCTTCCCGTTTTATCTTGTGATATAGCGACTTTAGTGTTGCTAAAACTCTGTATGAGTTGGTTTGGAGGTGGAAGGGGGCTATAACGACATAGTCGGTGAACTTTCTAAAGTAATCATTAAGAGGTAGAAGAGCCCCAGCTCGCATGTGTTCGCAACTCCAGGTCATGAACATAACCTCTCTCTAGGTCGTCTTCACCCGGAGGATAACAACTTCTCTCATCAGCCATAGGAGCTCAACAGATGAGCTCCCTAGACAACTTAAGAATGTGACAAGACATAATGTTTGATATATGCCCTGTGGTGGGGATGATACTTTGGTACAGTTCAGCCTCGAAAAACTCACCTTGAAGAGTGGGGATTGAAGATAGAGGAGGGGCAGATGAGGGGTTTTGGATCGATGAGCTTTCTATGAACTCAAAGGAGAGCTGACTTGGGGGATAAGTTACTGTAACTTTATATTGCGGAGTTAAGGGAATTGGAGGGATCTCAGGATCGAGATCTGGATATACGACAAACCTCAGTCTGCTTCACTTTCTTTCTTCGACCTCAGTGATTTGATGTCGAAAGTGTGCTCGGATGTCTTCGCAATTAAGATGCTCCTCCTGCTCCCGAATCAACTCGAGGAGAAGGTGGGTGGTATAGAATTGCAAGCTCGAGCCCACACTGATTCTCTGAAGACTGCGACATCTAACAAGAAAGAAAAAGGTGAGGACCCATTACTTTGAAAAAATGGAGATTGTTGCATAAATTTAAGCAATTAAAATTGTACAAGTGTACACAGTCGAAAAACAAGTAATAAAGTGATAAGTTGAGTATCGTCTCCACAAGGATTGAATTACCAAATAATTTTGCACAAATCAATTACCAAAAAATTTAATAGTGATGAAAAATAAATTGAAAATGCTTAAAAATAAACTAGGATGACAATATAAAAGCAAGAAAAATTCAATTTGGTGAAATGGGCTTGAATTATTAAATTCATCTATGTCAATTGACCTGTACGTTTTGCTGCAGCAAAATCTTAGCAAAAATACCCAGAATTAACAACAATTCCAAATTAACTCATAGAACTTTTCCAAATCCTATGGTATTAATTCTTTCACCTAATTTAACATATTCCTGTGCCAATCAAGTTTAAGAACCCAGAATTTAAGCATCAATTCATAATGGTTACACAAAGTAAATAACACATTCCTATGCTATTCACAACCATAACCTAACAAGATTATTCACTTGTGTCATTCAAATCTTTCAATTTTATTCAAACTTCCCAACACAAATATAACTCAATATCTTGTCATTAGTGGCCTATCAACAACAAGAAATCACCAATAAGCACATTTGAATGAATAATGGGTCAATTGCTAAAATAAAATGCTAGAAAATTGGAAGTAAGACATAGAGTTCATCAATAATTCAAGCCTCAAAAGATTTAGTTCATGGCTAAATTCAAGAGCACAAATCCAAAATCAAAACAGCCCATGGGTATTTAAATAGAAAATGTTAAAGAAATTACAAACTTAAATGAGATTAAAGAGTCGAAAACAAGCCAAAGATGATGAATCAATAATCTTATCTTCCTCATCTTCCTTTTCTTCCTTGGATTCTTCTCTTCAAGCTTGGAATTTCTTCTTCTTCTTCTTTTTCTTCATTCTCCACTTTCTTCAATGGTGGCTGCTGGTTGTCCCTTGCTTCTACTCTACGTGACACTTTTAAAAGTGAGGATGATCATATATGATATTAGGGCTCCCATTTTCTTTCTTTTCCTTAAGTCCACATGGGCTTTTTTCTTCCCATTTGTTGTCTTTTTGCTAAACATGTACCAATGCCCAAATCTCTTCATTTAATCTTCAACCCAAGTCAAGTTAATTAAAAAAAATAGATTTATATTGCTAAGGTGGCAACTTCAACCTGAGAATTCCTGCACCAAAAATTATCATATTAAATCACATTAGCTCATTTCCAATTCACTCAACTTCATCCAATTTATCATTTTCTTACTTATTTTTCCTCATAAAACCAAAACTAAATCCTGAACCCAAATAAAAGAAAATGGCTCAATTCTATGGACAAAGACATAAATCACTCATCTTTTTTTAATCAAATTATAATCTAAAAGTATGAAAGATAACTCCATATTCTAGGGTTATCAGAGAAAAGAATTTTTTTGAAGACTTGAGCTCGACAGCTCAAGACAAAGGGATTAAAGAAGGTGAATAAAAATTAGAAAAAAAATGAGAATTCTAGACTGAAAGCTCTAAATAAGTGAGGCAACTCAAATGACCTAACTGAACTAGTACAAGTTCGGGGTATCGAGAGTGTCCCCACACGCGAAGTGGGAAGTTAATTCCAATTAAAGTTATCTCGATTTTCAAGGAAAAGTGGGCAGTTACCCAAATAGGGAATTTCATTGAAACGTGAGCACCAAAACCCTATTTCTTAACCTTATTCCTTGATCTATAAGATACATTCACGTAACCCTTTCAAATCCCATAAAAGATACCATTTATCCTACAAATTTGGCTAAAAAACTCCTTTTTACCATTTTTTATACTAGCATATTGGATCAAAACACCTTTTTTTCTATAACATTTCAAGAACTAAATAAAGAACCAGTCAAGATTTTCCTATAAAAACTACAACAAGAAGATCAGAAAACTTACACATTGTGAGTTGATGGAAGAATCTAAGAGTTGAATGGTAGTATTTGTGCAGAGAGATCCTCAGAAACTCGTCTGCGAAAGGGGAGTGGGTGGGGAATTGAGGAATTCTTGAGATTTGTTTTCTTTTCTTCTTAGAGAACATGGAAATTTATAAGAGAAATGAAATGAAAGTGGTGATTGAGGAAGAAAATAGGGTTTATATAGGTTTAAAATGGGGTGAGGTTTGAATAAATCTGAATCGTCAAAAGGGAATTAAATGAGATCTAATGGACTGCATTTAATCTCGAAGATTGGTGGCAAAAAAGGTGGAATGAGAAAAGACTTGTGCAGAAAGAGAGTACTTGAGTAATCTTGACATGCAACACCGTAATGATGTGCGTTCACACTCGAGTGTGGTAGGCAAGCACGTTTCTCGAAAGTGAAGTTCAAACATTTCCTTCTCATAGGATTCGAACCAACATTTTTGAAGGGGAAAAATATTACACCCAAATTTTGAGAATAAATAAATAGCCTCGAAATGTAGGCTCGTAAGTTGTAAGCTCAAAGTTAACAAGTATTGGCATTATACTTGCACAAACAAACACAAAGTTCTAGTGCCATGTCATCAACACTCGAGCATGAGTTGCAAGCTCGAAGGCAGAAGTCTCCTCCAAAAGGATGAGTTCGAAAAACTAGTTGAGTAAAGAGGTGGTGACAACTGGAATAGTGAGCTCAAAATTACGTAATATTGAAAGCGTGTTGAAGCAGTGTTCAAGATCGAAGACGCGTTAAACATACACACAGAAAAGTTGTTAGGAAATCCCTATTTCTTTGGGATTAGGTTAAACCGTGTATTTAATCCTTATTTTTATGGGATCTTTATTTAAATAATGCATTTAAGTTGTATTATTATAATTCAAATATTCATTTGAATTTAGATTTAAATATATGTTGTACCTTCCCTAAACTTGAGAGAATATATTCTTGTAACCAGGTCTGTAAATAGCCTGGATCTGGTCATTTGTACTCACACACAACTTTGTACTGAGAAATGCTCTATGAAATTGCTCATTCCTGAAGATCTAACGTAAATAAGTAAATAAAAGTGGTTCATGGACGTAAACAGATTTTAACTGCTGAACCACATAAAAATCTATTTCTATTATTTTCTTCCTGTTTAATTGTTTTGCATAATTAAGTTGATGAAAAACGGCGTCAATAAAAACTATTTTAGAATTTAATTGACTTTCTATAGCACCCATTCAAAAATATTTTCATATACTTTAATGATACATTTTAAATGTGGATATATTTTTGTTTTAGTAGACAACTATTTTTGTAGCGTCCCAAATTTGCTAATAAGGCTTAGGGCCTTGATTAGCGTGCCTGGAGAGCAATAAATGGTTTATTATGTTAATGTGTGAATTTTTTGAGTGTGTGATTAGAAATGCATGTTTAGGTGAATTAAATATGCATATGGGCCCTGTTTGGTTATTAGGGGCATGTTTGTAATTTTAGTTCGTTGAGGACATAAATGTGATTATTATGATATATTTGTGATATATCTGTGTTGCACGATCCGAGACAGTCCTAAGGAGTGGTTTAGCTAGAAAGTCACAACGGGGTTGTATACCTAACTTGGGGTGAGTCGAGGGGTATTTCGGATATTAAATATTTTATTGGGTTATCAGGTTATGAAAATAAATATTTGGAGATATATTTGAAGTTAGAATGTTTAGGAGGGAATATTGGGTAAATTTACCATTTTGCCCTTAGGACGTTTTTGGTACCCCGAGCCTTTAAGGTAACCTTAGAGACCTAAGCTAAGTAAAACAAAACGAAGGGAAACACTTAGAAACTAAGGGAAACTGACCCAAACCTTTTCTCTCTCTCTCTCTCTCTTTCTCTCCAAGCTGTACCAAGGGGAACTTTGAAGATCAAGCTAGGATTTGGAGCTCTAAACTTGGGGATTAGCTCAGTTTCAATTTGTGGATTCAAGCAGAGGCTAAGGTAAGTTTTAATTTATGATTTTAGCTATTTAATTCTGTGGTTACTAGCTGGGTTTCTAGTTTTATTGAAGCTTTGAAGTGGGAGATTGAAATTGGGATATGATGAGTTTTAAAGCTAGATTTTGTTAGGTTTTGTTGCTGAGACTATGCTAGGACTTCTATGATAAATGAATTGGATTGTTAGATTGATTTTGGGGTAAATTGGCTTGGTTTTGGTGGTAAAAATGGAGGATTTTTCTGGGTTCGAAGGGTCGGGTCGCGGCATTGTTCTTGCTGAGCCGCGACCCTCTAGAACATTTTGGTGGCCGGGAAGAAGGGTGGGTCGCGGCACACCTTGGCTTGGGCCGCGGCGTGCATGCCCTGTTTTGGGGGTTGGGGTTTCTGGTTGAGGCAGACCGCGACATGGGTTCATCGGGCCACGATGCTTAGTATGTTTTTGGATTCCAAGGAGGTTTTAGGCTCAGGAATCAAAAAGTTAAGGCTCAGGATGAATTTTATCACCCAGATTGATAAAATTCAAGGTCCCGGAGACTAGAATTATGACCCAAAGTAATTTAATGGATTAGAACTTGATGGATGGATGTTGTTGATACGTTGTGACTAGGTTTTCAACGAGACTCAGACTAGGGGACTGTGCTCAGGACATCAGTGCCTGTTAAGCTTGGGACACAGGTAAGAAAACTGTTGTACCCATAGAGCAGGGCGAGGCCCTATAGTTTTTGTTGCAGGGCACGACCCTATATGATTGTGTTGCAGGGCGTAGCCCCATTGATTATGTTTATACGTGTTTAAGTATTTGTTTAATTATGCTATGTGTGCATATATGTGAATGAACGGCAAGAGCCGGGAACGGCGAAGGCCGCGAACGGCAAGGCCGAGTACGGCATGGGGCCGGGAGCAGCGTTAAGCATGCGGAGTGTGAGTTGCTAGGGTGAGACCCTATAGGATACCTGGGATATCCTCACGGTGTAGACCGCAAACCCAGGGCCTGGTAAAACGCTTGGGATGGCATGGTCGTTTGTGTTTAGCCTGTTGGCAATTTTGTTATGTGTTAATTGATTGTTATGCATATATTATTTGCTTGTGTGGAGTTTTCTTGTTGGACTTCGGCTCACGGGTGCTCTATGGTGCAGGTAAGGGCAAGGAGAAAGTTAACCAACCATGAGTACGGAGAGCGTGAAGCGACGCGTACATGTTTGGCCTGCCTGACTGCCACGACCAGGGGTATTTTTGGAGATGTCTGTATTTAACCTAATTTTGTCGTTTAGTCGACTTTAATTATATTTGAGTTTTAAATATTTCTAAATACTATTTTGGGATCCCAAATGTATATCACTTTATAATTTTCAATGGATGATTATATTTTCAAATTGTATGACTTTTATTACATTTTAGCTACACTTTTAACCTAAAACCTCGATTAGCGAGTTAATTGCACGTTTTAAACTCACTTAGTAATGACTCTAAGATAGTAGGGCGTTACAATTTTTTTTGACAACTATTACAACCTTTAGAAGTTATGAATTTAAAATTCTTCAACTTTATATAAGTATCTAAAGTTGGAAAGTGATGTTCCAACATTTAACAATTGAAAAAAAAAAATAACAACTAAACGTTGAAAAATTCAGCATTAAATATTTCACAATTTTCAGATTTTAGCAACCAAAAAATTGAAAAATAAATCATTTAAAACATCCAACTATTCCGAACTATATACTTAAAACATCATAAATTAATTTTTTTAATAGTATTCGACAATTTAAAATTCTTAAACTTTAAAACCTACATAAAATTTACTTATTTTTAGCATTTAGTAATTAAAAATGTGGCCACTAGTCTAAATTTAATTTCAAGGTTGCTACTAATTTTATGGGAAAATAAGAGAGTCATCTAAGTGATTAGATATTATTTCATACTAGTACTTTCTAGGTTTTAGCATATCCCTAATAACAAATGGTGATTGCATCATTATTCATCAAGTTATTTAAATTTATATTGATCCAGATATGAAATAAATGTTGGGTACTCTAGGAGTATTAGCTAACAAATAACAAGGAAATCCATAATTATTCACACTACTAAAAAAATAAGCTTTTCTCTGCGATTTTTTATTTATTACACTATGGTTTTTAGGAGTAATAGGAATCATAGTGTATTTGACTGCAGAGAAAATTTAAAAAAAAAAAAAACCTCAAAGAAAAGTTGTAATAACCCGACTAACTTAAAGACTTCAGACCATTTAAAACAACTAAAACATAACTATTATTTTTTAATATGTGCATAAAATAATAGAACTTTATTATAAAAATCTAAAATACGAGATCCCATTGTTATTACATAAGGAAAAAAAACCTTTAATTAATTGTTCAAATACTAACTGCGGAAATAAAACATAAATACATAATTAAAAAGACTTGAAACATAACGTCATCCTCGATCTTTCCCATCAGTCCATTCATTCAGTCCTCTCCCAATACACATGTCAAAGCTGCCATGAATCCATCCCTCCTTCCAAGCTTATTTTCTTGCACCATCTAAAATAAAAAGGAATGAGCATAATGCCCAGCAAGGAAAATCTACTAAAACATATCATAAATCACAAGGCTAAAAACATAAATCATAAAACGTATGACAAAAAAACGCAAATCATTAAACATAGGACTACAACATTAATGGTCATTAACTCATTACCGTAGTATGTGATAGAAACCATCTAGGCCCTCTTGCTACTATTCGAGGTAGGTTTAAACACAATATAGTATATGATAAACCATCTAGGTCCACTTGCTACTATTCGAGGTAGGTTATGTAGAGTCATAGAACTTTACTTAGCTAGTTAGATAATAGTAGCAGCAGCAGTAGCAGTATGATAGTTATCGTGGATTTTGGTTCAAGCCGGGACTTAGTTGAACACTCGTACTAACACTTATAGATTTTATAAGCTTAACCTATAGTTTAAGAATATTAATTATAACATAAGGTTTGATTAATATAGCTGATTATAAAGATGTCGTTTATTATACTATAAGGTTTAAATAGAATTAATAAGAACATGACACTTGTCATAATCTTGTTTATTTGAGGATTTAAGTATTTTTTTAAGTGGATAATTCAAAAATAGAAGTTTCTAGAAGCCCTACGGGAGATACAAAAAACACATCAACTTCGCACGATCGAAACCGCGAGCACTCGGGACATAGGACCAGGCTATATATCGGCCCTGGACCACTTTTTCAAATGTTGTAGAAACTGAGCATGATTCATTCATTAACCTCTCGACTAGCCTCTAAACGTTTTGACCGAGTCTTAAGCATCCGTTGAACAAATATTCAAATATTTTTCAATTAATATTTATTATTTTATTCAAACTAAAAGGAGGTAGTTTCACTCCTTGAACTCTATAAACAGGAGCTAGTACCCAGCCATTTCTCTCATTCTTCAAGCTGTGTTCAGAGCCTTCAAGCTGCTAGGGTTACTATAGAGTGATAAACACTTGGGTTGGGATAAAAGCTTTATCATCTTAAGCTTTATAAACACTTGGGATGTGGGATAAATAGTGTGTTTTCAATATCAAGGAGTAGTTCGGTTCTAGTACATTCAAAGGTATTCCTAATCTTAAGTTCATTTATGTATGGTTCTTTAGTTTCCTTTAGTTTTCTTTATTCAAATCCTAACTTGATGTTTTCAATTCTTGGTTAGGTATTTAAGTTCTTTGAACTTAAGGTTTCTTTTCGGTAACTTCTTCTTGGTGGTTGTTATCCAAAAAATTGGCATTGATGACTTGGCAAGTGATCCCTGGACACGTGGCCGACACCTGGAAGAGCTCAGCTAGTGTATCGACCAGAAAACGTATTAGAAGCAGTAAGCTGCCCAGTCTGACCTGCGACCAGTCTGGTCGATGGTTCCACATACAATGTAATATTACTATAAAGATCTTTGTAGATCCTGAATTTAGTTCACACAATCTCCTGAGTATCCGATTATTTAGGAGAGAATATCGGCAACTAAATCGTGTAATCCCCCTTGAGCCTATAAATAGAAAAGGATAGCTTAAGGGAGGGGACTTTTTTGGCTTTCGAATTACTTGAGACTAGTGTAATTCGATTTGAAATATTGTATTGTTCTTCAGAGGTTGGTGAAACTCATTGAACCCGAGTTCTTTGATCACTCCTTTGATTCTCACATCAATAACAGCCTAAGTGGACGTAGGTCATTACCAGATCCTGGGGCCAAACCACTATAAAATATTGTGTCTTATTTATATTTTGTCAGTACGTTCTTCTCAACACATTAATTCACATAAAGCGTATTCTGACTCTGTGTCAGTTGGCCAAAATCTGGGTCAACATTCTGGTGCTTTCATTGAGAGCTTGATTGATCATTGTTGAGAAAACTAATGGTGAAAATTGGAAGGAAAGCTGGACAGGCGGCCGCTGCTGCGCCTTCAAATCCACCTCCTCCTCCCCCTGCGAGCGTGGCGGAGGATGAGCCACATCTGGACTTTGAGGAGGAAGAGATGGATGATGCAACGCTGAAGAGTACCCTGGGGGCGTTGCAGGAAGAGCTGGCTAGTCTGAAAGCCAGTCAAGAGACTGCTGCCGAAGTTGTGGCGCGGCAGCAGCAGGAGATTGAACGGCAGTGCGCGGAATTAAGGGAAAGGCAAGCGGAGATGGACCGCCGCCAGGGCGAAGCCATGGCAGCCCTCGAGGCGGCCTTGCAACTGGCAAGGAATCAGGCCGCAGCTATTTCGCAGTCTGACCAACCTGTCAATGGGCCACCCCAGAGGGGTCCTAATCCTAGCCCATCAATCCAGCCTTCGAGTCCACAAAGGCCCGAGCAGCCTCAGGTGCCCCATGATGATGTCCCACTGGACCCTGAGGCGCAGCCACCATCCCAAGCTGGTCACGGCAATCCCCCGCAACAGAGGCAGAATAGGGTCGAGCATCAGCCTCGTAGTCCTAGACGTCGTAGAGGCGATGAGCTAAACCTACCGAACAGAGGTCAGTATCCTCCTGGTAAAAGGAGGGACTCAGAGTTAGGCTCTGCGGTCTGGGGTCACCCATGGCATGATAATGCACGGGGACACCACGACCAGCGCAGGCCACCCTCTAATGTTCGAGACGTTTCAGCCAAGGACGGAAATCGAGGGAACAGTCAATCCCACCATAGCCAATCAAGGTTCAGAGATGGCCATGGATATAATGAGACCAACTCAGGAAAGGGAAACGCTGGCCGAAGGAATGAAGAAAGAGGTAAAGGCAGGAGCCAGGTACCTCAAGATGACCAACCCAATAGACGGGACGCTGGGGGGCAGCCCAAGAAAAATAATGTCTTCAACCGGCTCAGGGGTAGCGAGGAGCGGAGAAGAGAAGAGGATTTGCATGACGTACTCAACGATCGCCGCGAGCGGCATGGCGAGAACGTCCCCCCAGCAACAGAGGCCACATCGATTCCTGCCGTTGTACAGGCCTAAATAGATGCCCTCAACCAAGCGGTGCAGCAGCTGGTCGGGGGAAGGAAGTCGTATATCGACCACGATAGGAGGAAAGGCACTCCTTTCGTACAGAGGATAGCTAATGCAGAAACTCCAAGCAAGTTCAAAATGCCTACACTTCCAAATTTTGACGGGTACGGAGACCCAGTATCTCATGTCAATAAATTTGAGATGCAAATGGACATTCGGAAAGTGTCCGAAGACGCTCGGTGCAAGATCTTCCCTGCAACACTTTCTGAAGCCGCGCAGGAATGGTTTTTTAAGTTCCCTCCCGCTAGCATAGTTTCCTGGGAAATGTTTGTAAGGGAGTTTTATGGACAGTTCTATGCAGGTCGTGTGCATCTGACCGAAGCAAACCAGCTGGTTGAAATTCGCCAGCAGGATGGAGAATCAGTGAAAGAATACATCCAGCGCTTTATGCGAGCGGCGGCTGGAGCGAAAATGGTGGGGGACGAAGGCAAATTGATGGCCATAACCGCAGGGGTTAAACGTCGTTCTCCCCTCTGGAAAAGTCTCCGAAAGGAAGGAGTGAGAACTACCCAGGAATTTTTGGACCGGGATGATCGCTACATCAAGCTCGAAGAAGCCATTGCCGACGATGGAAATCCATTAGGCAAGGATAAGAAGGCTTCCGAACCCGCCAAAGCCGCCAATGGGTCCAAACCTAATGGCAACGGCAAAGGCAACGGGAATGGCAATGACAATGGCAAGAATGGTGGAAAATGGCCGTATAACGAGCCTTCCACCTCCGACAATAAACGAGCCAAGGGTAATCATTATGAACCTCGGTTCACTAACTACACTGCCTTCGTTGAGTCTCGGGGAGAGGTTTATCAGGCCACAAGTTCTAGTGTGCCTTACAAAAAACCTGGCCCCATTCGAAAGGATATTTCGAAGAGAGACACTACCAAGTTCTGTCGTTATCATAACGAATACGGACATGACACCAATGAATGCAACCAGTTGAAAGACGAAATCGAGTTCCTTATTAGACAAGTACACTTGAGAAGATACGTACGGGCCTCGGGAAATTCCCAACGAGAAGCTCCGGGTAGCAACGAGCAGGCGCCCACGCGCCAACGCTCGCCACCCTTACAGCCTGCCCCCGTGACTGGCACACTCTTAACCATCTGTGGAGGCCCGCACCTCGCGGGAAATAGCGGAAAGGCCAGGGAACGATATGCTCGGAATCTGCGCCACGACCAGGACATCGAGATGATGACTGTGGAGGACCGTGCACCAAAAAAGGCTCGGACAGAGGAAGGTGAAATAACCTTCTCTGATAGCGATGCACAACATGTCCGTTTCCCGCATTCCGATCCGCTGATCGTGGACATCCAGATGGCCAACATGATGGTGAAGAGAGTGCTGGTCGATACAGGAAGTTCAGTCAATATCATGTATAAATCTACACTGGAACGCATGAAATTGTCCGTTAAGGACTTGGAGCCCTGCAACCAAACGATATACGGCTTCTCTGGAGAAGGACTCCCCCAGCCGGATTGATCAAACTTCCAGTGACGACGGGTACAACGCCCGCAACAAGGACGTTACTCGCCACTTTCGTAGTGGTCGATTGTCCTTCGGCGTACAATGTCGTCATTGGGAGGCCTATACTGGTTGATCTATGGGCCGTCATCTCTATGTGGCACTTGGCCATGAAGTTCCCAACAGACGCGGGGGTAGGACGCGTGTTGGGGAACCAGAGAGAAGCCAGGGAGTGCTACAATGCCTCAATCACAAAGGCGAGGAATGGAACACCGAAGAGCACTACCTAAGATAGGTTGCAGATGACAGTTGATACACAAGCCCGATCCGGTGATGAAGTCACCAAATAGGGTGTTGCCCAAAGTGAGGATAGAGACTTAGATCCTCCCTTTGGGGATTTTGAAGAAAACGTTGGACCCGTCGAGGACCTGGAGGAGGTCCAACTCGACGAAAAAGACCCGACCAGAGTCGTGAAGATTGGGAAAAACTTAGAGCCTACCACGAAGCATGCACTGGTGGAATTTTTGCGAAAGAACGAGGAGGTTTTCGCCTGGTAGCATAAAGACATGGCTGGGATAGATCATGCAGTTATTAGCCATGTCCTGAATATAGACAAGACCTTTCCACCCGTGCAACAAAAGAGAAGGCTGCTTGATAAGGATAGATCGAGAGACTTAAAAGAAGAAGTTGAAAGACTAAAGGAGAATGGATTCATCAGGGTGGCATTTTATCCATCGCGGGTCTCCAATCCAGTGCTGGTTCCCAAGCCTAACGGCAAGTGGCGGACCTGCGTGGATTTTACAGACCTCAATAAAGTCTGCCCAAAAGACTGCTTCCCACTCCCAAGAATCGACCAGTTGGTCGATGCAACTGCAGGGCACGAGATCCTCTCGTTCATGGATGCATATTCGGGCTACAACCAGATTAGCATGCATCCCCCCGACGAGGATCACACCAGCTTTCGGACCGATACGGGCTTATACTGTTACAAAGTAATGACCTTCGGACTGAAAAACGCAGGTGCGAATTACCAACGGCTAGTCAACCACATGTTTAAGGAGCTGGTCGGAGTAAACATGGAGGTATACGTGGACGACATGCTGGTAAAGTCTAAAAGGGAGAAGGACATGTAAGGGATTTACAAGAGTGCTTTGATGTATTGAACAAATACCAAATGAAGTTAAATCCCCTTAAATGTTCCTTCAGAGTTGGATCAGGGAAGTTTTTGGGGTTTATTGTAAATTCAAGAGGAATCGAGGCCAACCCCGACAAGATAAAAGCCCTGATCGATATGAAGTCGCCAGAAAGGATCAAAGATGTAAAAAGTTTAACCGGGAGAATCACAGCCCTAAGTAGATTTATTTCGAAATCAACAGACAAGAGCGTCCCTTTTTTCAATCTACTTAGAGGAAATAAGAAGTTTGAATGGACAGGAGACTGCAAGCAAGCCTTCCAAGCCTTGAAAGCCCATATGGCACAACCTCCCATCTTATCAAATCCGATCGAAGGAGAAACTTTATTTATTTACCTGGCGATTACTGAAGTTTCTGCTAGCGAGGTACTAGTGTGAGAGGAAGAAGGCGTACAAAAAGCAGTCTATTATGTCAGCAAGAGACTAATCGGGGCAGAATTGAGATATCCACCAATCGAGAGGTTAGCATATTGCCTAATCCTGGCCTCTAGAAAGTTATGCCCCTACTTTCAAGCCCATCCTATTACAGTTTTAACTGACCAGACCATTCGGCAAGTCCTCCAAAAACCAGAAGCGGCTGGACGATTATTAAAATGGGCAGTCGAACTGGGGCAGTTCGATATAACTTATTCACTGCGAGCAGCAGTCAAGGGACAAGTCTTGGCTGACCTTATTGCAGAGTTCACCGAACTCCCAGACAGCGAGCAGTGCAAACAACCTAGTGCGCCTGAGCCTCAATATAAAGCTCCTTCGTGGAAGTTATTCACGGATGGGTCGTCTAACGAATCCCACGCAGGAGCGGGAGTGATATTGATAACGCCGGAAGGGCATCGATTTCACTCCGCTATTAGGTTCGACTTCACCGCTTCAAATAATGAAGCCGAATACGAAGCACTCCTCGCTGGATTGAGGATGGTGAAAGATATGAGCATAAAGACGCTTGATATTTACAGTGATTCACAGCTGGTGGTGAATCAAGTTCTAGGAGAAAATCAAGAGCGAGGCTTAAAAATGGTGGCCTACTTGAATAAAACAAAAGACTTGCTAGCCCAGTTCACGGAGTACACCCTTCAGCAAATTCCACGGGATCAGAATTCAAACGCAGACGCCTTAGCGAAACTTGCAAGCACGAAAGATGCTGACACCTTGAACATTGTGCCAGTGGAAAGACTGAGTAAGCCAAGCATACAAGCGGTCGAATCCAGTGTGGAGATTCGAATGGAGGATACATGGATGGCACTTTATTTGGAGTATCTGACAAACGGTACGCTACCAACAGATAGAAACAAAGCCAGAACTCTACAAAGACGAGCTGCTAGGTACATACTGATCGATGGTGTTATGTACCGGAGAGGATATTCCTTGCCACTACTCAGATGCGTTACACCAGATAAAGCTAAGGAACTCATGAAAGAGGTGCATGAAGGCTTCTGTGGGGATCATGCTGGGGGGCAGAGTTTGGCAAAGAAGATTCTAAGGCAAGGCTACTTCTGGCCAACTATGAACGAGGATTCGATGGAGTTTTTACGAAGATGCGATAAATGTCAAAGGTTCTCCAAGATTCCACGAGCAGCTCCAAACGAATTAAAATAGATGCAAAGCCCGTGGCCTTTTGCAGTATGGGGGATAGATTTGATTGGATCCCTACCTACAGGGAAAGGCGGAGTAAAGTATGCAGTCGTGGCAGTCGATTACTTCACCAAATGGGCCGAAGCTGAACCGCTCGGTACCATCACGACCAAGAAAGTTCTTGACTTGTTATCAAGAACATTGCCTGTCGATATGGTTTGCCTAGAAATATAGTTTCAGACAATGGAACCCAATTTGACAGCGACTTATTCACCGATTTCTGCGAAAGACATGGAGTTATTAAAAGCTTTTCTTCAGTTGCACATCCCCAAGCGAATGGGCAGGTCGAAGCCGTGAATAAAACTCTTAAAGATACCCTGAAGAAGAGGCTTGAAGAAGCTAAGGGAGTGTGGCCAGAGCAGCTGCCTGAAGTCCTCTGGTCATATAGAACGTCTCACCGAACAGCGACAAAACATACCCCATTTTCCTTAGCCTACGGATATGAGGCGATGTTACCTGTCGAATTACATTCCCCCTCACATCGACGCCTAACATACGACCAGGACCAGAACAGCCAACTGATGATGGAATCCCTAGACTCGATTGACGAGATACGGGAGAAAGCCCAACTCCGAGTTGCTGCGTACCAACAAAAAGTCACCCAGTACTTTAACTCCAAAGTTAAAGAAAGAAAATTCAACGTTGGAGACTTGGTGCTGCGACGAGTTTTCTTAAACACCCGCGACCCCACTACTGGAGTACTCGGACCTAATTGGGAATGACCTTACCAGATTGAAGAAGTCCTTCATCCGGGCACCTACAAACTTGCACGCTTAAACGGAGACCTCGTTCCACGTTATTGGAATGGAGAACACCTGCGCAAGTATTATCAGTGAACAGTCCTTTTTAAAGGACTGGCTTGTATTAATTTTTTCTTTTTACAAGTTTAGCAAAGAGGGTTAGCCACGTTGTATGGCTAATCGCTCGTATATGTAAGATTCTATTTTAGAATCACTCGTAAAGACATGTTTAGTCCATTTTTAATACGAGATTATAAGGGACTGTGCGCAGCCAGTCATTCTTGCTATCCTTTGTAAATTTGTATTTACAAATATTTGTTCATTACGTGTGTTGTTTTGCTATATTACGAGTATTATTTTTTCACCCGAGCAGAAATGTTCGAACAGGTCGTGGTCAAGGTAAGTGACCAAGGACCTAAAACTCCTCGATCACTTGGGGGGAATATAAGGCACATCGATAGCAAAGCGTACCATGAGGTATGTAAACACATGAACAAAATGAGTGAAAGCATGCTAAGGTACTTAGAGTATTTTTCAAAATTTATATTTTGTTAAATCAAGCCAAAGTACTATGCTAAGTTCGGTCATACGGACAAATGTTATAAGAAATGAAAATGTTATAGCATCATGATGTAATCTTTTACACCGCAAGCATCATTGCTTGGATGTAACTGTTCAAATAAAAGAAAAGGTTTGCTGCCCGTGCAGCAAATTCAATAAAGGTATTGTCTTTACATCACGACCCGTGGGTCGTATAATCAAAAGAAAGAGAAAAATAATAAAAAAGCTTAAGAGGCATTGGGAGCAGGAGGGTCTTTATCAGCATTCTGATTGGTCGCGTCCTCAACGACTCCTTCTTCTTCTGCACCAGCAAGGCTTGGGGAAGCAGGGATCCTTGCTCTTGCCTCCTCTTCAGCCAGTTGAGCAGTACAGCGAGCCAGCTCAGCAGTCCTGACATCTTCTGAAAGATAGCTGAATTTGGCACCCTGATTATGTTTCCAGAAGTTATAAAAACACTAGAGCTTCGTCCTCTTATATCTTTCCAAATTCTTGGAGTTGTCAAGCTCCAGCTGCTTTACTTTGCCCTCAAGAGTAGCAATGGCCTCGTCCTTGGACTTATGCTCCTCTTCCAGTCTCTTGCGTTCGCGATACTGGACTCGGCTGGTCTCCTGATACTCCTCCCTCTGCTTCCTTATAGTAACCTTTGAAGCTTCAGCTTCCGATAGCTTTGTCACCGTGGCATCCCTCTGCTGAGCCATCGCCACCAACTCCTTTGCATGCCTGGCCTCTGCAGCCAAAAGTTCCTCGGCTGCTTTCACCAGGTGCCTCTCAATAGACTTTGCAGGTACGAGCAGTAGTGGCAGATAGCAAAGCCTGTTCGATGGTGGCTTGGGTGCAGGTACGAGCAGTAGTGGCAGATAGCAAAGCCTGAGGACAGAAGATAAAGTTAGAACCTGTGGCAAAGACTAAAAGACTAAGGCCAAAAAGATAAAGAAGCACTTACGCTGGCTATTTCGTTCAGGGTCCTGTTCAGAATTAGGTCGACCGTCATACTCTCTGCCTCAACCATTGCATCCTTGACGCGGTCGTTCTTCCCGATGTGCGCAATACGATCTTTGGCTGCTCGTACAGCACGACTCGAGAGTTTGGCCCCAAGAGTTTCTTCCCGCTTGTTTTGTTCCCTGGTGGGCGCAGCCGGGGGAGGGTTCATCGGAGCAGGCAAAGTCTCCTTCTCAGCAGGGGCCGGAGGGTGAGCAGAAGATTGCCCAGTTGGCACGTCCCTGGGAGGGTCTTCTGTTCGACTCTTTTTGGCAGGTCCCTGGCTTGTCTCGCCGTTGTGTCTCCTTGATGACTTTCTCCGGAGCTGAGGAACTTCCTCTTCCTCCTCAGCTTGGTATAGGTCGAAGACGTTGGGAGTGGCCATATCTGCACACAAGTAAAAACATGCAAAGGGTAAAGATAAAGGCAGATGAAGACTCTTTATCAAAACAGAAAAGAAGGTCACAAAGTTAATACCTGAGCTACAACTACTGGTCGCTATACTATTGACTCTATTAGTCACACACTCACTATCTGGCACGAAGAAGTCTGGCCCTAGATTTGGAGTATATGTAAAGTTGCTCTCCCCGTCAAACAAGTCACAGGGAATTGGAATTCTATTTAAAAGAAAAATAATTTTACCGTTCTCATAAGAGGATTCCCCCAGGTCCACAACTGGCTCTTTGGCCTTTTGTTTCCCCTCTCCTTGGGGAGCAGAAAGCCTTTTTGCGGAAGGATTGCCCGTGGGCTCCTTGATTGTAACCCCCGTCGGCCTCCTTCGAGGAGGGGACGCAGGAGGTTGCTGCTCGGGAACCCCCTCGGCAGTGGAATCAGCTACCATAGATCCTCTTGTTTCATGGCAAGGAGTCAGGAGGCCAGACAGCCTCAGGTTTTCATCAGTGACCAGGGATTTGACGCTTTTTTCTGCGTCTGTCATCCTGGCCAATGTATTGGACCTCAACACCATGTCTGGTGTTGGGGTCGAACGTAACCATGGGCCTGAAAGACAAAGTACAGTTTGAGAAAAATGAAAGGAGAATCTTTGATTAAAAGTATCGACCAGTCAAAGACGGCACTTACCTCCTCGAGTGAAGGCTAGGTTGTTGCTGGTTATGTCCGGAGTAAGGAAGTACTCCTTACTGTACTGCCCCACGTTAGATATGTGTGTAGTGTCACTCAGGAACGTCCAGTTTGTCTCCTGGTGACAGAAGTGGAAGAAACCCGTCCCATATTGTTGCGGGTTAGATTTAAGGTCGAAAAGATAATTGACCTCGTGGGGGGTAGGTTCTGGCCATTTTTTAAGTTTGTATAGGATATAGAGTGCGGCCAGCATTCTATATTCGTTTGGAGTAATTTGGAAAGGGGCGACGTCGAAATAATTAGCCACCCCCTGATAAAAAGGATATAGAGGGAGGAAAGCCCCGGCCTCTATGTGATACCGAGACCAGGCGCTATATATACCTCCGGGGAGGTTAGCCCTTTGGTCTGCGGCAGGAATTTTAATGGAAACCCCTGTGAGAGGGTACTTCCTGAAATAGTTAGCAACCATCCAAAGGGTCACTACGCTGGTCGGGGAGGTATACCACTCGACATCAGGCAGATTCTGATGGCGAGGGCGGGCTCTTATTTGGATGTTAGGGTCAGGAACAGGATTGTCTCGACCACTGGTGGAGGGAGCCCTAGCCTGCGAATTAGGTTGGGCAGGAAGGTTTGGACTATTGTTGGATTCAGGTCTTTTCTTGCCTAGAGATTTGGAACGAGCCATTTGTGATGGAGAAGGACGAGGTGTGAAAGAGGATCGTGCGAAGGGAATCTCGTGGATTAGGTCAGCCGGTTGTTCTTTGCCTTCGAGCAGCTGGGCGAGAAGATCGTCGTCGATGGGCCGTTCACCTCCCCACAAATCTGGCATCAAGGTCTGCAAACAAAAGAATGGGGAGGTGAGGATAAAGAATTTTTAAAGGCTTTTTAGAATGGCGCTGGTCGAGTAAAAAAGTCGAGCTTTTATACAACAGCATTCTAACTAAAAGCTAAATTTTTCCACACGAACAGTTTGAGAAACGGATCAGAGGGTGAAAGTAAAAAGTTTTTCAAAAAAGCTTTTTCAACTCCCCTTAGGGCGGGAAAAACTTATTTTCCGACTAGCCTAAAGATCGAATTTTTACTTCGACTTTACGTCCTAAAAGTATGATCCTGACTATTAAACTAACTCGTAACCCTTTTTTTTCTTCGCCTACAAGACATTCTACTCACAAGCATCTCAAACCAGAAATAGATGAACTTAAACAGTCAACATACAGAAGCATGCATTGCGAAAATATAAAACATAAAGATTCAAAGTCTTACCAGAAAGAAGATCGTTGAGGAGGGTAAAGAGTCTTCGAAAGTCGAGGTGCTTTCAAGATGAACTTGGAAAGTGCAGAAGAACGGTTTCTGGGAGAAGACGAAAGCTCTGGTTTTAGGGTTTCTGGAGTAAGTAGTGGCGTGCGTAAAAAGAAAAGGAAGATTTCGGAGATATTATATAAGTTTTTCTAAGGCATTAAAAAGGTGTAATCATCAGTTTCCCTTTTTCGAAGTATGGGGAAGCAGAATAGCCGTCGAATTATTACTGGGGAACCGAAAATTCATGATTAGACAGAAGTAGGTTACTTTTTCCAAGAACACACGAAGGGTTCTGACACGCATGGTGGGGTTATCGAAGGGTCGTTCGCTCAAAAGTTTATTTATTGCTCGTAATAAATAAACTTGGGGGGCAAATGTTATCCAAAAAATTGGCATTGATGACGTGGCAAGTGATACCTGGACACGTGGCCGACACCTGGAAGAGCTCTGCTAGTGTATCGACCAGAAAACGTATTAGAAGCAGTAAGCTGCCCAGCCTGACCTGCGACCAGTCTGGTCGATGGTTCCGCATACAATGTAATATTACTATAAAGATCTTTGTAGATCCCGAATTTAATTCACACAATCTCCTGAGTATCCGATTATTTAGGAGAGAATATCGGCAACTAAATCATGTAATCCCCCTTGAGCCTATAAATAGAAAAGGATAGCTCAAGGGAGGGGACTTTTTTGGCTTTCGAATTACTTGAGACTAGTGCAATTCTATTTGAAATATTGTATTGTTCTTTAGAAGTTGGTGAAACTCATTGAACCCGAGTTCTTTGATCACTCCTTTGATTCTCACATCAATAACAGCCTAAGTGGACGTAGGTCATTACCAGATCCTGGGGCCGAACCACTATAAAATATTGTGTCTTATTTATATTTTGTCAGTACGTTCTTCTCAACACATTAATTCACACCAAGCGTATTCTGACTCCGTGTCAGTTGGCCAAAATCTGGGTCAACAGTGGTTTAGTTCATTTCTTTATCATCTCTTTCTTTAGAAATACTCACGTTCTTATTGTTGGTTTTAGGAGTGTTCCAAATCCCGTCATTGTTCTCAAATATCCCAGTGTTGGTAAGGAAAATAGGATAGATTTTGTATGCTTTTATGTTTTATGCTATGATTTATGAATGATATGTTTTTAGTTTTTAGTATATAAATTGTTTAGATAACAATCACATAATTTGTTTAGATAACAAACATATAACTTGTTTAGATATAAAGTCCCAATAATATATTCCTTAGGCATATGATTATTTAGATAACGAGCCCCATAAATTTATATGACTTGTTTAGATAACTAAGCCCCGTAAATTTATTGGCATATGATTGCTTAGCTAGCAAGCCCGAAGAAGTATGATGGCCATTATAATGCATGTTTTATAGTCATATGTTTTGTAGTCTTATATTTATGTTTTATGCTATATGTGTTAGTAGATTTTCCTTGCTGGGCATTAGGCTCACTCCTTTATTTTTAATGTATGCAGGAAAATAGATATGGGCGGAAGGATTCGTAGTAGATTGGCTTGTGTATTAAGGATGAAGGGATTCGATGGACTACGTGACGATTCGAGGACGACGTTATTTTTAGTCACTTTAAATTATGTTTTTATGTATTTTCTGCATTTAGCTTTCTAAACAATTTCCTTTCGTTTAAAGTTATGTTTTATTTTAAAACAATAGGATCCCATATCACTCATTTATGTATTTTAATATTTACTTTGGAGTTCTTTTTAATAAAGTTATGAATATTTCCTTATGTATGTTTTATTTGAATTAGTAGCTATGTCTGGTAGTTTTAATGGTCCAAGGTCTTAGAAATAGTTAGGTCATTACAGTTGGTATTAGAGCACCGGTTCATTCGCATGAAGTTCTCCTTGATACACACGCTCAAGCTTCGAATCTAACTGCTAATGTAAGTATTTATGTTATAGTGATTATGTTTATATGTATAGCTAACGTTTTAGCCTTATGTTGTCAGTTAAGAATGAATCACTACAACAAAATAGATGTTTTATGACTTTAATTGGGAGACATTGGAAGTCTACAATGTCTCCCACTTAGTGAGACGTTGTTGCTAGGGTCATTGTAGGTATATATCCCACGTCTCCCGTTGGGAGACGTGCCTCACTTCCCACGTCTCCCAATGGGAGAGGTGGAAAGTCAAACGTTGACTTTCCACCTCTCCCATTGGGAGACGTGGGAAGTCACTCACCTCTCCCAATGGGAGACGTGGGAAGTCCCTAGGAGACATCCCACGTCTCCCATTGGGAGAGGTGAGTGACTTCCCACGTCTCCCAATGGGAGAGGTGGAAAGTCAACGTTTGACTTTCCACCTCTCCCATTGGGAGACGTGGGAAGTCTCCCACCTCTCCCATTGGGAGACATTGAAAGTCTCCCACCTCTCCTAATGGGAGACATTGAAAGTCTCCCACATTTAAAAAAAATAAATTAAATAAATTTATAATTAATATTATTAATTTAAATTGAATAATTAATATTAATTAATTTAATATTATTAAATTAATTTAATAATTAATTAAATTTAAATAATATTAATTTAAATTTAAATTATTTTAATCTAAATTTAAATTAATTTAATAATCAATTAAATTGGAAGAAAAAAATATATTTGTTAGATATATACAAGAAATACAATATTTGTTAGAAATATTCAAAATGAACAAATATTGCATTGTGTATGAAGAAAGAGTTAAAAAATTAAAAAAAAAAACCTATCAACGAGGTCGGTAACTTTGGATTATCGGCAACATATATGTCGCCCATTCTTGTCGCAACTCATCAATTTGTGCCTCTGTATATGATGTGCTTGTTAGCTGCAAGAAATATAAAGTAAAATATATTAATTAATTATTTGATTACATTTATAGTTTCAAAAATAATTTGTAAATTTTAATTAATAATACCGTTCTCAAGTAATGCCCAGGACTCGCATGCTCAATCAAATCCTTCAACATCCTCATTAAGTAGTATCCACATGCCACATTGTCCGGTTGGTGTGGACACTAATTATTTAAAAATATGAGTAATTTATTATTAAATTGAAACTTTTTAAAAAATGCATACATATTATTCTACTTAATTATTATAAATGTTCAAAAATTTCTGCTAAAGTTACTTACCTGAGGTTGCTTAATGCGTAGAGTATCAGGGATCTCGACATCAGGAAGATTCATAGAGAAAAAAAGATTGAAAGCGCTCACGATCACTGATACAATCTCCTCACGGTTATTTAGCTCTGAATTCACCGGATCACAACAATAAACATGATATGCATATGGTGCCAAAATAAGCAACATCCAATGTTCACTGTATAAGAAAAACAAAAAAATTATAGCTCAAATGTTAAACAAAGAAATTATTGATATGGGTCGGAAAAATGACAAGTTTTTAAACTTACCCATGGTTCCAAGGGACAAGCATAACTTGTTCTTTTGATTTTACGTCATTGCAACGTCTGAACAGATTCTGAACACGATCGTCGAATGAACTCCCTTGAGTGGCGACGATATTAGGATTGACAAATAAAAACTTATTTTGGCGACCTTGTTGTACCACATATCTGTAAATGAACCTAATACAAAAATATGAAAAATTGTTATATGAATGAATAAATCAAATTAGAAAATTAAATGAACAAACTTATTTGTCAGATATATACCTCATGTAGCTGACGAGTACTGCTTGTCCAATCTTCTCCTTTCGAGCAAACTGAAGTATGTCATCCTTAAATATATAACAGTGAGACATATCCTGATCAAAAACTTCAGACTCTATGCCTAGATTGACACACTCGCCATCATCCCAATGAGATACGATATTCTGTAATCGTTCCAATGGAGTTTGGGCCAATTGTGTTGGAGGAGTTTGTTGTCGTCTTCTTTCTCGAGGTTGTTGTGTTGATGGAGCTCTTGGTCGTTGTGATCTGGTCCTACTTGTAGAGGGAGTCTGTATACAATTATATCAACAATTAAAAAAATTACAAACAAATATAGAATTGTAAAGATAATTATGTAAAAACATGGCATCACCTCATGAGTTACATCTTCAGATATAATGACAAAATCCTTAGGCCACGCTATTGGCGTCCCAATGGCCTGAGCAACTATGTACATGTCCACACTTAAGACATGGACAATAAGTAAAATTTGGGTCTTTCACATTTTCTGAACAAAACCTTAAGAACAAATCGACCCCGTTCCTAAATTCCGCAGATAACCTATTCGCTGACATCCATTGTTTATCCATATATTCTCCTATGTCTATGGAAAAGAAAAGAAACAACACTAAATAAGCACGTGATAAAGTTGTATGTCTATATAAAACTAATTTTTTATTATCCTAGATAAAATCGAGCAGCATTTCCCCTATAATAGTGACCTAACCATCTGCATGTGAATATCAAAACAAACAATTCAAACAACATACAATAAGTTTCTTCCTTATAGAATGTCTATATAAAACTAATTGTTTATTATCCTAGATAAAATCGGGCAGCATTTCCCCTATAATAGTGACCTAACCATCTGCATGTGAATAGCAAAACAAACAATTCAAACAACACACAATAAGTTTATTCCTTATAGCTCCGCAGCACACAGTAAAATTTATCAGAACCTACTTCACTAATACACACAAGTTCTCAACCTTCCGTTATCACCGCAGCACACAATTTTAATCTCAGAACCTACTTCACTATGGATGAATATTTAAGATATTCAAACTCCTCTAACATTTGTTTAATAATATTAAAAGTAGAAGTAAGAGAATATATATGTACCTCTTGCAATCTTTAATCCAAAAGCTAGCAAAGTTACTTCACTTAGTAATCAAATTCGCTATTAAATCCACAAACCAATAAAATTAAATTAATAAATAATAAATAAAACATCACTAAATATCTAGCAATATATAACGTATTATTGTAATTTTAGAAACTTAATTACCTCAAATGTGTGATTGATATTGGAATTTTGATGCAAAATACTCTCTAAAATCTCACCACAAAAATCATAACCTATGAAATTAAATTAATTAATATGTTAAACATTACTAAACAAATATCACTAAATATCTAATAATAGTAAATGATATTGGTAAACAAATAAAAAAAATCTCAATGTGCCGCTAATTATAACCTCAACAAAAAATCAATATAAAATTTCATAACCTAAAAACTTAATAATAAACAAAAACATAAAAATTTTAATATATTTCTATTTTATAAATTATTTAAAAAATTTATTTTAACATAACTATATATATAACAAAATAGTTACAATTTAAAAAAAAATTCAAATATACAAAAATATATCTAAATTTCGAAATAAAAATTGATAAAAATTTAAAAAAATCATGAACATATATACTCTAATGAAATATATACAATGTGATAGGTTAAATTAAAAAAAAAACTATAAAATCATAAATCCCTAAAAACTTCCATTGAAAAACCACAAAAACATACAATGTATATAAAAAAATGCATAAAAATGTAAAACTAACACAAAATCATGTATATTACTCATCCTAATGCAAAACCTATGATTTATTTGCAAAATAATTAACTAAAAATCAAGAAAATAAAAAAAAACTTACCTTAAAACCCTAAAAACGCAGCCCCAAATCGCCCAATTCTTCTCTGGTTTGTGCTCTCGGGTTCGTGTGAGGAAGAAGAAGGCTGATTTGGTAGTGGTATATAAGAGGAGACATCCAACGTCTCCCACTGGGAGACGTGGGACACGTGGCACGTCTCCCAGTGGGAGACGTTGGATGTGCATGGGAGTACATCCAACGTCTCCCACTGGGAGACGTGCCACGTGTCCCAGTGGGAGACGTTGGATGTACTCCCATGCACATCCAACGTCTCCCACTGGGAGACGTGCCACGTGTCCCACGTCTCCCAGTGGGAGACGTTGGATGTACCCATAAATCACTACCAGCCTATTTCCAACGTCTTCCACTATTTTTAATGTCTTCCAATTGTAACCATTAATATGCACTTTCAATGTCTTACACCATTAGCCATTTAAAATCCCTTCTAATTTTTAATGTCTTACACCAATGGTGTAAGACATTGTAGGGAGTCATTGAAAGTAGAATTTGTTGTAGTGAATGGAGCATTAACTTATGATGATATCTGAGCCATTAAGGCCTTGAAAAGAATTAGAGAACCAAGAAATACCGTAGGAGTGCTAGAAAGAATCACTCGAAGATTACTCTTATTCCACAGGGAGATAGGCCACCTCCAAGCAACTAAGCAAATCATGATGAGAGCTACGAAGAAATATGTTTTAGTGATTAGTCTTTTTAAAGATTATCCCACTATAATTGTAGCCTTAGAAGATATATGGGAGACTATAGATGATGAAGATGAATTACCGGTAGCTATGAGATATTATTTTCTCATACTTAGGTTCACCTTTAAGATGGAATTCCAATTCACAAATGAGCAAAAATATAGAATTTTTACGAATCTTCCTCGAGGGCATTTTGAGGCTCAAGATAATGATGACTATGAGGAGATAGATGATGATATGTTAGATGAAGGATCAGATGTAGAAGATCCTGATTTTTAGAATAAATTAGTTTCTTTATTTTATTTATTATATTCGCTTTTATGATTGTATCTAGTGAAAACATTTTTTCCAAATAAATATCATTGTTATTTTGATGACATGTATGAGTTTGATTTTCTTTTGCAATCATAATAAATAATAAATTTAATAAGTAATGACTAAGTTCAGTGAGGGTGGATACAAATCAATGAACCAGGTTCTATATTGAGAGTTAGGGGGCCATAGTAATGGGAACGATTTTACTGATCCCAGCCCTCCCTTAATATGGTTAACTTTGGAACAATGACGAGTTTTGAGCCTGAGAATTAAGTCATATAGGATGATTAGAAATAGACTTAGAAATTAATAAAGATGGCTGATTTTTCTAAGTATAGAAAACCCACTCTAATGATAAAGAAGGCTTATATAATTTTTTTCATAAGAAATCATAATTAATAGGTCTGAGTTATGTTTGTTTAGATTAAGTTTTGCCTTAGAGCCTATTAGGCTAAGTTCTAATATGTTTTTCTCAACTATTAGAACTCCACTGAAGATGTCTCTCAGAAGGTCTGCTCGCACCAATGCTAATGCCTCCAACGCCACTCTTGAGAGCAACGAAGCCCCTCCATTTTGCAGAAGGGGAGTGCGTACTACTGCCAACTGCAATGCGTCGCCACCGCCGGATGACAACACTGCAAAGATTGCCAGATTACGACAGCAAGTTGAGGAATTACTGTAGCAACAACGACAACAAGCTCAGCCTCAAACTCAGCCTCTACCTTTGCCGTAACCGCAGCCTCCACAAATGGCTCAAGCACCCCATCAAGTAGGTCCTTATGGGGGATGGCCAATGGCGAATTATGAACCATACCTAGCTCTTCACATGGAGCCAAGTTATGAGCAGTTTCGTAAGCAACATGCCCCGAACTTTGAAGGGACAACAGACCCCTTAGAGGCGGAAGAATGGCTCAAAAATGTGGAGCCGATCCTAGCGCACATGAATCTCGGCAACGCGGACCGCATATCCTGTGTTTCATCTTTTCTCAAGAAAGATGCTAGAATATGGTGGGACTTAGTTCAACAGACTCACGATGTCACCCCCATGACTTGGACCAGATTTATGGAGTTGTTCCACAAAAAGTACTACAATTTGGCAGTCATCATTTCAAGGGTCGAGGAGTTTGTTGGTTTGAAGCAAGGGAGTTTATCAGTAGCAGAGTATGCTTAGCAGTTTGACAGATTAGCCAAGTTTGCACCAGAAATGGTTCCAAATGACTTTCTGAGGGTTACCAAGTTTGTTAGAGGACTTCAACCAAAAATTGAGCTAGGGGTTAAGTTAGCAAACCCAGGAAATACTTCCTATGTTGATGTCCTAGAAACGACAATAGAAGTAAGGCTTTAGGAGAACGCTAGTAAAGAGGAAGCCAGTAAGCCTGAGCCTAAACAACAAAGTCGACCTCAGACTGGTCGAAACAACAACCACAACAAAAACAGTAAGCATTCCTGCAACAATAATGGTCAGAAAAGAAAGTATCCTGACAACAAGCAGTCCGACAACGATAAAAGGGCACGGACGAACAATGGAGGTAATAGGCTGGGTTATGTAGAATACCTGCAATGTGCTAAGTGCCAAAAGAAACATCCTGGCGAGTGTCATGCAAACACCAAGGGATGCTTCAACTGTGGTCAGGAAGGTCACGTAAAGAGGTAGTGTCCCCAGCTCAAGCCAGAGGGAAAAAGGGAAGACAAGATGGTTCTTGCCAGGGTTTTTGCCTTAACCCAGAGAGAAGCTGGCGCTAGCAATAAAGTAGTTACAGGTCAGGTTTCTATCCTCAATAATGTATGTTCTATATTATTTGATTTGGGAGCCACTCACTCATATATCTCGCTAGGAATGATAGATAAATTAGACAAACCTTGTGAAAGTTTTAGAACTAGGTTTGTAACTGAGTTGCCTTCAGGTAGAGTAGTTCTATCATCACGGATAGTACGAGGCATACTAATCTAGATCGAGGACGTAGAACTAGAAGGAGACCTAATAGATCTGGAGATCAAAGACTTCGACGTGATACTAGGCACGGACTGGCTAGCAAGGCATGGTGCAACCATCGACTGCAAACGCAAGAAAGTGACGTTCGAGACTCCTGACGGCTAGAGACTGTGCTTTATGGTACAAGTTTCAGAACTACGGACACTGCTTATATCATCTCTCAAAGCTCAAAGGATGATAGAAAAAGGATGTCAAGCATTTTTAGCCAGCGTCACGGATGTGGTAAAGGAAACACCACTAAAGGTTGGAGACGTTCACATTGTAATGGAATTTATAGAAGTATTTCCTGACGACTTACCAGGGTTGTCGCCGACTCGGGAAAATGACTTCACAATCGAATTAGTACCGGGCACCGATCCTACTCTCTAAGGCACCATACCGAATGGCACCTACCGAACTCAAGGAGTTAAAGACACAGCTACAAGAACTCCTAGACTTGGGTTTCATTAGACCGAGCCATTCGCCATGGGGAGCACCAGTTCTATTTGTGAAGAAAAAGGATGGAAGCATGCGGATGTGCATAGATTACCACGAGCTGAATAAGATGAAGATTAAGAATAAGTACCCGCTACCCTAAATTGACAACTTGTTTGATCAACTCTAAGGTGCGAGCGTGATCTCAAAGATTGATCTATGGTCCGAGTATCATCAGCTCAAGGTATGAGGAGAGGATATTCCCAAGATAGCCTTTAGAACTCATTATGGGCATTATGAGTTTTTAGTTATGTCTTTCGATCTTACCAACGCTCCAGCCGCATTAATGGATTTAATGAATAGGGTCTTTAAGGACTACATGGATAAATTCGTCGTAGTATTCATCGACAACATCTTGGTGTACTCAAAGGACAAAGTCGAGCACGAAAAACATTTAAGGTTGATCTTGTTACGACTAAAGGAGTATAAAATTTACACCAAGTTCAAGAAGTGCAAATTTTGGCTTTCGCGTGTAGCATTCCTCGGGCACATTGTATCCAAGGACGGAGTTGCAGTAGACCCATCTAAGGTAAAGGCTATGAAGGATTGGCCAAGACCAAAGAATGCATCAGAGGTAAGAAGCTTTCTAGGATTAGCAAGTTATTATCAGAGATTTGTAGAGGGCTTTTCGAGGATAGCCACTCCGCTTACCAACCTGACCCAAAAACAGCAAAGGTTCAACTAGACTGATAGGTGTGAAGAGAGCTTCCAGTTGCTTAAGGATAAGCTAGGCACAACACCAATACTTTGTGTACCGACACCCAACGACAAGTTTGTAGTCTACTGTGATGCGTCGAAGCAAGGGTTGGGTTAAGTGCTGATGCAAAATGACAAGGTGATAGCCTACACCTCAAGGCAGTTGAAGGAATATGAGCAGCGCTATCCAACACACGATATGGAGTTGGCAGCGGTGGTCTTTGCATTATAAATCTAGCGCCACTATCTTTATGGAGAACGGTGTGAGATTTATACGGACCACAAAAGATTAAAGTATTTCTTCACTCAGAAGGAGCTCAACATGAGGCAGCACAAGTGGTTAGAATTAGTGAAGGATTATGACTGCGAAATCCTATACCACCCGGGAAAGGCAAACGTAGTTGCTGATGCGCTAAGTAGGAAGAGTTATGGAAGTCTAGCAGCGTTAGCTGGAATAGAAAAGTCGCTACAGCAGGAGCTGATCAATGCCAGAATAGAAGTAGTCATTGGTATGCTGTCTAACTTGTCTATCCAGCCAAGCTGTTAAAAGAAGTATAGATTGGACAAGGGCATGATGACACATTAGTAGAACATATGGATGTAGTTAGAGATGGTAAGGCCACATATTTCTCGATATCAGGGCAGGGGTTATTGAGATATAAGGATCGGGCATGTGTGCCGAATGATAAAGGGGTTAAGATGAAGATCTTAGAAGAAGCGCACAGTACCCATACTTAGTTCACCCAAGGTCGACCAAGATGACTCACGACATTAAGGCAATATATTGGTGGTCAGGAATGAAGAAGGATATAGCGTAATTTGTGTCTAAATGTTTAGTATGCCAGCAAGTGAAAGCAGAACATCAGCGGCCTGCAGGCTTATTACAACCACTTAGCATTCCAGAATGGAAATGGGATGATATAGCCATGGATTTCGTGACAGGTTTGCCACGAACAAGTAAGCATCATGATTTGGCTTGGGTAGTAATAGATAGACTAACCAAGTCAGCTTATTTCCTGCCTATTAGGACTTCATATACAGCAGATCAATACGCAGAAATTTATGTCCAAGAAATAGTACAACTGCATGGAATCCCTAAGACAATAGTATCCGATAGAGGATCAGTGTTTACATCGAGATTTTGGGGAAGTTTGCAGTAATCCATGGGTACCAAGTTAAGTCTTAGTACAACATTTCATCCACAGATCGATGGGAAGTCTGAGCGTACCATACAGATTTTAGAAGATATGTTGCGCGCTTGTGTACTTGATTTCAGAGGATCGTGGAGTAAGTACTTGCCATTGATAAAATTCTCCTACAACAATAGCTACCAGTAAACGATCGGGATGGTGCCTTATGAGTTACTTTATGGAAGAATGTGTCGATCGCTGTTACATTGGGACGAGGTAGGAGAAAGGAAACTTCTTGGTCCCGAAGCTGTTAGAAAAGCTCAGGAAGTAGTAGCGTTGATTAGAAAATGTATGCTCGCTGCTCAAAGCCGTCAGAAAAGTTATGCAGATGCCAAGCGGCGTGATGTGGAATTCAAAGTCGGAGATCAAGTCTTCCTAAAGATATTTCCTATGAAAGGTTTGAAGCGGTTTGGGAAGAAAAGCAAGCTTAGTCCCCGGTTTAAAGGTCCTATTGAGATATTGGACAAAGTGCACTACAACAATTTTAAGTATATATTACGTTAAAAAATAGCACATATTCACAAGCGCTATTAATAGATAGTTAAAAAAAAACACGGAGAAGTCAATTTTTTTGACACAATGGCGCCTAGTTATATTTCGTTTGGCGCCAAAAGAAAAAATTCTAGGTCTATCATAAGAAGAAAAGAAAAAGGAAAACAATAAAGCACAAATTCTCTAATTTCTCTCAGCCTCCATTGAATCCCTAAACCTAAAACACCCAAACAAGTTTCCATTGCCACCTCTCTGCCTCTCTTTCTTATGCCTAGTTGCAAAGCTTACTCTCCTCCACTCACTCTCTCTCAAGCACTTATCCTCTCGTCTCGTCTATCTCTGCCTCAGGCGAGTCACTAGAGCACACGACGCCGGTGGAGCACACGATGTCGGTGGAGCACTCTCTCTCTCACGACTCACGCGAGCTACTGGAGCACATAATGGCAGTATCTCCCCTGTTTGAGTCGATGGAGCAAGCTGGTACATCACGCTGGTATCTCACTTTCCCTCACGTAAGTCACGACAGTTTTCCCCTGCTAGAAGCAAGAACATCTCTGTGAGGTGATTTTTTTTTTTTATATACAGATTACATATAATCAATATATAAATATATATTTATGTGTATATGTATTTATAAAGTATTTGATTGTTTTTTGTTGTCCCTCCCTGCATTTACTCTCTTCTACTCTCATTCACTCTTCATTTTCTTTCTGTCTTTCTCATTCTGTCTTGCAAGTGATAGGCTTGGCGTCGACAGTAGTGTTCTGAGCTTGCAAAAGTTGGGTATTTTAATTATTTTTTTTCAGTTTTAAGGTTCATTTTAATTTGATTAGTATACCGAAATAGCTACTGGTTTGTGATGAGGGTTTCTTTGTATTTATTTCATTTGTGAAGGAGGTCTTCATCCGGGTCACTCTTTCTTTGGGCATATATAATACAATTATTATTTGTTAGTTGGGTTCTATGTCAGACTTGGTGCTGCTTGAGTTTATACTTTTGCTTTTAACAACAATCTTAGGCATAATAGGCAATATTTGCATTTCATTAAGGGTATGTAACACTGTTTTTGCTCCATGTGCGAGGTGTAAGATTGATGAAGTGGAAATAATTTATCCCATAATAAAAATTGTTGATGTCTTGGCACGCATTTATAGGAGAATGTTTATTGGCTTAGAAAAGAAAATCTGCCAGAAAAAAAGGCATGCCTCTTATCTTTAAATTAGTTATTTTCTTGAGACATAGTTTTAGATTTTCAAATATTGTTGAAGAGTTTTCCCTAAAAGTCTTTCATTATTTAATAACAAAGTACTTGTTTAGTTTTAGAGTTTCAAGTTAAAGTCTATGGGTTTTACAAAGGAGATTCACTTGGAGAAAGATCGCTGGCAAGGGTACATAAAAGATTATGATGGAGGAATCCTTATGGAATGCAAAATTGATCCAAAGCTTCCATATATTGACTTGTCAACTATGATTCGCCGCCAGAGACAAGCAATTGATGAAAAGATAAGAGAGCTCTCGAACTGTCACATTGTTTATCCGGGGATTGACTTTCAAAAGAAAGAAGCTGGTATTCCTAAGAAACCTGTCAAAGTTGAGGACACTCCTGGTTTGCGTAAGTTTTTCATCATCCTTCATATTTTTGTTGATTCACTCAACTCTGCCCATTTTTTTTTTCATGTTAGGAAACAAAAGTTGTTAACAGGGTTTGGTTAGGGGTTGAATTTCTTTAAGTGAAGTGTATTTTACTGATTACAATGTTTTCTTGCATCATTGGAACCTTTTGTATGTTATTTGCCAATAACACTGTTTCTGACTGAGAAGATTTATCATCCTATTTTTTTTCTCTATTGTGAAATGCTGGTCTCCACCCCACCATTTCTCTTCTCCATGTGTTTTGAAATGGCAATATATTAAGGCATTTAGTTGAGACAATTACCTATCATTGGCATTAATCTTAAAATATGTGTTGACTTCTGTTGGCAGGTTTTCCATTTCCTCTATACTTACTCTCTTGTCATTGATGTCTGCCCATTCACCCTTGATGAGTTTGCTCAAGCATTTCATGACAAGGTTTTATTTCATCTTTAATCGAACTTTACTTTCCTTCTGTGTAACATTTTGTTTTCTCTTTTTGATCTTACCTCTTTTGATTTAAGTTCTTTCAGTGCTATAATATGTTCTCTAACATGCCTTTCAGGATTCCTTGTTGCTTGGGAAAATTCATGTGGCCCTTTTGAAACATCTTCTATCTGATATTGAAGTGGAGCTCAACAATGAATCTTTGCCTCATCAGAGTAAATCTTGCAATTATCTTGCATTGCTTCACATGGTAAGTTAAAAAATACACACTCACAGTCACATTAGAGGGTTGTAAACTTTAGAATTGAACTTTTTGCAGCGAGATTGGAAGTTTAGTGCTATTTGATTTGAGTGCTTGTTGACATTGCCAGCATTGGAATCTAAAAGTATTTACTTTGAAATCCATATGTGTATATATATATATATGTGCTCCAATTCTGTCCAACGGCAGCAGAACTTTACACTCTAAACGATGTGGTGCATTGCCAAGACTACACAAAACTTTTCATATGTATTGGATCAATAAAATGTTTCTTCTTCTCTTGTTTTTGACAAATATAAAATGTTTCTTTTTGGTAGTTTATAGTTTGAGGAAAGTGGTTTTTGCATATATTTGCTTTGATTTTTTTTTTTAATGTTATCTGTACTTTCAAGTTATCATATAGTTAAATATAAGATTTGTAACTTTATGCTATTTTTTTTCATTGAGGAAAAAGAATTCGAATTTGGGATTTTTTTTAAAAAGTATTATTCTTTTGTGATCATTGGTCTTCTAATTAAGGAATTGGTGTGATCCTTAGCCACTTCTAAGTTATTAGTTTGAAAGAAAAACTGTTAGCATTGGTTTATGTTCTATTCACTTATCCCATACCTGTAGAGTCCAAGAACTTTACTTAGCTAAGATAGATAATAGTATGATAGTATTTATAGTGTTATCTTTGTTACCATGGATTTTTGGTTCAGACCGGGAATTATTTGGACACTCATAGTAGTACTTATAGATTTTCTAAGTTTAATCTATAGTTTAAGAATATTAAGTTAACCTAAGGTTTGATTAATGTGACTGATATTAAGGATTATATTTATTATATTATAAGGTTTAGACATCAACCAATAGGATTTTAAGCACATGTTATGAATGGTAATTAAGGATTAAGTATTTTGGAGGATTAAATTAAATAAGAGTAAAGTTTGAATGATATAGGGTCAGTCAGCAGCTTTGTATACGTTGAAGGCTTAGTCAAGGCTGTTTACTCCATTCAAACTTAGCTAAAAATGTGTAATTTCGTGTTTAAATATTCAGCGAGTGCCGATATATCACAGCTATAGGGGGCGATATGTCGCAGCATGTAGATACGGAAAACACGAAACGATGCACGGTCGCCTCGGGCATACTGGCCCAGGCGATATATCGCCTACAGGGGGCGATATATCGCCTCCTTCAGCATATGTTCAATTGTTTTTGAATTCTTTTCCTTTCAGCCATTCAAACTTCTTCAACAGTCCAGCATCTTTTGAACGAGTCTTCAGCCTCTGCTGAACGATTATTCAATGATTTTTACCTAAAAAGCCATTATTTTTATTCAAGTAAAATCAAGATATTTTCATTCCCAAACTCTATAAATAGGACCTAGTACCCAGCCATTATTCACCATTTGCTCTAAGTTCAGAAGCTGCTAGTGTTAAGTGAGTGTGAGAGTATAAACACCTGGTTTGGGAAAAACTATAAGCTTAAACATCATAAGCTTATCAAACACTTTGGGAAGTGAGTTCTATAGTATTTCGGTGGAGGTGTAGATTGATCTTTCAAGTCTTTGAGGTAACCAAAACTCTAGTTCCTTTATGTATTATGTTAATTTCTTCCTCATAGTCTTCTACTCAATCTCTAACCTTAATCTTTATTTTGGTTAGGGAATCCAAGTTCTTAAGCACATAAGTGTGGTAAGCATGTTTCACAAATGGTTTAGTCTTCCCATTTCCTTTTCATCTCTTTCCTTCTTTCAACTCACACATGTTCATTATGGTTTTAGGAGTGTTCCAAAAGTCCCAACTCAGTCCATTATATCCCGGTAACTTTGGTAAGGAAAATAGGCTAGAATCTATATGTTTACGTTTATGCTATTTTATGTGTTATGTTTTCATATGTTATGAATATGTTATTGATGTGTATGTTGTAGGCTTGGGCATATGCCCTATTTGACTAACAAGACCCCAAAAAGATTGTGGGCATAAGCCTATTTAGCTGGTAGGACCCCACTAATCTCATGGGCATAAGCTTGTTTAGTCTATGGGACCCCAAGTAATAATGGCCATTATAATAAGTGAATTATGTGTTATGATATGTCTTTACGTTATTATGAAATTATGTTTATGTTTATGACTATGTGTTAGATTTTTCCTTGCTGGGCATTAGGCTCATTCCTTTCTGTTTATGTGCAGGAAATAAGCTTTAGAGGTGGAAAGATTCGTGACGCTTAGAGGATGTGTATCGATGGTGAATGGAGTCAAGGGGCCGAGCGTTATTCGATTCGAGGATGTAGTCTTGTTTATGTTTTTATGGTTTTAAATGTATTTTCCGCATTTTCTATGTAACTCTTTTTAGTTTTTAAGTTATTTTTGTTTTAAAGACAATGGGTACCCATATCCTACTTATTTTATGAAAGTAAACTTTGTTTCTACAAGTTTCTGATAAATTATGGCATTTTCGCAAAAATGTAAGTTTTATGTATAGTTTCGTTAATGGTCCAAAAAGTCTAGAGTAGTGGGTCATTACAATACCTTAAGCTATAGTGTGTACAATACTGGTTATGGAGTTGGGGTTTTTTGTTTTTTGTTTCAAGTGAATCTCTACTGATCATGAGAGTGACTAAATTCTTGGGGTACTCTTAGGCACTGGTAGTGATCGAGATTGGTGAGAATTTCCGAAGACCACTATATATTTTGTCTAGTCATGGTGAGAATCTTGATAGTACATTTTGCATGGGTGTGCCTTTTTTGTTTGCATTCATAGTTGTTGTTTATCTGGGAACTACCATATTTGAGAAACATAAGCAGGCATCTCATTTTTCTAATTGCTTTGAACTACTTTTGCATAAGTTTTGATTTTATTATAGCATCTCTGTCTCTTATATCATGGCTCGACTGGTCTTTCTTCCATCAAGTCTCAATCTTCCATCTCTGTATTTCCTTTTGTTTCCCTGTAATTTTTTTCAACTTGGATCTGTCTTCAAGTTTTACCATTTCTCATGTAGGTGGCTGGTGCAAGAGGCTGGACAGCGACGGAAACGGGGCTCAACGGTGCGTGGGCTCGACGGTATGTCTCTCTCTCCCTGCTTTTGACGGTTATGCTCTTATTTTGAGTGGATTTACTAGCTTTCACCCATTACCTCTGTTTTTTTGCCTCAAATTTCAGTTACAAATCTTTCTTCTAAGGGAAATTTCAGACCTTATTTGCTTTAATGTGCTCTATTTTTTAGTTTAGTTTTTTCTTTGTGAGATACTAAATTTTTTTATTTGGGGATACTGAAACCCTTAAGTAGTGTTATAGCTCCATTAATCATATGGGTTTTGTTGATTTGGGATACTGAAACTAATAAACATTCCTGGTTTAGTTTCTTCTTTTTTCTATTTTTCTTAAGTTGAAGGTGTTTATATCATGTGTAATGATTATCACTGTGCTGAGTTTTAATTTATAAATGTTAATATTAAATAACAAGTTTTTAGATTGGTTTGGGCAAACATTAGGGTGATAGTTATGTGTTTCTCCCTGTAAAGCTTGAGCAGGGAGAAAAGCGAAAAGACACATTACAAATTTTTGCATTGAATATTGTCCGAGCCAATCAATTTTTGTCAAGACACATTACAAATTTCAATTGAGTGTGTGTTTGAACTTGATTCATTAATAGAAATGGACACACTTATAAAATCTAGAGCTCACCATGATGAAGTGAATCTTCTCTGTACATATAACCTTGATCTAAAATCCTTTTGATATCTAATGCAAACATTATTTGATTTTTGCAAATGATCTAGTCGTAAGAGTTTATTTGTTTTGTCTTCTTGTTTAGTTAAAATAACTTACAAAATGATCTAGCAGTCTGAGTTTATCTGATTTATTGGTTTTTACATGCACATACACAACTTTCCTAGGCTCAATGCTGAAGTTATTATATTCAATGTATGTGTTGAATGTTTATGTAGCTTCTCTTAAGAGGGCCCAATTTTTCACAGCATATTTTGTATAGCTTTTCTCAAGTATTTTTTTAAGTTTTTCTTGTTAATTCTGAATTGATGATTCTTATTTTTTTTGAAATTGATTGTTGTTTGTTTGCCATGAAATTAGGATTTCGAAATTCCTAATTTTATTTTTTCATTTCTCATATTGATGTTGTGCTGTGATGAATTCCTTAATTATGTCTAGGCAACTCAATTATGAATCAAAAAGTAATTTTTTTTGGTTGTCTTTCCAAATATAAATCATTTTCACTTGCTTATACTCTTTATGTCTGGCATAATTTTTCTTTTATCATTTCATCTCTTTAGGTACAATGTAGCAATTAAGTGTGCAACTATTACACTTGCTGGGCACTCCTAACCAAAGTAGAATTATGAATATAGATTACTTGGTTTACAAAATGTTTGGAATCCTTGTCTAGTGGTACTTAGGCATTGTGATATGACTGAGAAAGGACATGTGAAGGAGTTTAACTTGAAACAAATAACTAGACAAAATTGCATAGAACAAAAAAATGAAGGCCAATCTCATTTCAATCTCTGTTCTGCAATTTTTTTCCCTTGTATTGAAGCATTTATCTATCTCATTTCAACATTTCATATTTAAGGTGTAAAATTTGAGCCTCTCTCTGTCATTTTAGATTTTCTCTAGAAATCCAAGTCTCATCTTTTTTTTTTGCAATTTTGGGTAAAATCTGAATCTGAATCTCATATTATAATTGTAGCTCTCTCTATAAATTTGTCTACTATATTCATATCTATGTTAATGAAGCAACTAGTAAATTGTTGAAACAATAAATTGCTGCTAGCGTAAATTGTTGAAACATTCTCTATGCCTCAATCTCTTTTTGCTATGTAATCTCCTTTGCTTATGAGTAATTTTATTGATTTGATTTATCAATTTTGAAAAACTAATTATTATAATAGTATAACTTGTAGCTTTTCTGCTGTCATGATAAATTTGCCAAAGGATCATTAAGTGTTGACTGCTTAGGATACTTTTTGTACTCACCTTTGATGACACTTGATCATTATAATATTCCCTAGAAAGATTCAAAAGATCATTAAAATGTGGTACCTGTTAGGCCAATTTTTACAGCTACTAATTGTTTTGGTTAGTTAGTTGTTCATTGTAACTAATTTTTGTTATTTTGTAGATTAGTTACTTTATTAGTTTTGGTCTTTTCTGTATATATACTCTTTTGTATCATTACTTCATTAATGAGAATTGATTCTATTCATTCAGTCACTAAGTTTCCTTACAGTACCTACCACCAATGAGGAAAAAAAACATTAAAAATGTGGTAATTAGAAATATAAGGTGCCATATAATTATATTTTAAGAGAGATTTTTAAGATTCAATTTTCAATGAGAATTGAATCATGCTTTTGTTTACTTTTCCCTGCTGTCTCACTAGGTTATTACTATAAAATGTAAAAATATCCTAAGCATTTCATCTTATGCACGCAGGTGGAACATTCCAGAGACTATTCATGATCTCCTATCTTGATGATGAGATACTTGTACGTATACTTTTACCAAAAACTCTTTCCACCAAAGCATAACTTCAATTGCATTTACTAAATTGTTATTTTGGTAATTTTAAACACAATATCTTATGGTGCTCAAGTCCCTGCAATCCTAATAGTGCCCACCCTAAAGTGAGAAGCTTTTTCACTAACCTCTATTAAATACTTGACCTGCCTTTGTTCATTGCCTTTTTTGTAATGTTATAACTCCTTTTTTTTTCTTTCTTTCTTTCTCCTTTTTTTTTGGCTAAGCTTACTTTTCTGCTGTATTAATACCAAAAAAATTAAAATTTGAGTTAGCACCTATAATCAATTGCTATCTTCACTATAGGGATCTGATTTCTTCTTCTTTCATGTAGTTAGAAAATATTTCTAGCTTTTTTTTTAACTTTCTTTGGTTTTGATGAGTCTTTGATCTGAGTGGTGTGTACATATTAAAGATCATAATAAGGATGCTGAAATGTAAAACATTTTCAATCATATCATCAAACTAAAGGCTTATGCCTGTATTAGATTTTGAAATATCTGAAAGGGTATGTACCAACTATGTCCTGAACCTTTATATTGGTGTTTGCAGATAACAAGGGATACTAGTGGAGTTCCTAAGGTTCTTACAAGGTTAGATGCACCCTCATCACCCTTGGCTGACACCATGACATAATATGAGAGCTAGAGATCCTTTTGTCTGTGAAATGGGAATTTAAAATTTTTCATGTTTCTTAAATTTTTTATTCTATTTTATTACTTCTCTTACTTTTATTTTTGTTATAATATTATGCTAACTTCAGACACAATTTAAGTGTTAGAATACTGAATTTATTGTATGTGAAACTCAAGCAGAAATTTCTTCTATACCTCTTCTACTGCCTTATCTTTACAGGGTTGTATGAACTCATTATTAACTTGTTAAAACAATAAAATACAAATATACTGAAACATATTGATATACATTCACTGTATTCTCTTAATGGCAGCAAGTTGTTTGACAAGTTTGATTTTATTTGCATTGTATTATCTTTTCTTATTTATAGCTTTGGTAAGTTATAGTTTATATGATAGTTATGGGATTGGCTTTGCATTCACTTGTTATATTATTTATTTATTTTAGTTTTCATCTTGCAGTTGTTCCCAAGCTTTGTTTGAATCTTCATTTTGTTTTCTATTATGCTTATTTATATTTGGATTTCTGAATTCTGTTTTGTTCATGTTGATTATAGTCAGTAATGATTTAAATGGGGCTAATTATATGTTAGGTTTGTGGCATCAGCTCTCCAAACCTGACTGCTTATCTTTCTCTATTTATTTTTCAGAGAGTTTGAACAAGTTCCCTCGAAGGACTAGTACGCCATCTGGGGTTCATAGTCAAGCACAACAATCTGAAGAACAGCTACAACAACAGCAACAATAGCATTAACAGCAGCAACAACATCATCCAAACTATAGTTTGAAGTAAAAAATGTTCAAGATTATAAAAATGTATTATGTTATGCTTTCAAACTTAAGTTAGAACTAATATCTTATGAAGTAGACACATTCATGGTTTGAATTAGTTATTTTTAAATGTAATACTTATGGTTTATCAATCTATTGAGAATTACATTTTATGATTAATTTTGTTTTTTTTTTATCAAAATACAATAATGAAGATCTTTTAAATAAAAAAAAACATATAAGTATACTTATTAAAATAAAATTTAAAATATATTATCCACACTAAAGTAACAAAATTTTATTACTATATGTTACGATTTAAAAACATATTATAAGCAAAACAAATCGTTATGATTTATATAATATAACAAACTAAAACTGCTATCAAAATAATCAAATGTAACAGTTGAAAAGTGTTATGAAAAAAGTACAAGATTAAACTTCAAATTTATAACCAAAAACTCTATCTAAATGTTATTATTTGAATATTATAGCACCTAAAAATGTGTTATTGAATAGTTTAAGATAACACCGAACATAACATTCAAAAATTGTTATAGAAAAGACTGGACTTTTAATAACAGGGGCTATATTAGCATTTTCAGAAGTGCTATCAATAGTCCCGGTTAGCAGTTTTTAAGTGTTATGAATACTGTTTTTTCTTGTAGTGGTGGGAGTAGTTGCATATAGATTAGCCCTACCGCCAGTTCTAGCAGATAGCCACAATGTGTTCCACATCTCGATGCTATGAAAGTATGTGTCAGACCCATCACACGTCCTCAAGTATAATACGATAGCACTCTAGAAAGACTTGAGTTACGAGGAACGACTGGTTAGCATCCTAGATAGAGGGATGAAGAATTTACGATCTAAGAGTTTTCTGATAGTCAAAGTCCTATGGAGTAATAGTTCTGAACAAGAGGCAACGTGGGAGTTGGAGGAAGACATGCTAGCACGGTAACCAGAAATATTTGGTAAGTAAATTTCGAGGACGAAATTATTTTTAGTAGGGGAAAATTGTAGAGTCCCAGAACTTTACTTAGCTAGTTAGACTGTAGTAGTAGTAGTAGCTAGTAGTAGTTATAGTTGATAGTTACCGTGGATTTTGGTTCAAGCCGGGACTTAGTTGAACACTCGTAGCAACACTTATATATTTTATAAGTTTAACCTATAGTTTAAGAATATTAATTATAACATAAGGTTTGATTAATATAGCTGATTATAAAGATGTCGTTTATTATACTATAAGGTTTAGATAGAATTAATAAGAACATGACACTTGTCACAATCTTGTTTATTTGAGGATTTAAGTATTTTTTTTAAGTGGATAATTCAAAAATAGAAGTTTCTAGAAGCCCTAGACCCTTCCAGAACTTGCTGGAATCTCGTATTACTTAGTCAAACCTGATTAATCAATTCAAATTAAGCTGATAAAGTGCAATTACGTGTCTAATATTTCAATGTATGTCGATATATCGCAGCTATAGGGGCGATATATCACCACACGGGAGATACGAAAAACACATCAATTTCGTAATATCGAAACCGCGAGCACTTTGGACATAGGGCCAGGCGATATATCGGCCCTAGGACGACTTTTTCAAATGTTGTAGAAACCAAGCTTGATTCATTCCTTAACCTCTTGACTAGCCTCTGAATATTTTGACCGAGTCTTAAGCACCTGTTGAACGAATATTCATATATTTTTCAATTAATATTCATTATTTTATTCAAACTAAAAGGAGGTAGTTTCACTCCTTGAACTCTATAAATCGGACCTAGTACCCAGCCATTTCTCTCATTCTTCAAGCTGTGTTCAGAGCCTTTAAGCTGCTAGGGTTACTATAGAGTGATAAACACTTGGGTTGGGATATAAACTTTATCATCTTAAGCTTTATAAACTCTTGGGAAGTGTGATAAATAGTGTGTTTTCAATATCAAGGTGTAGTTCGGTTCTAGTACATTCAAAGGTATTCCTAATCTTAAGTTCATTTCTGTATGGTTCTTTAGTTTCCTTTAGTTTTCTTTATTCAAATCCTAACTCGATGTTTTCAATTCTTGGTTAGGTATTTAAGTTCTTTGAATTTAAGGTTTTTTTTTGGTAAACTTCTTCTTGGTGGTTTAGTTCATTTCTTTATCATCTCTTTCTTTAGAAATACTCACGTTCTTATTGTTGGTTTTAGGAGTGTTCCAAATCCCGTCCTTGTTCTCAAATATCCCGGTGTTGGTAAGGAAAATAGGATAGATTTTGTATGCTTTTATATTTTATGCTATGATTTATGAATGATATGGTTTTAGTTTTTAGTATATAAATTGTTTAGATAACAATCACATAATTTGTTTATATAACAAACATATAACTTGTTTGGATAACAAGTCCCAATAATATATTCCTTGGGCATATGATTGTTTGGATAACTAGCCCCATAAATTTATATGACTTGTTTAGATAACTAAGCTCCGTAAATTTATGGACATATGATTGCTTAGCTAGCAAGCCCGAAGAAGTATGATGGCCATTATAATGCATGTTTTATAGTCATATGTTTTGTAGTCTTATGTTTATGTTTTATGCTATATGTGCTAGTAGATTTTCCTTGTTGGGCATTAGGATCACTCCTTTATTTTTAATGTATGCAGGAAAATAGATATGGGCAAAAGGATTCGTAGTAGATTGGCTTGTGTATTAAGGATGAAGGGATTCGATGGACTACGTGACGATTCGAGGACGACATTATTTTTAGTCACTTTAAATTATGTTTTTATGTATTTTCCGCATTTAGCTTTGTAAACAATTTCCTTTAGTTTAAAGTTATGTTTTATTTTAAAACAATGGGATCCTATTTCAATATTTACTTTGGAGATTTTTTAATAAAGTTATGAATATTTCCTTATGTATGTTTTATTTGAATTAGTAGCTATGTCTAGTAGTTTTAATGGTTCAAGGTCTTAGAAATAGTTGGGTCATTACAGGTTAAATCATAACTATAGTCTACGATAATGATACAAATCTTGGGATTTGCTTAATTGCTATCTAAGCTACTATATTTCCCAAGTGACTACAACATAAAACATATACATACATACTTACATACACATATAGCACATAAACATAATCATAACACATAAAATCCAACCTATTTTTCTTACCAAAAAACGGGATATTGGAGACAAGAACGGGATTGAAAAATCTTTAAATCAAACAGTAAGATCCATAAGTTTTCTAAAGAAATGAAGATGAAAAGAAGATCTAAACCATCAAGATAAGAACTTACCAACAAACCTTAAGTTTCAAAAAACTCAAACACCTAACCAAAAGCCATTATAATAAGTTAGGATTTGAAAAAAAAATCAAAAGAATAAGAGGAACTATAATGAACTAAAGCTGATGATAAAGAATCCCTTGGATAGATTAGAACTTTGATTGGAAAGCTTTTAACCCCAAAACCCTAGTGTTTCTCTCTGGAATTAACTTAGCAGCTTGGAGGCTCTGAAAAAAATGCTTGAATGATGAAGCAAATGGCTGAGTGAAATGTCCTATTTATAGAGTTCAAGGAGTGAAATTAACTCATTTTAAAATGAATAAATAATTGAATAAAAATTGAATTTTATGCTCAACAGATGCCCAGAACTCGGTCAAAATTGTTCAAGAGCAACTCTAAGTTGTTGAGGGTTATTTCTAGCTCGGATTCCATGAATTTTCAAAACATACAAGTGGAGCTGATATATCGCCCCTATAGGCAATGTATCGCCTCCCCCTTTGTCCCGAGCCTTCGTGTTTTCATTTGTACGAAGTCGACATATTTTTTGTATCACCAGTAGGCAATATATCGGCATACGCAGATATATCAAGCACATTTTTGCACACTTTCATCACACTTGTAGTTTGTTTAAACAACTTTGACTGAGTAAAACGTAATCCTAATAGCTGACAGAAGGTTCTAGACTTCCTAGGTTTATTCTTTATTAATTTATTCATCTAAAATCCTTAGATCCTTAATAAACATACATGTGACAAGTGTCACATTCTTAATTATTCTATCTAAACTATATGGTATAATAAATGTCATTTCTAGGACCAGCTATATTAATCAAACCTTATGTTAAAATTAATATTTCTAAACTATAGGCTAAACTTATAAAATTCATAACTATCTCTATGAGTTTCCAACTAAATCTCGGCTTGAACCAATAACCACAAAAATCGAAATACTACAACATAAGCTACTACTATCTAGCTAAGTAAAATTCAGATTCGCTACAAAAGCCATCCTTTTCATTGCAGCTTTTTTTATGTAAATCGGAGTGAAAGAAATTATTGCTCTGTAGTTTTTTTAAATGAATTGCAGAGAAAGAATTTCTTTCACTGCGGTTTATTTAAAAAAACAGCAGTGAATTTTTTTTATAATTATTTTAGTTTTGTTTTATTTTCATATATATTTTAATATAAAATATCATATTCTACATAACTAAATTTTATATAATAAGATAACATATTCTTGTTATATTATTTTATAATATAATGTAAAATTATATTATATTATAATATAATGTTTTAGATTAAATAAATGTGACAAAGTGTGTCACATATTGTAACATATAATAGAGAGTTACAATATTTAGATGTATGAGATATATCCAAATAATGTAACATATTTGGTATTACAAATTTGTAACGTCCAAATATTACCGTTTATTGTGTAAATTGTTGTTACACAATATTGAGATGAATTTCATAAAGCCATATGTGATATGGCTGTTAGAGATATGATTTTAACCCCAATAATGTGTTTTGGAAGTTACAAAATCATTTGGGAGGGTTTGGAACCGTTTGGAAAAAACAGCACATTTTTTTGTGCTGAATTTGGTCAGTGGCCGTGGCCTGTGGGTCAGAGACCAGTGGCCGCGGCCACTAATGTCTCTGGCCGCGGCCACAGGCCAAAACTGACTAAATTTTCAGTTTTTTCAATCTTTGTTGAACGGCTCAAAAAACCCAAATAACTCCCAAATCCCATTTTTAATTCCATATTAATCCAATTAAACATTGGTAAAAGCCATGGGAGTTGGTGGAATTTGAAATTCAAAGGGTGTCTCTAAAATCTATAAATAGGAGCCTATAGCTCACTTGTAAGACACAATTTTTTCTATCCATTAGAGCACTTGGCTAGAAACTCCTTGAGGCTTGATAATTCTAGAAAGATTTTCCAATATCTGAGAGAGATCCCTTGGTGCTTGAGTTAGGGGAAAATAAGCTTTTGGACAAAGGTTTCAAACCTTGTTCAAGTTGGTGATCCCCAACACTCTTCACTTTGGTAGTGTGAGTGAGAGTTGCTTCTATTTATTTTGTTTGTTCTTTCTTTCTATTCTATTTCTCTTCATCTTTATATTCTTCTCTTTTGTTTATTTGTATTTCTTGTTTTGAGTTGTAATCTTCTTTTCTTTATTTCAAACACTTTACTTTACTTGTAACATTTTTCTTTGAGTTGTATTTTCACCATACTATTCTTCTTCTCTTCTTCTTGTTCTTTAGTTTATTTGTATTTTCAGTTATAGAGTTGTAACCTTATTTAATCAATCTATATTTATTTGTAATATTATTGCATAGAGTTGTAATATTATAATCATTTCCATTGAGGCAAATTTATATTTTCTTAACATTCAAAAGCTTATCCCTTTTTGTTTCAATAGAAGGGGAGACAATCAAGATCATGAACCAAGACCTAGTGAGATTGGATAGGTTTGATGGATCCAATTTTACTAGGTGGCAAGACAAGGTGAGGTTTCTTCTAACCACTCTCAAAATCGCCTACTTCCTTGAGTCATCCTTGGCACCTCTAGCCGAGCCATCCGACAAAGGCACTCCTGAGGAGGTGGAGAAGAGAAGGAAGAGGGAGGAGGACAATCTCCTTTGTAGGGGTCATATCCTCAACGCCCTGTCCGATAGGCTCTATGACCTATACACGGAGACCAAATCGGCCAAGGAGATATGGGATGCACTTGAGAAAAAGTTTAAGGTGGAAGAGGAAGGAACCAAAAAGATTTTGATATCTCAATACTTCGATTTCAAATTTTTTGGTGATAAACCTATTCTTCCTCAAATTCATGAATTGCAAATTATTGTAAATAAATTGAAAGAGTTAAAGATTGAGATTCTCGAGGCCTTTCAAGTTGGTACTATAGTGGCTAAATTACCACCAACTTGGAAGAGCTATAGGAAAAGAATCCTTCATAAAAATAAGGATTATTCTTTGGAGGAGATCCAAAAGCATATTCGAATTGAAGAGGAATCGATATGTAGAGATAAACTTGTGAAGGGGTCTAATGGAGAGACTTCCAAAACAAATGCGGTGTTACAACCAAAACATCCCAAAAACAAAGGGAAAAATGGTAATGAGAAACCTTTGGGTCGAAAAACCAACCCAAACAAGTTTAAGGGCGAGAAAGGCCCTTGCTTTGTTTGTGGAAAAAAGGGTCACTATGCTAGAGAGTGTAGGCATAGAAAAGACCAACAAGGACCTAAGGTGACCGCAACTCAAGAGGAAAACATAGTTGCTACCCTTAGTGAGGTGAATGCGGTATAAGGCAAGGTGAAAGGGTGGTGGTATGATACATGTGCCACCATCCATGTCACCTATGACAAATCATTGTTCAAGACCTTTGAAGAGTCAAAGGGCAACCATGAGATACAAATGGGCAATGAGGGAAAATCCAAGGTACTTGGCAAAGGTACCATTGAAGTTTATTTCACCTCCGGCAAGAAAGTTACATTAGTGAATGTACTTTATGTTCCCGAAATGAGTAGAAACTTGGTAAGTGGTGATTTGCTTGGCAAGCCCGGCATTAAAGCTGTTTTTGAGTCTGGTAAACTTATACTTACCAAATCAAATGTATTTTTGGGAAAGGGGTACTCTTGTGAGGGTATGGTTAAATTATGCACCAATGATGTAACTTTCAATGTTATCAATAAAAATGCTAATTCCGCCTATATTGTTGAGTATGATTCTTTATTTTTGTGGCATCTTAGACTATCACATATAGGTTTTTCTACCATGAAAAGAGTAGTAAAATGTGGTATGATTGCATGCAATATTAAAAACTATGGTAAATGTGAAACATGTGTTAAGGTTAAAATGATTAAGAAATCTTTTCCTAGTGTAGAAAGATCATCTAATTTACTAGATTTAATCCATAGTGATCTTTGTGAATTAAATGGTGTTTTAACTAGAGGTGGTAAAAGGTATTTTCTTACTTTTATAGATGATTTTAGTAGATATACCTATGTGTTTCTTTTAAAGCATAAATATGAAACTTTTGATGCTTTTAATTGTATAAATTAGAAGTTGAAAATCAACTAAATAAAAAGATTAAGGTGCTAAGAAGTGATAGAGGAGGAGAGTACTTCTCTAATGAATTCAATACATTTTGTGAAGAAAATGGTATATTTCATGAGTGCACTGCACCTTATACACCACAACACAATGGTGTTGCCGAAAGGAAAAATAGGACTTATCTAGAGATGATAAATTCTATGTTGGTGTTTTCTAAGTTGAACTTCAACTTATGGGGTGAAGCGCTTTTAACTGCTTGTCACATTCTTAATCGAATACCGATGAAGAAAAATGAGATATCTCCATATGAGTTAAGGAAAGGAAGAAAACCCAACATAGGGTACTTCAAAGTATGGGGGTGTCTTGCATATTGCAAGAAAAACGAACCTAATAGAACAAAGTTAGGTTCAAGAGCCATAAAGTGTGCTTTTGTTGGTTATGCCAACAATAGCAAAGCTTATAGGCTATTAGACTTAGAGTCTAATATTATGATTGAATCTAGAGAAGTTGAATTCTTTGAGAATATGTTATGTGACAACAATTCTCAAGCTTCAACATCTCTAAAGGAGAATTTGTTATATGAGAACAATTCTCAAGCTTCTACATCCAAAGTTGATTCTCAAAAGGAGAATTCTCAAAAGGATGTAAAGCAATCCTTTGAACCTAGAAGAAGTCAAAGGCTTAAAAATCATAAAAGTCTAGTAGTGGATGAGATAGATTCTCAACTAATTTCATTCTACATGGTAGAAGGAAATAGAGAGGAAGTCATTAGGAAAATTCCTATTGTACTTCTCGTTGAGGATGATCCTAAGACTTATAGAGGAGCTATGCAATCGAGAGATAGTGCATTTTGGAAAGAAGCCATCAATGATGAGATGGATTCCATTCTTTCCAATAACACTTGGGAATTGGTAGATCTCCCACCGGGGTCTAAGTCAATTGGGTGTAAGTGGGTATTTAGGAGAAAATACCACACTGACGGCACTATCCAAACCTTTAAAGCTAGATTAGTAGCTAAAGGGTTTAGGCAAAAAAAGGGTATTGATTATTTCGATACCTATGCACCTGTTGCAAGAACAACTTCTATAAGAATTTTGTTCGCTTTAGCTTCTATACATAACTTGTATGTTCATCAAATGGATTTCAAAACGGCATTCCTTAATGGTGACCTCAATGAAGAGGTCTATATGGAACAACCCGAAGGGTTTGTCCTACCAAAATATGAACATAAAGTTTGTAGACTTGTAAAATCCTTATATGGATTGAAACAAGCTCCTAAGAAATGGCATGAGAAATTTGATCAAGCCATCATGTCTAATGGGTTTAGACATAACAATGGAGACAAGTGTTTGTATTCCAAAACTTGTAAGGGATATGTGATCTTTGTTTGCTTATATGTGGACGACATGCTTATTCTAAGTAATAGCATGAAAGGGATAGAAGAAACGAAGAGGTTTTTATCATCAACCTTCAAGATGAAAGATCTTGGAGAAGTTGATACCATACTCAGTATCAAAGTAAAGAAACATAATGGGGGGTTTTGCGCTAGGGCAAGCCCTCTACGTTGAGAAAGTATTGAACAAATTTAACCATCTCAAGGTTAAAGATGCCAATACTCCATTCGATCATAGTGTAAAACTAGAGAAGAATGAAGGAAGAGCGGTGACTCAATTGGAGTACGCCAATGCTATAGGGAGTCTAATGTACACTGCCCAGTGTACTAGACCTGATATAGCATTTGGGGTAAGTAAACTTAGTAGGTTTACAAGTAATCCAAGTGTGGATCACTGGAAGGCAATTGGAAGAGTCCTAGGTTATCTTAAGAAAACCAAAGGACTAAGCCTTCACTACTCTAAATTTCCTTCGATTTTAGAAGGATATATAGATGCAAGTTGGATATCCAATCTTGGGGACAACTTGTCCACAACTGGTTGGGTATTTACACTGGGTGGAGGTGCAATTTCTTGGGGTTCCAAGAAACAAACCCGTATATCTCATTCCACTATGGAAGCATAGTTCATAGCTCTAGCTGCTACCGGCAAAGAGGCCGAATGGTTAAGGGATCTGTTGATAGAGATTCCCCTAATCAAAGATAATGTATCTACTATATCGATACATTGTGATAGCCAAGTGACATTGGCTAGAGCATACAGCAGAGTGTATAATGGGAAGTCTAGACACATTAGTCTAAGACATGGATATGTAAGAGAATTGATTCAAATAGGAGTCATCTCAATATCCTATGTGAGAACTAGTGAAAATCTGGTAGATCTTTTCACTAAGCCACTAACGAGGGATTTAGTGGCTGCATCATCTCGAGGGATGGGACTTAAACTCCTAATGAGATTCACGATTGATGGTAACCTATCTTAACACTAGTTATTCAACTAGTGTTAGGTTCAATAGGTAATAACAAGTCAATCAAGTGAATATTAGTTGTACTCAAAACAAGTCCCATCTGAGATATTGAGTTCTTGTGTGTTACCAAGTGGAGGGTTAAAACCGAAAGGTTTTTTTTTTATAGAATTCAGTCTTGTAAAGACAAGTATTTTTGGTAACAAGATACTATAAGAATTCTACCTATATGGACCTAGGGGTGGTGCGGCCTCTCATGAGAATTGGGAGTATTCTCAAGAACGTCCATGAATGGAAAGTGCACATGGCCATTAACGGTGCAAAGCGAGACATAGAGGTCTCAAGTGAACATCGCAAATGTGTGTGTGTTATTACCGATTTGTCATCATGAAAAGATGGTTCAATGCCTATTGCAACCTAATTTTCGACAAATTTTGTGATAATTACAATATAGTAAAGTTCAAGTTAAAAAACACTTTTCTTTATGCACTAATGCAATGACTCCTATAAGAGAGAGTTCTTATTTAATCAAGTGGGGGATATGTTATATTTCAAAATATAATGATTGATTAAATAAGTGTTACAATAGATAACTATTTAATCTTGTGGGGGAATGTTATATTATTTTATAATATAATGTAAAATTATATTATATTATAATTTAATGTTTTAGATTAAATAAAAGTGACAAAGTGTGTCACATATTATAATAGAGAGTTACAATATTTAGATGTATGAGATATATGCAAATAATGTAACATTTTGGTGTTACAAATTTGTAACCTCCAAATATTACCCTTTATTGTGTAAATTGTTGCTACACAATATTGAGATGAAATTCATAAAGCCATATGTGATATGGCTGTTAGAGATATGATTTTAACCCCAATAATGTGTTTTGGGAGTTACAAAATGTAGAGTCCAAGAACTTTACTTAGCTAAGATAGATAGTAGTATTATAATATTTATAGTATTATCTTTGTAACTGTGGATTTTTTGTTCGGACCGGGAATTATTTGGACACTCATAGTAGTACTTATAGATTTTCTAAGTTTAACCTATAGTTTAAGAATATTGATGTTAACCTAAGGTTTGATTAATATGACTGATATTAAGGATAATATTTATTATACTATAAGGTTTAGATAAGAACCAATAGGATTTTAAGCACATGTTATGTATGGGTGATTAAGGATTAAGTATTTTGAGGATTAAATTTAATAAGGGGTAAAGTTTGAATGCTATAAGGTTAGTCAGCAGCTTTGAATACGTTGAGGGCTTAGTCAAGGCTGTTTCCCCATTCAAACTTAGCTAAAAATGTGTAATTTTGTGTTTAAATAATCAGCGTGTGCCGATATATCGCAGCTATAGGGGGCGATATATCGCAGCACGTAGATACGGAAAACACGAGACGATGCACGACAGCCTCGGGCATACTGGCCCAGGCGATATATCGCCTACAGGGGGCGATATATCGCCTCCTTCAGCATATTTTGAAACATTTTGAATTTGTTTTCCATTCAGCCATTCAACCTCTTGATATTTCCAGCACCTTTTTGAACGAGTCTTCAGCCTCTGCTGAACGATTATTCAAATTATTTTCTCCTAAAAAGCTATTATTTTTATTCAAGTAAAATTAAGATCCTTTCATTCCTAAACTCTATAAATAGGACCTAGTACCCAGCCATTATTCACCTTTTACTCTAAGTTCAGAGGCTGCAAGTGCTAGGAGAGTGTGAGAGTTAAACACTTGGGTGGGGAAATCATAAGCTTGATCATCATAAGCTTATCAAACACTTGGGGAAGTAAGGTTTCATAGTATTTCGATTCGAGGTTTAGATTGGTCTACAAGTCTTCAAGGTATTTCTATACCCTAGTTCATTGGTATTATGTTATTTTCTTTCTCATAGTCTTCTACTCAGTCTTCTAACCTTATTCTTATTTTGGTTAGGAAATCTAAGAACTTGCACATATGTTTTTGGTAAGTATGTTTCTCCAAGGTTTAGTCCTTCCATTCCTTTAATTTCTCTTTTTCTTCTATAGACTCACCTTTTCTTAATGGTTATTAGGAGTGTCCCAAAAGTCCCAACGCTGTCCTTTTATCCCGGTAACTTTGGTAAGGAAAATAGGATAGAAATGCATATGTTATATGTTTTATATGTTATATTATGTTTCTTATGTTATGATAAGTGTTATGAAATATGTATGTTTGTAGGCTTGGGCATATGACCCATTTGACTAACAAGCCCCAAATAGATTATGGGCATATGACCTACTTAGCTAGTAGGATCCCACTAATCTAATGGGCATATGACTTGTTTCATCTATGGGACCCCAAGTAATAATGGCCATTATAGTATGTGTATGAAATAAGTGTTATGTTAAGTTTTTATGTTTCTTATGAAATTATGTATATGAACTATGTGTAAGATTTTTCCTTGCTGGGCATTAGGCTCATTCCTTTTTGTTTATATGTGTAGGAAAATAGCTATAGTGGCGGTAAGATTCGTGGATGCTTGGGAGAATGTGTATCGATGGTGAATGGAGTCAAGGAGTCGAGAGTTCGATTTTCGAGGATGTAGTCTTGTTTTACCTTTTTTTTATGGTTTTACATGTATTTTTTCGCACTTTCTATGTAACTCCTTTTTATTTTAAATTATGTTTTGTTTTTAAGACAATGGGATCCCATATCCTACTTATTTTATGAAAGTAACTCTTATTTCTACAAGTTTTCAATAAAGTTATGGTATTTTCGCAAATGTAAGTTTTATTAAGGATTTGTATGTATAGTTTCGTTAATGGTCCAAAAGTCTAGAGTAGTGGGTCATTACACAAAATCATTTGGGAGGGTTTGGAACCGTTTGGAAAAACAACACATTTTTCTGTGCTAAATTTGGTTAGTGGCCGTGGCCACCAACATTCAGTGGCCGCGGCCTATGGGTTAGAGACCAGTGGCCGCGGCCACTAATGTCTCTGGCCGCAGCCACAGGCCAAAACTGACTAAATTTTCAGTTTTTTCAATCTTTGTTAAACGGCTCAAAAAACCCAAATAACTCCCAAGTCTCATTTTTAATTCCATATTAATCCAATTAAACATTGGTAACAGCCACGGGAGTTGGTGGAATTTGAAATTCAAAGGGTGTCTCTAAACTCTATAAATAGGAGCCTATAGCTCACTTGTAAGACACAACTTTTTCTATCCATTAGAGCACTTGGCTAGAAACACTTTGAGGCTTGATAATTCTAGAAAGATTTTCCAATATCTGAGAGAGATCCCTTGGTGCTTGAGTTAGGGGAAAATAAGCTTTTGGACAAAGGTTTCAAACCTTGTTCAAGTTGGTGATCCCCAACACTCTTCACTTTGGTAGTGTGAGTGAGAGTTGCTTCTATTTATTTTGTTTGTTCTTTCTTTCTATTCTATTTCTCTTCATCTTTATATTCTTCTCTTTTGTTTATTTGTATTTCTTGTTTTGAGTTGTATTCTTCTTTTCTTTATTTCAAACACTTTACTTTACTTGTAACATTTTGCTTTGAGTTGTATTTTCACCATACTATTCTTCTTCTCTTCTTCTCTTCTTCTTGTTCTTTAGTTTATTTGTATTTTCAGTTATAGAGTTGTAACCTTATTTAATCAATCTATATTTATTTGTAATATTATTGCATAGAGTTGTAATATTATAATCATTTCCATTGAGGAAAATTTATATTTTCTTAACAATTATTATATACCTAATTTTTTATAATAATATAACATATTATTATATGCCTAATTTTATAAATTATTATCTAAATAAACATAATGTATAAATTAAAATTAAGAAAATCATTCACATATCATTACTAATTAAGTAGTTTATATATACATACATAAGAAAAATTAATAAGAACATACAAATACCATTTAACATATAAGTCAAGTTAGTAAGTTACACATAAGAAAAATTAGATTTCATAAATAAATGACATTAATCTTGCTAACCAATCGCTTTGTAGTGGGAGTAGGTCGTCCTTGACATTGAATTCCTTTTTGTCAAACCACTACAAAATTGACAAGTAAATATAGATTAGAAGATTAAATACTATATCTAGTTTTTCTTAAACAAAATAAAAGTATAAACTATAACTTACTTTCTTCTTGATAACTTCTGCCAAATTTGGTGCATTTACAAGATCGTAAATGTATCTTAATACATAAAAACCACATTCATGACTTTCAGGCTATTTTGCAAAAGGATCTCTCACCAAATTTTTAAATGTGCCAATGTATTCATTTCCTGAACATTGTGCGTATGCTCTACAAAAATTAAAATTAATTATCTACATATTATATATACTCTCAACTCTAAAAAAATAACATTGAATGCATTAAAATTGAAAAACTTAATTTTCCATAAACCCCTTATTATTGGTGGAGGTTTATGATTTTTCAATGGGTCCATAATTATGGTCGTCCCCCGCATCATCACGAGCACCAACATCCAATGTCGGATAAAAAAAAGTTATAATTATTATATGATTAAAAGACAAAGATAGTAGTGATAATGTTTTAGGTAGTTTGTTCTTACTTAACAATCCAATGAATGAAATATATTTGGCATTGTCTATCCATAGTCATCATCCATTTGGCTATATGATTCAAAATATTATTTTTACTATCATCATTGCCAATAGAAAGATGTTTGGTGTCAAAAATTTGTATAACTATTGTGAATTTGGGTGCATGCTTTCTCAAATGCACCTATAAAATCAATCATGCATATTACATATTCAAAAATATTTTCAAGTAATAATATAATATATCATCAAAAAAATTGGGAAGAATTTCCTCTGTTTCTAAACATATCCCAAATTATTAGTACTTATGCATTCAATTCAAACAAAACACAACACAACAATCAACATGCATAATTTCATCCATAAACCACTGCAGCACACATAAGTCACAGAACCATCTTCACTAAGACACATGTTCTCAATGTTCTGTTATCTCTGCAACACACAATTTCATCTTAGAACCTACTTCACTACGGATGAATATCTAATATATTTAAACTCTTCTAAAAATTTGTTATCACATAACAAATTGAGTTCAAGTTGAATTGATACATACCTCATACCAAACAGCATCGCTGAGGATCCAAAATTATCCATGGAGGCTGGTTGATAAACATCTTCTGATGTGATAAGGATAGCCTCGCGATCTTCTATAAACTTCGGGTTAATGGGAACTTGTACAACCCCATCTGATCCTTTACTGGAATAGTACTCTCTCACTATAAATTTTAGACTAACATCAATAGTGTTCCATTCGTCATTAGTTAACCATTTTTAAGGTTCTGCTTGAACTCCTTCAGCGAGGGCAACTACCTGAGATCCAGTTGATGATAAATGTGGACTTGGTGATAGAGATTTGCATTTAGATGTCGATGGGCCCTACATAATATCATTTAGCATATCAATACAATGCACCCATGTAAAAATAGAATTTAAACATCTGAGCAAATAATTTTATACCTGATCAGTCACTATTAAATGTTTTGGCCAAGGAAGGAATGTATCTCGTGCGTCCCCAACATATCTTATGTTACCAAAGGAAATTGGGATCTCAGCTTCTTCTTGTAAGACATCCATAATCTAAACCCCGCACTTGAATAATCAAGTATAACTCCATGGATGGTCATTTGACTACCCAAGTTTGGTACAATGATGACGCCCTTAGCCACTACATTGTCAATATTATCGGAACACAATTGCACTTCATAGCTCAGCGGTGGCGGGGACTCATAAATTGATCAATCATCTTCATCAAAAGGATCTTTTGTGATTTGGCGGGTAGGTTGATATAATTTACCAAGGACTTCCTCTGCGGTTTGGGGGACAGGTCGATTAATAGGATAGTCTTCGGTTTTTGGGACATGTGAATAGACTTGATGAAAAGGATCCTCTACAGTTTGGGGGACATGTGGATAGACTTGATGAAAATAATCATATGCATCGTAGGTGGCAGGTTGATAGGCTTCATCATTTGGATTCTCATAGCATTCCTTCGTTATCGTTTGGATTCTCATAGTATTGCCCTTCATCATAGTATTCCCCATCATCGTTTTCCTCGTCGTTTTCCTCATTTTGAGCTAATTCCTCTTTTGATGTAAGTTTATGTCTCTTTAGCTCTTCAATCGTAGCTTTTAGCCGAGCAATCTCCTCTTTTGTGTCATTTTCCTCGATTTTTTCCAAAGATTTTGGACACTTTCACAGTGAACCTACAAAATAATCAACCAAGTCAATTAATAAATCAAGCTAAATAATTCTTAAATTAAAACAACTATTATGAAGTATCATACCTGCCAGCTCGAACACGGCCTGAGTGTTCTGGTGTCCCTAATGCTTGAGTCAAGATGTCTCCCGACCCTGAGCTGTAATTTCACCACGACTCAATTTTTCTTTAAGCTCCCCTATGCAAGAAATTGTTTGGTCAAATTAGTTTATATATATAACCAATATGTTATAATATTGTAGAACACTTACTATAGTATTGACAATCTATCAGTCCTAGTCTGTCACGGGAACTTTATTCGTTTCATGTGATCTAAGCCAAACTTCATACAACTTCAAATTTTGAACACCTCGTTCTTTTTTATACAAAATACAAGATAATTAAAGTTATACATCGCGATAATATCAAAAATTATTTAAACTTAAATATAATTATACTTACCAAATCTTCTCTTATATTAGTCATTCCTCTATGAGATGTTCAATGCCTTGACTTCTGTTGTAATGCACGTGATTTTTGTTCTTGATGTATTTTTTGAAACTCTGGACTTAGATGGCTAGTTACACATTTTAACCAATCTCTTTCATCAAGTATATCTTTATACTTCTTCGGGGGAAATTTGAGTTCTTCCATCATACCCATTTCAGCCAAAGGCTTGATGTACTCGGTAGTGAGTTCACTTTTAAAATCCCTCATTGTATGACCAGCTTTTTTCAAAATCTCATGTTTGAAGGACTAATGAATGTTGTGACCACCCTGAGAATATATAAAAAAAGAGTAATTATTAAATTTGAATATCACACTCAAATACATAAATATTATGATAATAATTTCTCACAATGATATCCTCCCATAGACTGTCTTTCAGATTTTGTGAGACCTTCCTCCAATCACCTGAGTTCACAGAAATCATGGCTCAACTCTAGATCCATGATATGATATCATATTTGTATACACATCCCCTATTCGTAGTCTCATATCGTTCCATTCAAGGTCTTTCTTGATTCTTTTGGCTTTTTGTTGGGTGACGTAACTCATTCTTGTTTTACCATGACCCTGTTTCTCATTATCATCTCCTTTATTTGTCATCTACAACATATAAATTGATTTCATTAGTATTATTTTAAATTAATGCATTATACAAATAAATAAACACAACTATTATATAACTTACTAAACATGTTTTCTTTTCCTTTTGGTTGATTCACAATCGACCCATATTCCTTCTTTGATGTCGTTTCTAAGATAATCATGATCATTGTTATCACTGTCACTATCATTATCATTATCTTGAATATTCTCAACTTGTTCATGTATCAGTTGTCCAACAATGAAACATCCATGATATAAATCATCATTTTCATTGTTATCTTCATTTTATGAGAACTTCCTCTTGGGAACTGATAAAACGACTGAGCATTTATCATTAACTAGATTAGTTATATAAAACACTTTTTGCTTGGGCAGCCATGATAAAAAGATCATTCTTGCTTCCCTTCTTACTTAAATCTACCAGAGTGAATCCAAGTTCGTCAGTTCTAACTCCAGTATTAGTGTCTACCCAAGAACATTTAAGAAGAGGAATACGAAACAATGAATAAAGTAATTCCCATATTTCTTCAACAACCTCGTAGTATGTCATTGTGCCTGAAATTGGGTTATTATCTTTTGCATTGGCAAAATGTATAGCTTCTGCAACTATACTTACTCCATTATTTTGAACTAGTCGAACATCATCTCTTGACTTAGTATGAAATTGTTCCCCCCCTGACAATGTAAACTTGGTGCTTTATTATATCATTGCTTGCTCCAATAAATATTTGCTTCAACTCAATCGACACTCCATGATTTTGTTCTCCCAACTTCATTAAAATTGTATTCTTTAGCCACCGACAAAACATTTATTATGCTCATTTATAACCCATTTCTATTTATTATTAACCTTATTTGGAATCATGGACTGTAATTGTGACAGTCAGAATCTCGTGATCCGTAAGGGGAAAGACCGGGTAAAGCTATGCAATCCCACACCGCCTGGGGAAGGTCAAGTGTGACGATTCTAAGACTGTGTAGGTATGGGACTACACAGTTGAAGATGGCTTAAATGGATTGATGGGTACTACCAATGCCAACAAGATGCATCTTCTTTTTGGTAGCCCATCACTTGAGAACTCCAAAGTTAAGTGTGCTTAACCTGGAGTAATCTCAAGATATGGGTGACCTCCTGGGAAGTTTTCCCAAGAAACGTGCAAGTGGGGACGAAGCACGCTGGAAAGACTCGTGTTGGTTTGTAGGGCCAGTTGCCATTCTAGGAAGCAACCATAGTGACGTAGGGCGTTACAAATGGTATCAGAGCCTTGACCCAGCAGGAAGTGTGGCCGACGGGGACGTCGGGCCGTAAGGGGAAAGACTGGGTAAAGCTGTGCAATCCCACACTGCCTGGGGAAGATCAAGTGTGATGATTCTAAGACTGTCTAGGTATGGGACTACACAGTTGAAGATGGCTTAAATGGATTGATGGGTACTACCAATGCCAACAAGATGCATCTTCTTTTCGGTAGCCCATCACTTGAGAACTCCAAAGTTAAGCGTGCTTGACCTGGAGTAATCTCAAGATGGGTGACCTCCTGGGAAATTTTCCCAGAAAGCGTGCGAGTAAGGACAAAGCACGCTGGAAAGACTAGTGTTGGTTTGTAGGGCCAGTCGTCATTCTAGAAAGTAGTCATAGAGACGTGGGGCGTTACAATATGTGTACACTACACAGCTGACATGATGCAATATGTTGACCGGCATTTTGGTCAATGACACTAAGTAAATTTATATGGCAAAAATATGAATCAAACGAACTGAAATCAAGTAAACAACACAGAGAATTTTTATAGTGGTTCGGCCCCAAGAGTTGAAAATAACCTACATCCACTTGCACTCGTAATTCTAAATGAAGTTTCAGGCTCAAGATCAAGAAGAAATAATGTCCAACTGAGTTTCTTAAGCTGAGAGAAGAATATAATTTGAAGGGTTTTGTATGTAAAGTGCATACAAAAGAAATCTCTTATCTTTTCTTCTATGATCTTCACTTAGGGTTAATGATGGAATGAACTCCCTATTTATAGAGAATCTTAGTGGGTTATGGGCCCTTACAAACAAATCTAGGCCCTACACGTCTAGGTCTGAGATCACTACATTCAATTACAAATTCAAATAACACGATAGTAATACAATTTAAATATAAGTTACATAAATATCTTGAGATATTTGTTGGTCTCTTGTGAAATCCGGATCTTCGGGTAAAAGTATCCTACTCACCAAGCAGTTCTTGTACTTTGAGAAGCTTCATGGAATGGTACTATCCTGCTCCATTATCGAGAAGTTTACTTGAAATTTCCTGAATAAGCTTCTATAGTTTGTAGTCTTCTCGAGCAGCTACTCCTTCCAACATATCTAGTAGCTTGTCTTGAGCAATACTAGATCCTTGTCTCAATATCTTCTTGGCTAGAGTCTGCCCCCTGCATGGTTGCCAAAAAATCCTTCATGCACTTCTATCATTAAAAGCTCAGATTCTGCTTTAATAATGTATCACGGCAAAAGTCATAGAATACCCTTCTTTGTACATTACTCCATCGATAACCACATATCTAGTAGCTTGTCTTGAAATTCTACAGGCTTCATTTATGTCTTGAGGAAATATTCCATGCTCTAAGAATGTGTCTATAGGAGTCATCCAGAAGAGGGTATTATCGAGTAGTAGTGTTTGCTTCGTTTCGTTAATACTTGGTTGGGGTAGGTGTTCAACTGGTATTATGTTTAGGGTGTATGCATCCTTGTAACTTGCTAGTTGAAGAGGGCTTAAATGGATTGATGGGTACTACCTATATCAACAAGATGCATCTTCTTTTCGGTAGCCCACACTTGAGAACTCCAAAGTTAAGCGTGCTTGACCTGGAGTAATCTCAAGATGGGTGACCTCCTGGGAAGTTTTCCCAAGAAGCGTGCAAGTGAGGACAAAGCACACTGGAAAGACTCGGGTTGGTTTGTAGGGTTAGTCGTCATTCTAGGAAACAACCATGTGATTACTTAAACAAAACAAAAAAAGAGTACAAACAAGTTTAAACAACAAAAATAAAATCACTACTCTAAAATATATGATTGAAATGTATTCTCTTAAAAATAAATTACTTACATTATATATGATTGAATCTCGGGATTATTTTGCATCACAACTAATTGAGATTGATCTAATTCTATCCTAGATACGGTGATCACTGTTTCGTTCCCTCATAGTCCTTTATCTATCTCATCTGATTTATTTCATGGTTTTCTAATTCTGATTGCCTCAACCCCACTCATGTATTATGAGCAGAATTCCACCGTCTCTTCCGATATATAACATTCAACCTTACTAGCTTCAGGACAATAGTGATTACACCATAACCTGTCAACACCTTCATATTCCTTTCAAATGGATACATCCATCTTGGCCAAACTAGTCCACCATTAAATGTATCATAATGTCAAAGAAGGATGGCGTAAAAAACATTTCAAGGTTTCATAGAGTTTCCACTATCTTACCATGAAATGCATCCAATTTTTTCATTTCTATTTCTTTTTTGCATAAATGATTGAAGAATATGCAAACATTCGTCAAACAATCTCAAAAAAATTTCGGTAAGACTGACCAGATGGCAATCATATGTAATTGTTGCATTAACATATGACAGTCATGTGATTTCATACCCATTAACTTAAAATCCCCCATGGATACCAAGTTTTGAATATTGTATGAATATCCATCAGACACTTTCATCTCTGCAAATGATTTACATATGAATTGTTTGTCTTCCCTAGACAATGTGAAACAAGGAGGTAAATATGTGCATTTACCTTTCTCTGCAAGTGCCAAATAAGTTCTTATACCCATTTCAACAAGATCTAAAGACTAGTTAGATCATCCTTAGTTTTACTGGGAACATCAAGTAATGCAGCTATAATACTTTCACACACAATTTTTTCTATGTATCAAAACAATGTTGAACAAGTAAATATTTCCAGTAAGGACGATGAAAAAAATTGATTTCCTTTGAAAACATTCATTTACTTTTTTATTTTTCTTCATTATTCCATATTTGAAATCAACTTTCTTTACTTCTTTAAGAATTTGTTGCCCTGATAGTGGCAAAGGAGCAACACCTTGTTTTTTTATTACCATCAAATGCTTTTTTTTTTCCTACAATGATGATCTAGGGGAAAGGATCGTCTTTGACCTATATAACATATTTTGTGCCCATTCAGCAAACGAAGAGCCCATGTGTTAGTCCAACATATTGGACATCCCTAGTAACCTTTTGTGCTTAACCCTGATAGATTTCCATAAGCCAAGAAATCATTAACAGTCCACAACAACACAACTTTTAAGTTAATGACTTTTTTCTTAAAACCGTCATATGCCTCAACACCATTTTCATACAAATCTTTCAAATCATCAATTAATGGTGCCAAATAAACATCTATATCGTGTCCCAATAGTTTTAGGCCTAAAATCATTAACGTGAGCATCAAAAACTTCCGTCTCATCACTAACCACGGAGGAAGATTGTACATAACAAGGAAGACATGCCACGAACTATGCCTACTACTTAGAGATTTATGTGGGTTTACACCATCGACAACTAGACCTAGATGAAGATTTCTTGCTTCAGTTTTAAATCATGGATTTAAGTGATTAACTTTTTTCTAGGCCTGGGAATTTGTAGGATGTCGGAGTTTATCATCTTTCACTCGCCTAATCTCATGCCATATTAAGTTTTTAGAGTGTTCTGCACTTCGATATAACCTCTTAAGTCGCAGAATCAAAGGCAAGTATCACATCACTTTCTGAGGAATAAGTTTTCTAATCTCCTTACTCTTGTTAGGTTTGTAGCGGGGTAAATCACATTCAGAGCAAGTGCAATGTATACATACTCTTTACGATATAACACACAATCGTTCAGACATGCATGGATCTTCTCATACTTCAAACTTATGCAATTTAAAGTTTTCTTCACTTCATACGTAGACTCAAGGAAGCAATTATCTAACGCCAAAATCTCCTTAAAAGTAGCTAAAAATTGACTTAAACATTTATCGCTCACTCAATTTTTTGCTTTTCTGCTGTAAATCTTTACCATCTGTTGTAATCTTTGTTTCAGACAACCATTGAATAATGTTTATTTGCATCTCTAAACAATTTATCAAATTTTGAAGGATCATCAACAAACTCTTGTTGTGCTTCATCAAGCAATTCCATAGGATGATCGTCAAAATAACTATAATCCAAATCATTAACCCTCCTCTCCCGAATGGATAAGGATTATTATTTTTTAATAATTTTTCATGCCAATACCATGTAAGATAACTTGTATCAAACCCCCGACAAAGTACATGATTTTTTATCATGATAATATTTCTTTTTGATCCATTACCACCATCTATACATGGGCAAGGAATTCTTTCCGGGTCACTACAATTTGTTTGGCAAAATTCTAAAAATTGGTTGAATCCGTTTTGAAATTGTTGTTTTTCTCCATTCTCAAGAATTCATGATTTATCCATAATGATAATATCTACCTAATTCCTAAGTCAATATTGAAAATAAAGTTAATATTATAATTAAATAAAAATATGTTCAATTAATAAATTCTAAAATAAAATGGACAGAGTTTTATTTATTTCTATAACATATCCAAAATTCATGTATATTTATAATTTTAACATAAACAAACATAATTATTACATATATTAACCTATAAAACATGTTCAATCAATATATTGATCTTAAGAAATTGGGCAGAGTTCCCTTTGTTTCTATAGCATATTCCAAATTATTATTACCTATAAATTCAATTCAAACAAAAAACAACAATCAACATGCATAATTTCGTTCATAAGCCATCACATCACACATAATTTGCAGAACCTACTTCACTAAGCATAAATGTTCTCAACCTTCTGTTATCTGCAACACACAATTTTATCTCAGAATCTACTTCACTACAGATGAATGTCTAATATATTCAAACTTCTCTAACAATAGTTTGTAAATATAAAAAAGAAAAATAAAAAATTAAGTAGTAATTATCACTAACTTTCAAAATTAATCTTCAACAATTTCAACATACTTCAAATTCAAACAAATATTTCCTACAATAAAAGTTTAAACAGTAATTAGTAAATATGGTAATTAGATTCCTAAAATAATTAACAAAAGTAAACTTAAAAAAATCATTATTTAAATAATATAAAAAATTATGTAAAAAGATGAATATCTAATATATTCAAACTCCTCTAACAATAGTTTGTAAATATAAAAAAAAAAAAAAATTAAGTAGTAATTATCACTAACTTTCAAAATTAATCTTCAACAATTTCAACATACTTCAAATTCAAACAAGTATTTCCTACAATAAAAGTTTAAACAGTAATTAGTAAATATGGTAATTAGATTCCTAAAATAATTAACAAAAGTAAACTTAAAAAAATCATTATTTAAATAATATAAAAAAATATGTAAAAATAATATAATAATATAAAAAATTATGTAAAAAATAATATATTTTAATAAATTAACATAATTAATATTAACATTATTAAAAAGACAAATACATTAGGTAAATAATATAAAAAATTCCCAAAACTGAAATATTTTTAAAAAAATCAAGTTTAAGTGATCAATATATATTTTGAACATTGAAAATGTCTTCTAATCCTCCACAAACATTAAAAAAATGCTTGTAACCACCCTATAAACATACATTAAAACCTCTTTAAACCCACTCAATATTTTTTCATTTTTTCCCTAAAACTTCAAAATAAATCAATGTTATGTATATTTACATGATTTAAAGCGTTAATGTGGAAGAAAATGAAAAAAAAAAAAAACACTTAAAAATGGTGCTTACCTTGGCTGGGAAAGAAGGGTTTCTCTGTTTCGCGCGAATGTGAAAATGAATGAAATGAGGAAATGAAGGCTCAGGTTTAGTATACAAGGAAGGGGGACTTTTCTCTGCGGTTATTTTGAAAAAATCGCAGAGAAAGATCTTTAAAAGCAGTAAACTTTTCTATGCGAATTTTTTATAAAAACGGTGGAGATTAGTCCCCGCCACCTCACACTTCAAACTTTACACTGCATGTTTTTTAAATCGCAATAACATAATATTTTTCTTTAGGCGGGTATTAAATGTGATATTTTAGAGTCATTCAAACTTATTTTTGCGCTTTTTATTTAATATTGGGAAAAAAAACGCAGATAAAACTTATATTTGTAGTAGTGTCATACACATTTATAATGATAAAATAAATTAATCTAAATAATATAACTGTTAACTTAATTTTATTTTTTCCATAATTTAGATGACATATATAAAACAAAACAATATCTTAAATAGTATAAAAAATCCAAGTATATTAAAAAAAAAAAAAAGAATATGTGAACAGTTCATATTAAAACAAACATATATATATATATAGTAAAGTGATATAATTCGTTGTATAATTATTATTGTTGGTTTGCTTTTTTTGATAGTACAATAGAATCATATCTTTATATTTGAAAAGGAAGATTATGCTTTTTCTTTCGAGTGAATTTTAGAATTTTTTTTTGTTTTTGATATGAAAGAAATTTAAAGGTCGGGATCAATCTATGGCTGTGGGTATGGGATGGTGCCGCGGGATCTATGGCTGTGGGTAGGATCTATGGCAGTAGGGTGAAGGTGTTGGGTGTTTGGCGAGGCTGGGCATCACAATGTCGACATCTTCAATATAGGACGATTTGGGTGTTCTAGTCGACCATCTTCTTGTCCAACATCGGCAAGCTTAAAACAATGGGCCTCTACAGCTGGCAACCATGGAGGTTTGAGGAAGAGCTGTGCGACGAGATCTACCTTTTCTTATTGTTTCCTTTTTCTCTGTAGCTGGTAAAATTGGGTGGCAACATGGAGTGGTTTGAGGAGGAATGGTGCAGCAATGGACTTCAAATTTCAAATCTGAAATCTCTTTTCTTTGTATTCTTTTTTTTTTTTTTTTTGGTTTATGATAGTATATTTCATATATGTTTTGTTAATAAAATTGTTGAGTTCTTTGGATGATTTTGATTATGGATATTGAATAGAATTTGAGTTTTTTTTTTTTGCTTGAAGAATCTACTATGGGTTGAAGATAACTCAAGATTTGAGTGATAATTTTGAGCCATTCTTTTTTGTTTTTGTTCAAATAAGTTCATAAGTATTCTTAATCGTGAAGATGAAGAAGAATGAGAATTTTTTTCATCTAGGATTTAAATTTCTATATTTTTATTATAAACCATTTTTTAATTTTTTTGCTTTAGTTTTGGTTTGGAATTATAAATTGATTTAAAATAATTTTCATATAATTCTATTAATGATTTAAAATAATTTAAAATAATAAATAATAATTAACTGATTTTAACCAATTATAGAGTACTACATAAGTACAGAATCAGTGTCTAATGACAAGTACCTATAAGTGCAATAAAAATGGACGAAATGTATTATCCTAGATAAAAAAAAGGCTTGAATATTAAAGTGAAACAATTAAAAAAAAAGTTGTACATTTTTGCTAAGAAAATATATATTTATATTTATCTATGTAATTGATCATATATTATTGGAGTAAGAAGATTAACCATTGTATTAACATTGCATACAAGAACTAAATTATCAAATCAACAACCACCACTCACACACACATATATATATATGACAATTCTGTTACAGGGGTTTCACTTTAAGTCCTACCGGTGTAGCTCTCAGTGTTATCGACTCGTAAATAGTTTTTAGCACGATTTGTTTTTATGACCGTGTATATTGTAGCTATTTAGAGCTTCCTGTAAATTTTCAGAAAATTCCGAATAGTTTACATTACCGAAAACTAGGTTCAAGCATGTTGTTGCACCACGTGACTTTTTTGTTATGCGTGTGAAAAGCAACATGTTTGAACCTTATTTTCGGTGCTGTAAACTATTCGGAATTTTCTGAAAATTTACAGGATGCTCTAAATAACTACAATATATACGGTCATAAAAAAAATCGTGTCGAAAACTGTTCACAGGTCGAGAACACTGAAGAGCCCCACCAATAGGGTTTAAAGTGAAGCTCCTATATGAGAATTGTCTTATATATATATATATATAGAAACTCAACGACAGTGTATATGGGAAATTCTATAGTAGGGGTTCCAGTTTACACCCTACCGGTAAGAGCATTAATGTTTTCGGTATGTATAAAAATTAATACCAATTTTTTTTAAATTATGATGTATATTGTGGTTATAGTAATCGCCCCACCAGTTTTAAAAAAAATTCTAAATACTTTATAATGGCGAAAAATAAAGTTCAAAATGGTAAGTTGCATGCGTATATAAAAAAAATACACTTGCAATTTAGGGGTGGCAATTTGGGTCACGACACGACACAATTAAGGTAAACACGACACGTTTAATAATCGTGTCATGTTCGTGCCTGAGTTTTTGACACGTTTAATAATCATGTCATGTTCGTGTTTACCTTAATCGTGTCGTGTCATAATCGTGTTGACCCGTTTAATAATCGTGCCGTGTTATTATCGTGTCAGACACGATAGCACGAATAATTTGCATATCTTTCAATAAATTTTTTTCATATAATTATGATTAATCGTGTCATAATCGTGTTATCATGTCGTGTCGTGTCGTGTTCGTATTTTTGACACGTTTAATTATCATGCCGTGTTTGTGTTTACCTTAATCGTGTCATGTCATAATCGTGTCGACACGAATCTGACACGTTTACACGAATTTTCAGCCCTATTGCAATTGACTTTTTGAACATTGTTTTGGGCATCGTAAATTATTTGGAATTTTCAGAAAACTAGTGGGATGCTTGCTATAACTACAATATACACAGTCATATAAAATCATTGGGTTACAATTTCTCTACCTGCCGAAAACAGAGATGCCCCTATCGTTAAGGGGTAAATTGGTAACTCTATTGTATAATTTTCCTATGTATATTGGAAAAATATGCGGTACGGCTCTTTTTCTCAACTTCTTATTTGGCTTGGATTAAAAGTTTCACCATTTACAGTCAGGCATGAGTATATACTAACTTTATGACTAGAGCTGTAAATACGGACCGAACTTTCTAGCACGACACGAAACTGGCACGAGCACGACACGACACGACACGAAAAAATATGGGTTTGGGCTAGGCATGACATGAATTGAAAATTGGCACGACACGACATGGGCTTGAGCACGGCACGACATGACAAGACCGAAGGCACGACACGAAAGCACGAACAAACTAACTCGAAAGAGCGACGTGATAAAAAGCCCGATATTTTGACATTAATAATGATAATAAATTTTTATTTTGTCAATTTTCTGTAAATTAAAATGATAATAAAAGTCTATTATTTTTCTCAATGTTTATAATTTTATAATTATATTAATTTATTTTAAGATTTGTGAGTTAAATTTTTTAGCATTTATTAGTAGGTATTCAAATTCTAATAATTATATTTGATATAATTTTGTGTAAAATATTATTAAAAAATACATACAAATATCTCAAACTATAATTTAAACAAAGAAATATATTTGGATTGGTGGTGAGTCCATTAATTGTTAAAGAGGAGGTGGAGGGTTCAATTCCCTATCCTCACATATTTTGACAATAATAAAATGGGCCTAAAAGTGAGCCTGAATTTGGGCCCAAATAAGAAAAGTGGGTCGGCCCGACATGGCCCATGCTGGGCTTACTCTTTCAAATTTGGGACGGCTCGGCCTGGCACAAATTTAAATACAGGCCCAGCCCGGCCCGACTCGAATTATTCGAGGCACAAAAATGTGGGTCGTGACAGGCCTGCTCACATTTACAACTCTATTTATGACTGTATTTTACTTCTATCATTTTTTTATATCACTATGTTATCTATTCCTGTGCTAGTGGCATCTTGTTCTATAAAAATGTCAAGTTCATTTTAGTCATGTTACTTTTTTTTCTAAAGAAGAAAACTTTATAACAAGCACATATAAAAAAAAGTTAACGGTAAACAAACCCATTGTTCACATGAATCAAAAGCCATTTCCTATATACATAGTGTAAGCAACTAACACAAATGATTATATTCAATCCATCAGTTTGTACCTGCATAATTCTCTCATAATGAAAGAACACAAGAGACTTTGGAAGAAAGCTCTTGTATTCTGAACCAAGAAAATAGAGCACACCTTAATGAGCTAAACTAGAGCTCTCCAATATGACAACAAATGAAAAATAAAAAAATTTATGATATTATTAAGGTGTTCCTGGTATAAGTTAGTTAGATAAACTAACGGATTAATAGACCCAGCAATTTCTCACATGGATTTGCACGACTTACTCACCAAATTGCGTGACTTACGATCATAAATGATAGATTGCTAGATCAATTAAATCGAAGGTTAATCTAAAAACTTATAACAGTAGTTGCCTTCAGATATGATCCATATTGCATACTATCTCTACTTCAAAAATCTCTGAAGGAAGGATTTAGAATAACATTTTTGATAACAAACACTTTGATATTTTATTACTTCGTAATTCTCTGCCTTACACAAAGAGAGATGATGGCTATATATAGTCATGTACTCAAACATACAAACCTAACCCACCCTAGTCAAAACCAACCATGGTTGGGATAGGATAAGGGATAAGATTCCCCTAGACAAGATAAGAGAAAGATTTCCCGACAAAAGCATAATGACAAAAGCATAAAGTAAAACATAAAGATAAGAGATAAGATTCTTCAACAGAAGCATAATGGCTAAACGAAAAAAGCATAATGTAAAACATAAAGATAAGGGATAATATTCTCTGACCAAAGACTAAAAGACACAATATTTATTTAAATATTGTCTCATGGCTGGTCTCATAGTCAGAGTCATATGATGGGTCTTCATGAAGTGGGTTCCATCCTGTCGGTTCTTCTTCATCCTGATCACTTCCAGCTGGAGGGCAGACGTCTTAGTTTGTATACTCCATGTTCCATTATTTTCCTATGTACTGAAAGAGATAAGGATCTTGCATATCTGCAATGTCAGCATATGGGTCTTGAGAATCTTCAAAGTAAGTATTTTTATGCAAAATTACCCCTTCAATGTCAGTCAATTTGTATAGTGACAGATATTTTTGCTCTAATGTTTCTTCAAGTTTGGTGGCCTGATTTGTTTCATTTTTTGAAATATGGAAGGCTTCAAGGGCCCTCGTTATTTTGCCAGTATAGTTGGAAGGAAACGTCTCCCAAGGAGCGTCTTCTTCTGGCTTGGACCATAATTCAAGAGGTATAATCTGATTCTTCTCAAACATGCTTTTTTGGATGTCCATGTATTCTTGGCCCCCAAGACCAGACAATGGCTCTTCTTTTGACCCATAGACTTTGAATGTTGGATTGATAACTATATTATGTTCTTCATCAAGCTTGGCATTAAGACTAAGATAGAGAACACTATAACATTTCATTAGGCTGACAACATTTGGGCCTGGTGGGTAGATAAAAGTGGGCCTGTTATTTGGGATCTTTTCCATTCAGTCGATATGAATTTTTTCCATTTTTCCAATGAGGCAAACCAGGACAGAATTTCCATTTGGACTTGGTAAGCTGGTTTGAACCTTTCTTGGTCAAAGAAGGATTTTATGTATGTGTGCAAGGCCATAGTTTGTACCTCGACAACTATGGTAAAAACACTGGCCAAATACTAGAAAATGTAAGCTACTGGTTTTGGTGTGAAGATAGCATCTCGAAGAGGTAGGATTTGGGCAAATGGATACTTTGGATGGATTCCAAATTCATTTTGTATAGAAGGTCCAAGTTTGGAAATCATAAAATTCTAAAGAAAGATTGCTCTATAAGTTGCTCTTTCTCTGGCTGGTTTGTTGGATGTTTTGTAAAGGATATTTTTTGCATCCCGAGGAAAAGATTGGTTGTGTGTGATAGAAGAGGAAGAGGCCATCATGAATAAGATTGGGATGGTATGTGATGATTTTTTTTATGACAATGGGGATGGTTCTTGGTGAGTATCCTGAGGCTAGATTTATAGTAGGGGTGATCTGGATAAGAAATCAGCCACAATATTGTCTTTGCCTTGAATGTGTTTAATGTCAAAAGAGTGGTTGTCAAACCAGACTTCCAATCTCAAAAGCTGGGCATTTGTCGTTTTTCTCTTTTTTAGACCAATCTTTTCTTTTGAGACGACAAAGTCCGTTTCCACCAAGAAATTATGACCTATCAAATGGAATTCAAATTTTGTAATACCCATCTTTATCACCAATAATTCTTTTAGGGTAGAATGATAGTGGAGTTGAGAGTCTTTGAAGTGGCCACTCTTGTATTCACATATTTTTCTTTTCCCTGTCTTGTCTTGTTCAAGTAGGACAGCTCCCCAATACCGATCACCAGCGTCTGTTTACAGGATTATTTTTCCATCAGAAGGAATCTGTAAAGGTGGTAGTGTCTGCATTATCTCCTTTAATTTTTTGACTGCTACAGTTTTCTCTTGTGACCATGGTGGAGTTTTCTTTTTAAGCATGTCACTGAGTGGTCTTGTCATTTCTGAAAGTCGCGGGACAAAATCCCATAAATAGTTTACAATTCCTAGGAACTGTTGGATTTGGACCTTTGTGAAGTCCTTTTTAGGAAACTTCAACAACTCTTGGGCTATTTGTGGTTGAGCTTCATATTGGCCTTTAATAAGCTTCATCCCCATAAAGTAATTTTGGGCTTGTCCAAAGATCATCTTCTTTTCCGATAACATGACCCCATGGGCTTCTGTGAGAGAGATGAACTGGGTCAGAAGATTGTGATGGACTTGTTCATATTGTGAGAAGAGCAATATATCATCAATGTAGATTAGGGCCATCGATTTTAGTCATGGCCTTTTGGAATAGTGATGGGGGCTGTTTTGAGACCAAAGGGAAGGACAATCCATTGATAGTGGTGATTTGGAATGCAGAAGGCCGTTTTGGGCCTATCTTCTTCTTTGATACCCAACTGCCAAAATCACGCCTTTAGATCAAATTTTGAAAATATTTGAGCCTTTGACAGGCTTGCAAATAGGGAATTCTTGTTTGGTAGGGGGAATTTATCATCTGCCAAAAATTCATTCAAGGGCTTATAATTGATGAGCAGCCTTTGTTTTCCCTGAACCTGCTATGATCTCTTATTAACGTAGAAAGCATGGCATGCCCATGAAGAGGTGGTTGGTTCGATTAATCCTTGTTGTTGTAGTTCTATTCATTCCTCAGTTGCTATTTTCTAATGTTCTGGGTTCATGCCTGGGCGACTTGCCTTGGTAGGGTTAGCATCTTCATTGAGCTTAAATGGTAAATTGATGAAGAACTAATGGTTTTTCCAAAGAGGGCGTTCTCATTTTTGGAGGAATTCGGCATGACTTGTGGCACAGGAATTTTCTATGAGTTGGTGTCTGACCTTGGAGAATGGATCAGGAGGCATGAGAAAATAGTTTGGTATGGATTCCCATTGAGCAAAATGTTGTTTGTAGCCGAGGCCTCCAGGAAGGATTCGCAAACCCTTTTTCTTGGTGTAGACATCAAAACCAATAGTTAGATCCTTCCCTGGTAATTTTGAGCCAATTAGTCTATGAATGATAGAGCATCCTGGGAAGAACTGTAATTTAATTGGTTTACTGATGAGCTCTGTACAGAAGACGCTTCCATTTGCAGCGTGGAAGAATTGTTTTTCTTTCCTCCAATATTTTGGAAGGAGAACATCAGGGTTCATCGTGGTGTATGATGCTCCCGTATTGAAGTAGGCTGCTACTTTGACTGGCCGAGCATACTTTGTAGAGAGGATCTGCATGGAGATGATTGGCGATGGTTGTATTGTATTGATAGCTGCCATGTGGTAGGATTCACTTGAAGCCTTCTGTTGTTCGAATGCACAGAGGGATTCTGGTTTTATCTCGTCATCAGTATAGAAGATGGATTCTAGGTCATTCTCTTCGAGAGATATGCATGTTGTTTGTTGAATGTGGGAGATCAGTTTGGCAGTTTTCCCTTTGGGGCATTGCTTGGCATAATGTCCTTTGTCGTCATAGATGAAACATCTGTCGAGCTTCTTCCTGAAAGAGCGCTTCCTCCTTAGAAACTTGAATGAGCGACGTCCTTTTTCTTTTAAGGATTTAAAGGTCTTAAAGGTTTTAAACCGTTTGTTGTGTTTCCTTTTTTCTGGAAGACAAGAACATGTTGATTCTGATGGACATTTGATTCGTAGGTCCTTTTGGCTGCAAACCTTTCCGAGCTTCTTGGATTGTTTCATGAATTCTTGCATAAATTTTTCCTGAGAGCAAATCTTTTCCAATGCCTTTAGAACTAGTAGATAGATTTCTCCAATCGTAGCATCAGCTAGGGTTCTTCCTGTTCCCGTGAGAAGTCTGAAGGTTTCTTCTCCTAGTGGATCTGGTATGGAAGAGAGGAAAGCCTGTTTTAGATTTGGATCATTAATTCCGCCTATTTGGTAGAACTGTTGAGTCATCTTTTTGTAATGCTTCTCCAAATATCTCTTATCCATTGAACATTATTTTAGTTTAAAGAATTATGTGTGTAGTCTTTCAGTGACTTGAGCATCCTGTACGTAGAATTCAATATACAGATAGGTTAGGGCAATGGTGACAGATGGAAGTTGTAAAAACGTCATTTGTCTGTAATCGCCCAGACTTGTCCACCAGCCTTGTAGGGTGCTTGTAAAATGGGAAACAAAGCTGAGGGGAACCGTTCCTGTATGTGCTTCTGGTCTTTGTGATTCTAGGCTGAGCCAAGCCTGAAACTCTTGGAATCTTTCGCGCCATTTTGATGGAGGGAGGTCATCTAAAGTAAAAGTTTGAAAATTTGAGCCTTTACTCTTTCGTTTTTGGGGAACATGTGGTGTTGTTGATTCATTTCCACTTTCGTCTTCACTTGTGATAATTGTTTTGGTTTATGAGTTTGATTCAGCAGGTTGAACCATCAGATGTGGAAATGCTCCATCGTAATCGCTGGATAAGTTTTTACTGGATAAGCTCTAGGGATCACTAGATATAGTGTAATCAGAAGTTGAGCTCATTTCTTCAAACCAGTCATCTGAAAAATTGTCTGAACTAGCCGAAGAGCTTTGATCGTCTATATCCATTTCATTTTATGTGATGTGGAGAGTGCTTGTATGACGGATCATTTGTGACAGAGGATTTGTGGCTGGATAAACCATAAGTTGCTTGAGTCCGTCTGTCGGTTGGCTTGGTGATTCTTTCTTCTTCCCCTTTTTTGTCTTATGATGTTGGTTTTCATCAAGCATGCGTCTTAATCTTACAACAGAGCCTTCTTGCACAGATCCAGATATAGGAAAAGGTTGGGAGGTTTTTTGTATTGTAGCAAATTGCCAAGGGACCGGCGTCGTAGTTATCCCGAACGAGGACGAGGTTCCCAAATAGCTATTTGAATGAGCCTTTGTCGGTTCTTGTTGGCAGAACTGGTTCTTGAGGGATTCATATTGAGTTTTAAGGCTCTTCATCTCAACTTCTTTTGCCAGGAATACTGGCATCAAGACTGAGTTGCTTTGATGATGGCTAGAAGCTCTTCATGAGTCTGTTGGATCTTTGCAGTGAGTTTATCGATGATAGTAGTATGAGATTGTTTTACTGTTGTCTCTATTCTGGTATTTTGTAACTCGACTTGCTTTAAGACCTTGTTTTGGGCAGTCATATTTTCTGATTGCCAATTGAGAACTTCTTTGGCTGGAGATACTTTTTTGAGAGACCCATCCGCATTCCAGGTTGTGGGGTTTTGAACCTTTGGTTGGTGAGAGATCGTACCTTGGTCGTCTTGTTTATCAAATTTCTTGAAAGGAGGAAAATCTTACTCATAATCAGTAGTAGTCATCATGCATACTTGTGGAATTTGTTGTAACTGAGTTTGAGCAGGAAAAGCTTCTCTATAATGTTGCATCCATTTTGTTGCTTTTTTGTAGCATGGCAAAATATTCTGTTGAGGAGCCGAAAGTGGAGGCTCTTGGGAGCCTGTTGGAGGAAGCTCAATGTCCCATTCAGTTGATTCTGAAGGAGAGTCAGGTAAGTCTTTGGGAGCAGAATATTTGACTATATAGTCAAACTTTCCAAAGGGTTGGTCTAACAATCCTATTTCTTTTTCTCCTTGATCTAGCTGCTGCTTAATTCATTTTCCTAAGCTAGGATGTCGCTTTGGCTTTGGAAGGTCTTCTTCTATTTTTAGGCAGCTTTTGCAGTCGCAAACATCCCAATACTTGTGTCCATCTGAAGATTCAAAAGCATAAACATGTCTGCCTTGAGAATCAAAGGATTGGATTTCCACATCAGCTGGTGTGACAGAAATCATCATATACTGATTGGTAAAGCAACTGGGAGTCTTTGTCTGAGTTCTGTCAAATATTATTTCGATAGAGCCATCTTCTTTCTTGTGATAAGATGGTTCAGTAAGAGTCTGGAAAACTTTTTGAGGTTGATGGAGCATCTCATAGTTTGTTATCCATGAACTAGGCAAAATCTTCATAAGATCATTTGTAGAGATTTTCCTTGGAATATGAGTGCATGTGGAACTTGGGTAGAGTCTACCGAGACCAGTAATGTTTCTTCAGCTGTTGGCAAAGAAAGATCCAGAGCGTGATTTTGGAGTCTGTATGCCATCTGGTAGTGAAGAGTAGCTCCAATGGAAGTAAGGTCTTGGTCAATTCTAGAAAGTTGGACCTCTACTTTAAGAGCATCAGTAAAGCGATTGTCTTTGAGAGACATATTAAAGTTAGGAAACCGTGTAGTTATTACTATTCCTGCATTTAATGTGGTTTTGATGGTTGCAATGCTTGCATGTTGGTATTTCCTCATTCGGGTGTCGACCAGTCCCATTCGGCAGCCAATTGAAAGGAATTTTCGGCCATGAAGGGAAATAGCTAAGCGACTGGCACCAAAATGAATATGGGGTGAATCCTTGCACAATCCACTTAGGAATAAATTCAGGAGGGATTTGTAAAGTAACGAATTGGACCTCAGGAGTAAGTCTCAATTGGCACTCGCTGAATTTAGAAGCTTGGATATATTCTTTTGGGGCTTTGTATGATGGTTTGATGAACACTTTAATGGACCGAGTAAAAGGAGTAATGGATTTTGGGAAGATTTGGTATGGGTTAATCAAAGAAAGGTTGTTATTGGTAATCTTGTTTTCTTCAGGAACATATGATAGTTCATAAAGAAAGTCAAGTTTGTTGGCTGTGGACTTACGGAAAGATGGAGGAGTAAGTGACAAGGGTGATATTATAGGAGCACTAGAGTTTGTAGAACTTGTAGATGAGGTTTCGTTTGCCATGATCTGAAATAAAGATTCATCGGTAAGATAGGATGAAGTATGGCTCTGATACCAAATAAAAGAAAAAAAAATCTATGATACTGAATAAAAACAATTATATTAAACATTTTTTCCTATTAACATGTATGCAGTATCAATATGGTTCTGCATAGGGGTGTTCATCTTATCCGTTCCAACATTTTTGCCACTAACCAATCCAAATAAGCATCCAATCCAATTTTATTTGGCTTCAAAATCAAATCCAATCTGATCCAATTATAATTGGATTATAATTGGATTGGATAGGTTTTTTCAATCATGTTTTTTTTTTATCTCTTAACTTAAATTTTAATATTAAAAAAATTAACAAGTAAAAAAGTATAAAAAAAATCATACAAAAAACTAATGATATTTAGTAATAATACTACATTAAGACCTTAAAATTATCACATTAAGACCTTAACATGATGGATTTACAAGTGAAATATTAAGCTTGCACCACAACTATTGAAATTTAAAACTAGTTGGTCTCAAACTAATAACTAAAGTACTAATATAGTATGAAAATAACAACAATAATATCTTCAAAGTGCCAAAATAGCATTAAAAAAAATAACAATAATAACATCTACAAAATGACAACCAATATAAACTAACATAATTAAATATATTTATATTTAATATATAATATATATTTTTTAATTTAGGTTGGATTGGATCGGTTCCTAATTGGATTTTCAGAGTGTCATCCAACAACCGATCCAATCCAGTTAACATCCAACTGATCTGTAAATAATGATACGCAAGTATATGTAATCGATTCAAGTAATATAGATAGTAAATAAGAATCATTCCCACAAAGATTATAATCCAAGTATAAATAATTTCTCTTTACTTTCTATTTGTCAAGTAAAATTAAAATGAATGAATCTAATTACAAACACAGTTTAAATAACTGTAAACAAAAAAATTAATCAAATGATGAAAATGAATAATAAAAAGACCTAGGGTATTAACTTTATCAACTTTTCATTCTATTAATTTTATTAATCGGTTCTAATTTCTTTCTTCCTATTCTAATAGTAGGTTAACATAAATCGATTCTTATTCTTTTTCAAGATATAAGATCTCAACCTATATGCAGGTTTTCTACATCTCTGCGATAAACTTAAACATATAGCAGGCATTAAGCATAGAAACCTAATTGCTACACAAACCATACATGTACTTTCGTCCAATATGTAACCTATGTCTACATAATGATAGCATATTCAATTCGCATCTTTCAAATTATGAATCAAAATCATAAATCAAGCAAATATTGATAAGATATTTACTAGCATTAAACAAACATTATATAGATTAGAATAAACAAGACGAATCAATAGAACATCATAATAACATTAAATAGAAATCCAAGCAACTACATTAACCTCTAGATAGAGGTGTTTAGTTCATATCAGACATGACTAAAACAACAAAATAATTATTCAGAAACATAAATTTAAATACTTGAAGAAGAAATAACAATATGAAAGTGCATAAAAAATTGTCTCAGAATCAAATTTACTTTCTAAATTCGTAATTAAAATCTGACCTAAACCTAATTAAAACCTAAAGTATGAGCTTATACTAAAAAAAACACGATTTCCTCTTTTTTTTTCAAAGGCGGGTTGCGACTTGGGCTTTCTTAGGCCGCGGCCCGTGTCTTCTTTAAGCCTTTCAGCATTAGTCAAAATTTTCATGCGTCACGGCCCTCTAAACCCAAGTCGCGGTCTGTGTCTCCATGGACCTCTTGGAATTGCCTCTATTCTTCTAGCGCCGCGACTCTATTGACCAAGTCGCGACTCTAATTCCTTTCAGCAAACCTTCAGTCTCTGACTTTGCTAAACTCATAGCCCTCTGCACCATGCTGCGACTTTAATTCCATTTTTTTTCTTTTCAGATTTTAACTTTTGACATTATACCTTCATCAAAAACTTATTATAACTAAATCGTAACTCCAATTTGAGCCGAACAACCACCAAAAGTTCCATTTTTCCATAATTTTTTCGTCTTTTCACATTTAGCTCATGATCCAAAGTACTGACCTACAACAAAGACAAATACAAGCATAATCTTGCACAAAACAAACATAAAGACTCAAGATTACCACAAAAACACATTCTAAAATGACACTAAAATGAAGTTATCAAACTCCCCCAAACTTACTCTTTACTCGCCCTCGAGTAAAGAACACAACAATAAATAGACTCAAAAACCTAAACAACAATCACACTTGAATCAAGCTGACAACAATAATTCACGCCTCAAGCTATGATGACTAACACACTTACATAATCTTCAGGAAAATCAACTTATAATCCAAAATCTCAGTCAAAACATTCTTTCAATTCACTTAAGTCCAAACAAAAATAAAAGCTCTCAAAATCATGATTAATAAATCAAATGCATTCGAATAAATTCATGCTCACCAATTTTTTCATTACAATTATTTAATATCATTATCCCATAAGCTTGTTATACTTACTAATCTCCACTAATGTAGAAAACACATGCTCATAAATCAATAGGACTTTCATAGCTTATAATTGAATGGCTTAGGTAAAGGTAGATGAAAAAGTTATTTAGGCTCAAAATATATCGTATGCACTCAACCAAACAATTCAACCTTTATCCACTCAAAAACCAAAAAAATACCTGTTGACTGTGAATTTAGCCAACGACGTGAGAACGTCAACTACGACAACCTTCAAGAGAATTATAAACGACAACAGACAGTTTTTTATGAACGAAAGTAAATAACACAAGGTTTTTATAGTGGTTCAGCCCCGATGATCGGTAATAGCCTAATCCACTTAGAGATTTTATTACTGTATTCGCACTCAAGATCAGATGAACCGTGTCAACTGAGTTTCTTCAGTGTGAGATATTCCAGAATACAAAAATGGGTTTTTCTCAAGAACAACACACTTTCTCTCTCTAGAATACAGATTCACTCTCGATTTTGCCAAAAAATCCTTTTACGATCCTCCCAAGTCCCTATTTATAGACCTGGGTTCCCAACTGATATCCCCTTTTGATAGGGATATTCTATTATTTACCTAATATTTATATTACAAAATAAACATTCAAAATATAACTGATCCCTAATTTCGAGTGAGGATTGAGTGATTCACGGATGCTTGGACCAATTCTCACTGAAGTAGTTTCGGGCAGTTTGACGTAGCTTCTCATGCATGTTGACTATTCTTCAAGCTTTACGTAGGTCAAAGGTGGCATACGCATGGCTATCCTTGGACCAAAGGCCAACTACACTCGAGGTATACTCCTCCATTGTGTCCGATCGGACACAATGGTTGTCTTCTTTGGCTTAAGGTGGTTCAAACCACCTTATTTGACTCCTTCAATCAAGGTCCAATATGACCTTACACTTTGCTCCTCGGACCAAGATAGTCCGAGCCATCTTCTTCCTAGCATATCCTCGGACCAACATGGTCCAAGCGCTCCTGCAGGCGTCTTGCGCGATCGGGGGAGGTCATGTGCGATCGGGGGAGGTCTTGTGCGATTGGGCATAATGCACCTTTACTTGGACCTAAATGGTCCAAGCTTCCTTTGCTTAACCAAGGTCCGATCGGACCTTGGTCCTCTCTCTTCGGACCTAGGTGGTCTGAGCCACCACCTCTCCTTGGATCAAAATGGTCCAAGGTACTCACAAGTACCACGTCTGATCGGGCACACATCCTTCTCCTTGGGCCAACAAGGTTCGAACCTCTTCGCTCAACCAAATGCTCGATCGGGCATTAGGCTTTTCTCCTCGGACCAAGGTGGTCCGAGCCACCATCTACTTCTCCTTGGACCTGAATGGTCCAAGGTACCTCCTATGTGTATGCTCGATCGGTCATAGTCATCCCTTTGGACCAAAATGGTCCAAAGTATCCACACACATCATGTCCGATCGGACACCACCATTTCTACTCCTCACTTCATTCAAGCCCAAGTTCACTTCTTCCACATCATACCCGATCGGCCACTATGTGGCTTTCCCCTTGAGTAAAACTTGAGCCTTATTCTTTTTGAACTTATTCGAGCCAAGCTTAACAAGAGGTCTCCTAAGCTTAGGTCCGATCGGACCTACTGTTTTTATATCTTGAACCAAAATTCATACCTCCCCTTCACTTTCTTGGTCTTGGCACCAATTTAATTATATGGGTCTTTAAACTGAGGTCTGAGCCAAGCAACCCCCAGTCTAAATACTCTCTTCGATTGGGCGTATTTGGCTTGACTCTCTGTCCCATTCCTTAACTGATGTATTAGGCCATTACTAAGCCAGATCACCCTACTAACTCATGCCACGTGTCCATTTCACCGCCACGTCATTCTTTTCAAATTTTTGGGATAACAATACCAATCTCAAATTTCCCAATATTTCTTCTTTTGAAAGAGAATATGAACTAATCTTTTTTATTGATACTACACTCCCCCCAAACTTATTCCTTTGTATTTTCAATTAGAGTGTAGTTCATATTCAATATACTTTTTCTTTCTCTCTCTCTCTCAATTTTTCTTCTTCTATCGACACAAATTTCTAAATATAAACCCCATTACAAACCATCCCCCAATCACTTTTCATATGTTCATAGTATATCAAAAGGAAGGAAAAAAAAAGTTTCGAATAAGCTCAAAATAAGTGTCAAACAAAAAGAATCAAATTTGGCTCAAAATTGGGTAACTAAGGATTACATAATAAATGTTAGCTTGAAAGGCACAAACGTTCCAAAGAATTGTCTAAATCATCTTCCTAAGCATGCATCATCTAGGATTTCGTCTCAAATAGCAAGCAAACAAGTTCTAGGATAACAACATTTTCATGATTTATTTTCATTTTTAAAATTCAACAACCATAAAAATTGTTTAATTACACAATATTTATTAAAAATCATAATTAAGCTCTAAATTATTTTAAGTAGACTCATGTAAAAATGGAAAGAACTATTCAACCAAGCACACAGAGTTTTATAGTTTTCATTCCATTCAATTTATACAACACATCATCCAATCATATTATCATTGGCTAATATTGTCAACTTGATTCAACTAACACCCTAAACAACCTAGACAAAACATAACAAGCACAAAACAACACGACTAACAAAATAACATAATATATACAAAACAATAAATCCCTTCCCCCAAACTTAACATAAACATTGTCTCCAATGTTTAAATAAAAGCTAAAGAAAAAGAAAATTACCTGACACCTCAGACTGCTTAAAATGATACAGATTTAGATAGTGAATTGAAAATAGGGAAATAAAGATTTTTGGGTTATCCCATAGTTCATTCTGCCTGAACCCAAAGTAGCGTTGCAACTCAAATTAGTCTCATATTTAATAACAAATAAAAATAAATACTCAAAATACTAAAATTAAAGTGTTCATAATCCAAAACTTAAATAAAAAAATGCAAATAAAAGATTGGAATGCCTCCAAATGCGTTATCGTTAACGTCATTTAGCAAGATGCTTGTTTTCTTTAATATTCAACTTGGATCAAGTCCTCCCCTCACATCCTTGAGAGCCATAGTGTCATGAGTTGACCCTCGTTTCTTGTTATTATAGATTGGGGAACTTTACCCCGCTCGTGTAACATTTGAATCCTCTCACTAAAGAACTTTTTTAAACAATGATGCACTTTTTGCATTCCACTATAAGCCATGGATCTTTTCTTATAGACTTCCAACTTGTTCTCTCCTCTTTTTACCACTTCAACTCTACAACAAGTTGGAATTTCCGTTGCTGCAAAAACATTAAATATTACATCCTCTTTATGCACTCGCAAATTTAACTCACCCTTTTGTACATCGATTAAAGCCCTACTCGTAACCAAGAATGGACTGCCAAGTATTATTGGAATATTGTCATCTTCCTCCATAACAAGAATAATAAAGTCAACAGGAAAGATGAATTTATCCACTTTCACCAATACATCCTCAATCACTCCACGAGGATGTTTGACTAATCTATCTGCCATCTGCAAAGACACGGTAGTAGGCCGAGCTTCTCCCAAATTCAGCTTCTGAAAGCTTGATAGAGGTATTAAATTCACACTGGCCCCTAAATCACATAAAGCCTTTGTCACCACTGTGCCCCCTATAGAACACGATATATTGAAACTACCAGGATCTTTAAGCTTGGGAGGTAGTTTCTTTTGAAGTATCGCACTGCACTCCTCAGTAAGTGTCACTCTCTCATAGTCCCCCAACTTCCTTTTCTTTGAAAAAATTTCTTTCATAAATTTAACATAACTTGGCATTTGTTCAAGTGCCTCAACAAATGGGATGTTAATGTGTAGCTTTCAAAAGATATCCAAAAATTTAGAAAACTTCTTATCAAGCTTATTCTTTTGAAGCCTCTGAGGATATGGGATCTTTATATGGGGATCTATACTTATTTCTGGATGCTTCTCTAAGTTCTCAATAACATTTGACCCACTCACTTCCTACTTCTTATCAGCCACTTTTGACTCTTTTAACTCCCCGCCATTCCTCAAGGATATTGCATTGCACTATTAGTTTGGGTTTACCTCAGTAGTGCTTGGTAAGTTCCCTTGAGCACGGTTTGTCATCAAAGTATCCAACTGCCTCAATTGAGTCTCCAAACTCATGATAGATGCCCTAGTTTCTTTCATGAACTGCTTCAGTACATCGGGCTGTGGTTCAGGTTGTTTCATATGTGTTGGTTGATGTGGTCGTGGCTGTGTATGTGGAAATTGTTGCTGACTTTGAGGGAAATGTTGTTGTGTGGCTTGATTATTTGTCCAAGAGAAGTTAGGATGATTCATCCACCCTTGGTTATATGACATCAGAAAGGGGTTGTTGGTTGGTCTTTGAAAATTTCCTATAGCTTGAAATTTTTCCATAGGTATATTATTCATATCATGGTAGGACACTGATTTAATGGATGAGCACTCTGACATGCCCCACATAAACTTTGTCCCTGAATGGTTTGGGCTGCAGGTTGCTCTATTGTAACTGCTTCGGTAAAGTTGCCACTTGCGTTGTAAGCATGGAAATAACATCCAATTCAATCATACCAGCCACCTTCTTTGTTTGTCCACTGCCACTGGTAGTTATTCATTGTCATCTCCTCTAGCAATTCATACACCTCATTAGCACTCTTGCTCATGAACGCACTTCCTGCTGCAACATCTATTATGGTATGAGTAATACCATTCAACCCATTATAAAAATTATGGACTAGCATCCACTTCTCTATACCATGATGTGGGCACCTCCTTAACAACTCTTTAAATCTTTCTCAATCATCATACAACGATTCCCCTTCTTCCTGATAGAAATTATTAATTTCCCCTTTCAACTTTGCAACTTTTGTTGGAGGGAAAAAATTTGCTAAGAACTTCGGGGCTAACTCCTCCCATGTTATAATAGAATTAGCTTGCAGTGAAATTAGCCAACTCTTCGCTCGGTCTCGTAGAGAAAATGAGAATAATCTAAGTCTAATCGCATCGTCACTCACCCAATTCATCTTAAATGTTGCACATACCTCTAGGAAATTGGCTATGTGCAAATTTGGACCTTCCACGAGCAACCCCCCAAACTGAACAGTTGACTGCACCATTTGTAATATTGCTAGCTTAATCTCGAAATTATTTGCAACAATAGTGGGGCGTCTAATGCATTATTGCACTCCTGTGACAGTAGGAAGTACATAGTCCTTAAGCTTCCTTGGTCCTCGTTCCACTGGGACTTCTGCAATATTTGGGATATTATTAACATTAGCAGCATTTCCTTGATTCTCAGCCATGGAAAAATCAAGCCTTTTCTTTATCTTTTGGTTCTATTTACACGTTCTTTCAATTTCAAGATCTACCGGTATGAGTTCCTTTTGTCTATTTCCCCGCATATACCAATAATTCCTGAAACACAATACAACCTCAATCCGAATGAGTACTAAAAGAAAAAAAAAATCATATTGGATACTTAAGTCCCCAACAACGGCGCCAACAACAGACCTATCAGTTACGATTTCTTATGAAAAATTATGTAAGCCATCTTTTATAATTAGGGTGTGTTTCTATACTTAGAAAAATAAGTCATCTTTATTATTTTCTAAGTATGTTTCTAACCATCCTATATGACTTAATTCTCAGGCTCGAAACTCGTCATTGTTCCAAAGTTAACCATATTGAGCGAGGGCTGGGATCAGTAAAATCGTTCCCACTACTATGGCCCCCTAAACTCTCAATACAGAACCCGGTCCATTGATTTGTATCCACCCTGACTGAACTCAGTCATTATTTATTGAATTTATTCTAAATTTATTATGATTGTAGAAAAAAAAATCAAACTCATACATGTCATTCAAAAATAACAATTATATTCATTTGGAAAAAGATTTACAATGATTACAATCATAAATTCAAAAATAAATAAATAAATGAATAAAATAAACTAAAAATAACTAAGGTAAATCTAAAAATCAGGATCATCTACATCTGACCCTTCATCTAACATATCATCATCTATTTCTTCATAATCTTCATTACTATGAGCCTCGAAACTACCTCGAGGAATTTTCATTAAGATATTATGCTTTTGTTCATTAGTGAATTGAAATTCAAACTTAAAGGTGAACCTTAGTATAAGGAAATAATATCTCATGGCTATCGGTAAATCATCTTCATCATCTATAGTCTCCCATAATTCTTCTAATGTTAAAACTATAATAGGATAATCCTTAAAAAGCCTAATTACTAAGACATATTGTTCTGTGGCTCTCATCATAATTTGCATTTTGATTTGAATGTGAACTATCTCTTTGTGAAACAGGATTAATCTTTGAGTGATTCTTTCTAGCACTCCTATTGTATTCCCTGGTTCTCTAATCCTTTTCAATGCCTTAATGGCTCGGACATCTTGATAGGTCAAAGCTCCATTCATTCTTAACTGAAACACATAAGGGCTAAAACGTTAGCTATTAACATAAACATACTATTCATAACATAATCACTTACATCGGCACTTAGATCTGGAGCTTGTGCGTGTGTATCAAGGAGAACTTCATGCATATGAACTGTGGGCTCCGATACCAACTGTAATGACCCAACTAATTCTAAGACATCAGACTATTAAAAAACTACTAAGACATAGCTACTATTTTGGAACACATATATACTTAAAATAATATAACTTTATTAAAAATCCAAAATACGGTATGAAATACAAAATATCATACGGGATCCCATTGTTTAATACATAAAACATAACAAAAACACATAAACTTTGATTAATTGTTTAAATACTAAGTGCAAAAATACATAGAATCATAAATTAAAAGACTTCAAACAACTTCATCCTTGATCTTCCAGCAGTCCATTCAATCAGTCCATCCCCAATACATATGCCAAGCTTCCACGAATCCATCCCGCCTTCCAAGTTTATTTTCCTGCACCATCTAAAATAAAAGGAATGAGTCTAATGCCTAGCAAGGAAAATATACTAAAAAGATATATAATAAATCATAAGACTATATCATAAAAAATATGACGTAAAAACGTATATCATATAGGACTACAATATTAATGGTCATTAACTCATTACCATAGCATGTGATAAAACCATCTAGGTCCTCAGTCTACTGATTGAGGTAGGTTAGATCACAAAATAGTATATGATAACCCATCTAGGTTCTCAGTCTACTAATGGAGGTAGGGTAAATCATAACTCTAAACCACGATAATGATAAAAATCTTGGGGTTTGCTATATAAGCAACTATAAGCCCCAAGCGACTAAAAACATATTCATACGTATATACATAACACATATAATCTAACCTATTTTCCTTACAAAAAACTGGGATATTGGAGACAAGAACGAGATGGAAAAATCCTAAAATCAACAATAAGAACTATGAGTTTCTAAGGAATTGGAGATGAAAAAGAGATCTAAACCATCAAGATAGAAACTTACCAAAGAGCCTTAAGTTTCAAGAGCTTAAATACCTAACCAAGAAGCCATAAAATCCAGTTAGGATCTGAAAGAAAATAAAAGAACTATAAGAAACTAAATATGAGGATAAGAATACCTTGGATGGACTAGAACTTCGATCTACACCTCAAATACCAAAATGTCACTCTATCTTACTTCCCAAGTATTTATAAAGCTTAGATTGAAAATCTTTTAAATCCCAAACCCTAGTGTTTTCTCTCCATAGACAATATGAAAGTGCAGAAAAAATTATGTTTAAAGTGCAGAAAAAATGGTCTCAGAATCAAATTTACTCTCTAAATTTGTAATTAAAATCTGACCTAAATCTAATTAAAACCTAAACTATGAATTCATACTTAAAAAAAAAACACGATTTCATCTTTTTTTCAAAGGTGGGTCATGACTTGGCCTTTCTTATGTCGTGGTCCGTGTCTTCTTTGAGCCCTTCAGCATTAGTCCAAATCTGCAAGCATCGTGGCCCTTTAAACCCAGGTCGCGGCTCGTGTCACCATGGACCTCATGGAATTACCTCTGTTCTTGTAGTGCCACGACTCTATTGACCAAGTCGTGGCTCTAATTCCTTTCAACAAACCTTCATCCTCTGACTTTGCTAAAGTCGCGGTCCTCTGCACCATTCCGTGACTTTAATTCCATTTTTTTCTTCATATTTTAACCTTTTGACATTCTTCCTTCATCAAAAACTTATTATAACTAAACCTTAACACCAATTTGAGTCTAGCAACCACCAAAAGCTCAAATTTTCCACCATTTTTTCTTCTTTTCACATTTAGCTCATGAGCCAAAGTACCGACCTACAACAAAGACAAACACAAGCGTAATCTTGCACAAAACAAACATAAAGACTCAAGATTACCACAAAACACATTCTAAAACGACACTAAAATGGATTTATCACCAATTTTTCTAATCCAATCCAATTTTTTTTAATTGGATTGGTTTGGATCCTGAGCACCCCTAGTTCTGCAACAATATTTATTTTCTTCCCCAGATCCTTCTTTTTAGTGCCAACTTTCCCAAAAAGTCTCTGTTTCCGTCATCTTCTCTTTAGGCAACCCAACCCAATCCTTTGTGGCTTCCAATGGATCCCGTCCTCATTAAAAAAATTAATTGCACATAGTGAAGCTACAAGAAAGAGGCTTGAGATTGAATGGTGTCTTCTCGAAGATTTTAAGGGATGCATAGTCTATGTTCATTAACATCATTCTTAGTTTTTAGTTCATATGAAGCCCTCATTCTAGAATCATTCTATTACGGAAATAGCCAATTTTGCTACCATTAAATTAAAAGTAAAGAAAGTGATCACTTAAGGACAGGTCCACTGTAGCTTCGTGTTTACCAAAAATATCAGCCATGATTCGAATATCAATGGTAACAAAATAGGAAGATAATAATAATTATTATTATATATGTGTGACAATCAGAATCCCATGATCCGTAGGGGGAAAGACCGGGTAAAAGTTGTGCAATCCCACACTGCCTGGGGAAGGTCACGTGTGATGATTCTAAGACTGTGTAGGTATGGGACTACATAGTTGAAGATGGCTTAAATGGATTGATGGGTACTACCAATGCCAACAAGATGCATCTTCTTTTCGGTAGCCCATCACTTGAGAACTCCAAAGTTAAGCGTGCTTGACCTAGAGTAATCTCAAGATGGGTGACCTTCTGGGAAATTTTCCCAGGAAGCGTGCAAGTAAGGACAAAGCACGCTGGAAAGACTCGTGTTGGTTTGTAGGGCCAGTCGTCATTCCAGAAAGTAGCCATAGTGACGTGGGGCGTTACAATATGTGTACACTACACAGCTGACATGATGCAATATGTTGACCAGCATTTTGGTCAATGACACTAAGTAAATTTATATGGCAAAAATATGAATTAAACGAACTGAAATCAAGTAAACAACACAGAGAATTTTTATAGTGGTTCGGCCCCAAGAGTTGAAAATAACCTACATCCACTTGCACTCGTAATTCTAAATAAAGTTTCAGGCTCAAGATCAAGAAGAAACAATGTCCAACTGAGTATCTTAAGCTGAGAGAAGAATATAATTTGAAGGGTTTTGTATGTAAAGTGCATACAAAAGAAATCTCTTATCTTTTCTTCTATGATCTTCACTTAGGGTTAATAATGGAATGAACTCCCTATTTATAGAGAATCTTAGTGGATTATGGGCCCTTACAAACAAATCTAGGCCCTACACGTCTAGGTCTGAGATCACTACATTCAATTACAAATTCAAATAACACGATAGTAATACAATTTAAATATCAGTTACATAAATATCTTGAGATATTTGTTGGTATCTTGTGAAATTCGGATCTTCGGGTAAAAGTATCCTACTCACCAAGCAGGTCTTGTACTTCGAGCAGCTTCATGGAATGGTACTATCCTGCTCCATTATCGAGTAGGTTACTTGAAATTTCCTGAATAAGCTTCTATAGTTTGTAGTCTTCTCGAGCAGCTACTCCTTCCGACATGTCTAGTAGCTTGTCTTGAGCAATACTAGATCCTTGTCTCAATATCTTCTTGGCTAGAGTCTGCCCCCTGCATGGTTGCCAAAAAATCCTTCATGCACTTCTATCATTAAAAGCCCAGATTCTGCTTTAATAATGTATCGCGGCAAAAGTCATAGAATACCCTTCTTTGTACATTACTCCATCGATAACCACATATCTAGTAGATTGTCTTGAAATTCTACGGGCTTCATTTATGTCTTGAGGAAATATTCCATGCTCTAAGAATGTGTCTATAGGAGTCATCCAGAAGAGGGTATTATCGAGTAGTAGTGTTTGCTTCGTTTCGTTAATACTTGGTTGGGGTAGGTGTTCAACTAGTATTATGTTTAGGGTGTCTGCATCCTTGTAACTTGCTAGTTTTGCTAGGGCATCTACATCGATATTCTGGTCTCGGGGAACTTGTTCAATGGAATTTTTTTTAATTGTGTCAGGAGATCTTTTGCCTTGCTGAGGTAGGATGCCATTTTTATTCCTCAGGCATGGTATTCTCCCAACACATAATTCATGACCAGTTTTGAATCGCTATATATGTTTATTGCTACAAATTTAACATTTCTAGCAAGTCGTAATACTGCTAGTAGGACTTCATACTTTGCCTTATTGTTTGAGGCACTAAAGTTTAACCTTAGCGCACAGTGAATACGATGTCCTTTAGGCGTGATAAGTATAAGTCCAGCTCTAGAATTATGCTCATTGGAGGATCCATTCATAAACAACCTCCATATGGGCCAATTTTCTTCGTTGTCTTTAGGCTCTTTTGCTTGCTCATTTTCTTCTGGTATTCCAGTGCATTCAGAAATAAAGTTTGCTAAAGCTTGCCCTTTGATAGTAGTCCTTGGTTGGTAGGTAATTTCATACTGCCTGAGCTTAACAACCCACTTTAGTAGTCGACTAGATGCCTTTGGTTTTTACAGAACTTGCCTGAAAGGTTGATCGATCAAAATTGTGATAGGATGATCTTGGAAGTAAGGCCTTAACTTCCTCATTGCGAGCAAAAAACAATAAGCAAGTTTTTTAATTAATGGGTACCGTGATTCTGCCCCGACCAACCTTTTCCTTATGTAATACACTGGATGCTGGATTCTATCTGTTTCTTAGATAAGGGTTACACTAACAACGTTCTTAGTACCCGCTAGATACAAGTATAGAGTTTCCCCATCGATTGACTTTGATAATACTGGAAGTTAAGCCAAGTGTTGCTTAACTGGTTGGAAAGCTTTTTCACATTCTTCCATCCATTCAAACTTGTTATTTCTCCTTAGAAGGTTAAAATATGGTACGTGGTTGTTGGTGGATTTTGACACAAATCTGCTAAGTGCCACAATCCATCCCGCAGACTCTGTATTTCCTTTACTTTGGTTGGGGATTTCATGTCGATCAAAGCTTTGATTTTCTCTGGGTTAGCCTCTATACCTCTTACATTGACAATAAAACTGAGAAACTTGCCCGAGCTTACCCAAAACGAGCACTTTAAGGGGTTAAGCTTCCTATCATAATGCTTAAGGATGGCAAAGCATTCTGCTAGATCCTCCATGTGCTCCCCAACTTTTTTTTCTTACTTTACCAGCATGTCAACAACGTAGACCTCCGTGTTTTTTCCTATCTAGATTTTGAACATCACGTTTACTAGTTGTTGGTACGTCGCGCCAGCATTTTTAAACCAAAAGACATTACTTTGTACCAGGACAAGCCTACGTCAGTCGAAAACTGGTATGCTCCTCATCAGGAGGGTGCATACTAATTTGATTATTCCCCAAGTAAGCGTCCATAAATGTCAGGACTTCATGTCATGTCGTGGCATCGACTAGTTGGTTGATTCTTTGTAGGGGAAAGCAATCCTTTGTGCATGCCTTGTTTAGATCAGTGAAATCTACACAAGTTCTCCATTTTCCAATAGGTTTTTGTACTAGGACGGGATTACAAACCCATTCGGGGTAGAAAGCTTCTCTTATGAACCCATTTTCTTTTAGCCTTTCGACCTCTTCTTTTAAGGCCTTTGACCTTTCTTTATCGAGCAACCTCATTTTATATTATATAGGTTTGAAGTTGTCTCTGTCAATATTTAAGGCATGGCTGATAACAGTGGGGTTGATGCCTACCATGTCCTTTTACGACTAAGTGAACAAGTCTTGATTGTCTCTTAGTAAGTTTAGAAGTTCAGACTTGACTTCCTTTGCTAGACTTTTTCCAATCTTGACCGTCTGTGTTGGTTCATTCTGGCTAAGTGGGACTTCCTCCAGGTCTTCAATAGGTCCCATTCCAGCATCAAAGTCCCCAATGCGAGGATCAATATCTTCTCCTTCACTTTGGGAAACTCCATATTTGAAGTTGCTCGCCTCTTCTGAGGAGGTGTTGCCTTGTTGCTCGATGGTGCTTATTTCCATTCCTAGTGTTGGCTTGCTCATTGTTGGTCCAACAAATATCATGCTGGTAGTGGCCAAGCCTTTCTTAGCAGTTGTAATGGAGGAATTATAGCATTCTCAGGACTCTCTCTAGTTTCCTTTTGCACATATGATTCCGACGTTGGTAGGAAACTTCATCATTAGATGAAACACATATGTTATGGTGCGCACATCGATCAAGATCGGTCTTCCTAATAGGGCATTGAAAGCTGAGGGAATGTTGACCATGACAAACGTAGCCATAATAGTGTTGTTCGCAGGTGCAGTTCCCACTGTTACTGCTAACTTGATTGTTCCTGCTAGAGCCATCCCTTCTCCAATAAAACAATACAAAGTTTTGTGTGCATGGTTCTAGGTCCCGAACATATAACTTCATCCTTTCAAGGGTTGTTTTTAAAAGGATGTTTACTGAGGAAACATGATCTAGCATCGTCTGCGCTACGATCATGTTAGCAATCTAGGCCTCAATTACTAAAGAATCATTATGTGGGAATCTAAGGCGTGTGGCGTCATCCATAGTGAATTTATTGGATTACATTCATAGCGAGGGGTTTTGGGAGTACGCTCCTCGACTGCCAACACTTCATTTGTTGGTTCGTGGCAAAGTGTCCGGACATAGTGTTCTATGGCTTTTCTACTTTCGCCTGCCAGGCATGGTCCTCCGCATATCATATCTAGTTGACCAACTACTAAAGTTGGCTGCAAGGGCTGCGCTGGTACTTTCATATTGGGTGCAACAGCTTGGTTTTGATCAACATGACGTCAAATATATCTTCTCATGGCCTGATGGTTTTGGCGGATGAGAAATTCCTTTCGTCCTTAAGTTGGTTACACTTGTTGGTGTCATGTTCGTAATCGTTATGGAAATGACTGAATTTGTTTGTCTCTCTTACTTATATCTTTCCTTATGGGATTAGGCTTCCTATAAGGCACCACAGCTTATGTAGCTTGAAAGACTTCTGCTCATGACCCCAAGAGTGTAGAGTAGGTGGTAAAATGAGGAACATACTCTCATGGTTTATCACCAGTTTTAGCCCTTTTGTTATTGTTGTTATTGCCACTGTTCAAGTTGTTATTTCATTTTCCACCTCCTTGGTTATTTTTATTCCCATTATTATTACCATTATCATTGGTTGTTTGTTTCTTGTTTGGAGCTCCATTATTCTTGCCTGGAGCAGCAATACTGGTGCATGCCCAATTGGCTTGATCTGCTCTTCTAATTGCGTCCTCTAGTTTAATAAACTCATCTGCTCGTTCTAAGAACTCCCTTGTTAATTATATGGTTTTTCTCCTTAGGTACATCCATAGGGGACCCTTTACTTGGATTCCAGCCATCATGGCCGTAAGCTTTCCATCATCGCTGACAGTCTTCGATCAGGCAACCTCTTGCATGAACCTCTGCACATAGTCCTTCAGAGGCTCATTCAACCCTTGCTTAATGTCGACAAGGTCATTGATTTCAGTAGGTGAGATATGAATAATGAAGGATTGTGAGTAAAATATCCTCACAAATGTATCCCAGGATGTAATGGTTCCTTGCTCCAGTTTGAAGAACCATTGTTGAGCTGAATCTGCTAGAGTAGTTAGAAAGATCCTACAACGAACGTCGTCTCTAACCCCTTCGAGGTCCGTTTGTATCTTGAAATTATTAGCATGTGAGATGGGATCTTCCCTTCTAGTATACATCTTCCAAGTTGGCATCTTGAACTTGGGAGTAACTATCAGAGCATTGATCCGTTCAGAGAAAGACGACCCCTTCCTTCTTTCCAAATCGATGTCAATGAGTTTCGGGGCTGTTAGCTCTCGTACCATTTGAGTAAGAGCATCCAATTATGCCTGGATTTTTGGAACAACTTGTGGCACGATAGCTGGCATTGCAATTGGGATTGCAACAGCCCTTGCTTGTGGTGCATGTGGGATTACCGATGCAACGGGTCCTGCAATATTGGATGTGTTTCCTTCCCTAAGCTAATCGAGGACATCGCAGAGGTCAGGATCTCTATTTCCCATCATATTAAATACACTTCTCCCTCTCTGTTGGCCCTTAACATTTTGGAGGTGGTCTCGCGGGACAATTTGCTGGCTCTTGTTGCCTTGGTAGGACAAACAGTCCTTCAAGCTGCACATTTTCCCTAAGTGGGATATCTTGAGGCCCAGGTGGCCTTGGCGGAATGAACTATCCTCTTGTATTTTCATCATGTCGATGGTCATTATAATGTTGATGGTCACAGGGTTGGTAATACCGACTATCCCCTTCATCATCATTACAACCATTTCTATTACTAGCCTCTTAGTCATTTCTCCTTCTATTTCTTCTACGATGATGACCATAGTTGTGTCCAACATAGTGAGGTGGCTGGCCTCGATTTTGGCTAGCGGGTCTCTCATTCTTTGGTTGTTGGAATTGAGGACCAGCTTCAAAATTTGGGGGCTGTCCTCCTTTGCTCGCCTCGGGTGCTCATTAGCAGGCCTTCCAATCCCAGACACTTGTCTAGCACAACCTTGTTCTCTATTAGGCAGCACCTGTTCATCTTGATGGAGCGGTCGCTGCACTCTTAGTTGAGCTCCCTTATGGGTGTGATGACTCCTAGCAGGTCCAGGAGGGACAACTTGATCACGAGATCGTGATGGTTGGGCAGGTCCTAGAGCTTGACCAGCTAGTCGTTGGGCTTCAAGATTCCCCTGAATAATGTTCTCAGGCTGAAGATTCACTAGTTGTGATCTCGCTGCTTGATTCTGTGATAATACGCACTCTAGCAACCTAGCCGCCCCAGCATTGCGACAGTCAGCTTCTTCTTGGTGAGCTTCAAGGGATCACTGTCTTTGATCCATCGAGGCTTGAAATTCTTGTCTTTGTTTATTGATAGCTTCACATATAGCCTCTTGAGCAGCCTCCTGACTCTCATGCATGGCCATGAATTGCTCCTGCATCTACCTCATGACCCCTTTCAGCTGGGGTGCAGATCTTCTTCAAAGTCCACATGGCGCTCATCATGCCCAAATGTGGCTGGTGGAGGCAGATTTCCAGGCGGAGGAAATTGATGAGCAGGGCGCAAATGAGGGATCTGACTATTCAAGGGCCGACCAGAATGGGCAGTGTTAGGGTTCCCCCCTTGTAGCTCTTGACTCTGGCTTCTAGTAGTGATAGACATTGCTTCAGATAGATCTAGTAAAATAGGATCTTGGATTTTAGTTCTCAATGAAAGCACCAAAATGTTCACCAACGTTTTAGTCAATGGCACGGAGTCAATTTATATGACGGAAATAAGAATTAAACGAACTGAAATCAAGTAAACGACACAATAAATTTTTACAATGGTTCAACCCCAAGAGTTGGTAATAACCTACGTCCACTTGCACTCGTATTTATCAACGAAGTCTCAGGCTCAAGATCAAGAAGAAACAATGTTCAACTGAATTTCTTAAGCTAGGAGAAGAATACAATTAGAAGGGTTTTATATGTAAAGTGCGTACAAAATAAATCTCTTATCTTTTCTCCTGTGATATTCACTTAGGGTTAATGATTGAATGAACTCCCTATTTATAGAGTCTTAGTGGGCTATGGGCCCTTACAAACGAATCTAGGCCCTACACGTGTAGGTGTGGGATCACTACTTTCAGTTAGAAATTCAAATAACACGATAATCATATAATTTACATAAATATCTTGGGATATTTGTTGGTATCTTGTGAAATCTGGATCTTTGGGTAAAAGTATCCTGCTCATCGAGCAGGTCTTGTACTCTGAGCAGCTTCATGGAACGGTACTATCCAGCTCCATTATCGAGTAGGTTACTTGAACTTTCCTGAATAAGTTTCTATAGTCTGTAGTCTTCTCGAGCAGCTACTCCTTCCGACCAGCTCTCTGAACTTAATGCGGTGTGATGCCACGTATCTCTTTCTTAAATGCCATGTCATCAAGTCCAAAATTGGGTTGAACATAATATATATAGACTAATATTATTTAGGATAAATATCACTTGGGGTCCCCAAGCTTTATGTATCACTTAGGTTCCCAACCTTTATTTTGTAGCAATTAGATCCCCAACATTTACTTTTAGGCTCACATAGGTTCCCAAAGTTATATATTATTAAATAAATTATAATTTATGATGGTAAGATATGATTTTAACAAATAACATAACATAACATAATACCCATTTTTTCTCTTTATACCCTATTGATTAATAAATTATTACCAAATATGTTATTCTGGTAATCGACTTAAATATTCTTTTGAAATATTAAGAAATAATAATAATATTTTTTACATATTTTAAATTTCAGAAACATGAAAGGATGCTGCTATATATAACATCATTGTTTTCTCACTACACACATTTCTATTTAAACTCCTAATAAATTGTTAAAAATTATTTCTCCTTTAAATATAAATGTGTGTAGTGAGAAAAAAAATGATGTTAGACATAAGCACCCTCAATAAATTTAATGCTTCTAAATTTTAAAGTATGTAATTTTTTATTAAAAATAATAAATTAATTAATATATATAAGTGATATTAAATACTTTAGAAGTATGATATAAAATAAATTTTTAATATTTGATAAGAATATTTAGGTCAATTATCAAAATTATATATTTGACAATGATTAATTAATTAATTTGTTTAAAAAGAAAAAAACAAATAGGTGCTATATATATATTTTAAATCTCACTTTACTCTTATAAATTAAGTTTTATTTAGTAAAATATAAATATATGAGTCAAACTATAAAAAGTTGAAATCTAATTGCTAAAAAAAAGAAAGTTGGGATATTTACTATTATTATTTATATGAAGAATAATGAAAACCACAAGAAATTCAGTGAAATATCATTAGTCACAAATATAGTACACACGTTTTTTTTAATCATAGTCTATCAACAATCATAAGTGACTAATGACTTAACCGCAATTAATGTGAAAAATATTGTTCATCACCTCACATCATTCATGTACATATTTATAAGAAATAAATATGGGCAAGAAAATTTCTATATTGTCTGGCCAAGGACCGACATTCCAGTGCACTAATTGACGTGGTGATGAAATATAAATAAATAGAAAAAAATATATATGTAATCCCTTTTTTTATTTAAAAAAAAGTGAAAAAAAAGGCTTGGAGAAGCACTTAGTTAATTTTGCTTTATCCTTAAGAAGACTGTAGCCTCGTTTGGAATGGCCAGACATACACACGTGAAATGCCCTCATTGATAACAACTCTCTACATAATTAAATGAAGATACAAACTATTTAGTAATAATAACAAGAATATCTATATATATATATATATGCAAATTAATTCCATCAAAATATCTAAGAATTAGGTAAATATATATAATTTCACCAGGCACTCTTTTGATTTTAACATCCGTCCTGCATTGCATTTCCTTCACTATAATTAATTAGGTAAAATATACCTTCAATTTAAAGGAAATGCACAATCATATTTATATTCATTTCACTAAATAACTACAATCATATCATATGTTTCATCCCTCACTTAGTTTATATATATAAATATATATATATACATATTTATAGAGAGTGGATGGTGGGCCCTCTAAAAAAGACTTACGGATTTTTTTTTTCTTTCTGTCTTTTATGGCATTTTTTTGTTTTGTTTACATCTTAAGAGAGTTTCTTCCATATATTTATAAAATTTTATTTATATATCATATTTTATCTTTTATATATTTTTATTAGTTAATTTTGATATGTTTTGAGGTTATTTTTATAATTTTAATATATTCGTATTTTTTTTTATCATTCATATTTTTTTATCATTCTTTAAAGAAAAAAATTTAAGACTTTCATCACCATACTTTTTATTTCTATTTTTTCTTCTTTTTTTTGATTTTTTATCTTCTTCAATCAAAATTTTATCCACAATAATTAGTTACCACTATTAAAACAATTTTTTTTTTTTTTTGTGATAGTAATCTTGTGCCACTGTCAATTTTTTTCTATTGAAGTGTGGTAAGTGATTATAACAACAAAAATCAGTTTTATTTTTTAAGTGGTGTTGTAGTAACTATTTCTAATTATAAAAATAATTTTGATTTTTTTATTAATGTACCATTATCAAAATATAAACAAAATTATAACTGGTTACTTAGTGAGATTTGGAAAAGAAAAAAAAACTGATATGAAAAAAATAATTGATATGAAAAAAAAACGGTTGCAATAGTAACTGGTTGCTTTGCCAAACTGGGAAACAAATAGGATCAGAAAAAAAAAGCTAAACTGGTCATGATCGTAACTGATTACAAATTCAAATTTAAAAAGTCGTCATGATACCTGGTTACTTAGTCAGGTGTGAAAACAAAATCAGATCTAAACAAACAAATCTAAATTAATCGTTATTGTACCTGGTTGCAACTAGATCTAAATAAATCAGTTATAAATAAAAATAATCAGATGTCATTGTACTTGGTTACTTAAACAGATCTAAACAAAAAAACTAGAAATCAAAACAGATTGTGATTGTAACTGATTACAGTTACGTTTAGAAGGAAAAAAAATTAAATATGAAGTGCAAAAAGGAAAAACCAAATGTGAAAAAGAAGGAGAAGAAGAACAAAGAAAATAAAAATAAAACTAGATCTGAAGAAGAAGAAGAAGAACCAGAGGGGGAGGTATGTCGCCGTCAGGGGTGGGGGCAGATGAGAGATATATCATGAGGGAGAGAAAGGAGAGGGTAAGAGAGAGTTTCGTGTATTTATGATTATGATAATCTATTTTAATTTTTATATTATATGAAATTACCATATTAATTTTTTTTTCAAAACTTACCATGTTTTATATAATTATTTTTTTCCTATAAATATAAAAACTATGTTTATTTTTCCCATATCTATGTAAACTTCTCTTTTTTTTTACTCATGTATAAGTTGTACCCCAATTTTTTTTACTCATGTATAAGTTGTACCCCAATTTTTTTTATATGATGGTATATATTATAGTTATTTAAGACATTCTACAAATTTTCAGGAAATTCTAAAGTTTCAAATTGCCTATTTCACAGACACATAAAAAAAAAAAGGCAAACATAGAACATGCTATTTGAATATGGATTTCGACACCCTATAAATTATTTAGAATTTTTTAAAAATTTGCAGGATATCCTAAATAACTACAATATACACCGTAATATAAAAAAAATTATATTTACAACTTATTCATATGCCAAAAACAACAAAAGGCCCTACCAATTAGTCTTTTTTAAAATACCTACCATGGTCGTTCCCTATATTTATATATAGGGGTTCTATTGTAGGAACTCCGTTTTGGACTAGCTATAGGAACTTAGGCAGTTTTTTATACATGGATTAGTTATAGTTTATTTTTTTATATGACAGTATATATTGTCGTTGGAGATAACCTTTTATAAGTTCTTGAGAATTTTTTTTTATAATTTAAAGTGTCAAAATCAAAATTTAAACAATTTATTTTACGCGCATATAAAAAGCAATATATGTATTGGTGCTACGTATTGTTTGAATTTAATTTCAGCATCTAAATTATTCATAATTTTTTTGAAAACTTCTAAAAGGTTTTCTATAACTACCATGTAGACTATATTAAGTTACAACTTATCCATTATGCCAACAGTAATAAAAAAAACACAATTCCTACCGTCAACTATATATTTTTTATAAAACCCAGTCAGACATAAACATAAACTCAAGCACCGAAGTACATATGAACCAAAACACACATAAAAAGAAGAAGATCAAGTACACATCAATATGATGATCAATATACATATATGTAAAGTAAGGTGAGTCGAAACTATAAAAAAAAATGAAACCTTTCAAAAATTCATTCAAAGCAATCCATTATTACATCATGCATAGCTAGGGTTTCCAAATTATAATACATACAAATTTAAGAAACTCTCTGGCTGATCACTTATAAAATTTAGGCTCTGGAAAATAATACTAAACCCAAGAATGAAAAAGCAATTAATAAGCTAGCTAGCTATTATATAATAAGTATACATAGCTAGGCAGCTAGGCCAGAAGAAACCTTTTGCATTAATACAAGAATCACTATGAAATTTTTGAAGTACAAGACATACATATTATACGTACCAATTAATCATCAATTCCTTTGGCCAACTTTCACAATTGTTCGAATCATGATCGTACGTACGTACGTACCGAATATTGAAAGATTTTGAAGTGTCATCAAAACAAGAGCCAAGAGAGTAGTACTAGCTAGCTATACTTCCATCTCCATCGTCATATATCTCCCGCCCTTGAAAAAAGAGCCACGTGGCGATCATAATTTTCTACACCACTACACACCAGATAAAAATCTCATAACCGACACCTACCAGACAATATATTCTGGTAACATATGATTATAATTACAGCATATTTATGTGTGTGATGCTAATAAAATTTAGGTCACACACATATGTTAGGCCATGTCATGTGTCACTTTCCTCATAAACCAGTGCCTCTTCGAGCAACTTGGCTTAATGGAGTATAATATTCCACATATATGGCCGAAAAATAATATGCACCCAAAGAAAAAAAAAAGTACGACCAATATGTATGAACCGGTTTGAACCGGGTCATGTTACATGTATCGATCAATTAATATCACGATGAAATATCCACAGTTCTCCTTTCTCTCACCACCACCGGAAGGCCGCCGCTGAAGGTGGCTGTGAGGCCCGGAGAGAACCGCGGTGTCCGATATTGTGGCAGAGCCGCTAGCTCGATTTCGAAGCGGAGGAGCAGAGAGAGTGCCACGCTTTTGAGCTCCACCATGGCCATATCTTTCCCCAAACACACCCTAAGCCCGGCTTGAAATACGGGGTACTTATACTGATTCTGAGAGAAGAAAACGCCGTCGTTTAACCACCTCTCGGGCTTGAACTCCAGGCAATCAGGTCCCCAAATCTCCTCTGTCCTGCCCATGGCATAAGGGTGGTATGTAACCCTAGTCCCTCTCTTGACGAAAGTCCCATCAGGCAAAACGTCGTCTTTTACACAAAACTTCGAATCAAACTGTATCGGAGGATAAAGCCTCATGCACTCGTATATCGCCGCCTGCAAGTAATGAAGCTCCTCCATTTGCTCAAACCTCTTAACGGTTTGATCTGACCCGATAACACGATCCGCTTCGGCCCGGATGGCCTGTTGGGCAGCCGGGTTTTTGGCCATGAGCCAGAAGAAGCTCGTCAAAGCTGATGCAACAGTGTCTCTCCCTGCTAAGAGAAAGCTCACTATGATGTCTCTCAAAAACTTTTCATCATCGTTGACCGTACGCATGAAACGTGACAAGAGATCTTTGTGACTCGAAAACCCAACTGTCCTCTTCTGCTTAATCACTTCTTGAGCTAGACAATCGATCACCGCAATAGCCTCTTTCAGCTTCTTCTCAGACCCCAAATTGAACAGTCTCTTAACTTTCCAGACCAGCGGCGATGCCGTCATGGCTCGCTCGGCAGAGAGTCTGGAAGCCAAGTCGAAGGAGAAGGCAAACTCTGACATGGGCACCGACGAAATCGCCTCGAGACGAGCCGGGTCGAGCCCGAACGAGAATCGACATATGGTGTCGAAAGAGAACCGGCGAAACAAGTCCTGTAACTCCAAAACGGCGCCGTTGGGTACAAACGACGTGAGGCGTGGGAGGAGCCGCGTTTGAATCTCGCTATTGATAATCTCGAAAGCAAAAGACTTTATGGAATACCTATCCAGTTCGAGACTGGACATCTTTCTTTGGAACCTCCAAAGCTCGCCGTCGACGTTGAATATACCTTGACCTAAAAAGTCTCCCAATATTGCAGAGAAAGGCTTGCCTTTTGGGAAATTTTCAAAGCGAGTCTTGAGCATGTACTCGACGTTGTCAGGGTTAGCCGTAATGATATTGCCCAATACGTGTATGTGGATGGTTTTGGTTGGAGATTTTGTGAGGAGGTGGGAGTACCAATCGCAAAGATTAACGAATTGGTTTGACCAATTCGACGTCAAATAACTCTGGCATATTTTGCAATTACACCATAGTTTTGGCCTCACTATTAATTTGAATATTATTATTATGGTCACTAATAATAGCCAAAAGAGAAGCGAGAAAGTAAGAGTTTCAAATTCCGCCATTGATAATAGATGGATAGAAAGTAGAGAAGAGAAGCGAAGAGAAATGATTATGGATGATATCAGAAAAAAGATAGAGAGAAGGGTGATAAATAATAAAGAAGATGGTGAGTGTGATGAGAGGGACAAGAGGGCATATTTTGAGTTATTTATTTATTTAGTTTTTTTTTTTTTAAAAAAAAGATTATTTTCTTGGAATTATTAACAGTACTTTTTATATTTAGTGTGTGTCAGTGTGATTTTTTTTCTTTTTCTACATCACCTAAAAAAATGATAAAAGAGGATAAAAAAAATGTCGTAATGAAATAAAATTAAAAACCACGTAGAACCCGTGTGGAAAAAGGCAGAGCAATAGCACAAGTTTAGTATAGTATTAGTTGTATAGAAATACCAATAATAGTAATAGTATTATTCATGGTTATACTAGAGGCATCTTCTTTGTTCTTGGTGATGAGTTAGGGCCAAGTTGGCTAAAGCCATATTAAACTAATTGGAGTTAAGTTGTAGATATTCACCCACGTGCTTATATTCTCTTGTCCGTACTCTTTTATTTAAAGCCTAAATATAGGGCGAATAATATGTTATATATATAAAATATTTCCTTTCCCCACTCATATATGTCTGTTCCAAAAAAAAAATTTGTCAATTTTAACCTAAAAATTATATTTATATATTTTTAAATGTGAGAAAGGTGAAAAATTGGGACAAGTTACAAGTACCTTATTGTGTTTCAAGGAGCCACCATATTATTATGTTTTATAAAAGAATTTGGAAAAAATATATAAAAATACAAAATAAGGGTTCGTCTTTTTCTTATGGCCCCTGACTGGTATATATTTAAGTAATATTAAATTTTACAGTGTGGTTGTTGAAGGTGATTTTGAATAATGCAGTATCCACAATAGTACCCATATCTAATGATGGTGAAAAATTATATATGTATTTATATTGTTGGTCATTTTTAAGTTTTTTTTTAAGCTAATGAATTTTATTCAATCAAATTTGAATAACTTTCATCAGCAGATATCCACAATAGTACCCTCATCTAATTGTGGTGAATGTAATATGTATATATATATATATTGTATATTCAATATTTTTTTAATTTCAACCAATTAAATTTTATGTTCTATTAATTTTCTATTCTTATTATTCATTTACCGTGATAATTTTCTTAACAAAAAATCATTAATATGAAAAGAAAATATCTATATATCTAAACACAGGCCTCTTAATTATGCACTAGTAGCAATGTTTCCTACGTATAAATTTAATATATATATACATTAATGTTCATTAATTTCCCCATTAAAAGTTTGACCCTCATTTTAACCAGGGATGTCATATTCATAATAAATTCAGATATTAAATATAAGCAGTAATTTAAACAATTTATTATTAATTGGGTTTTGTGAAAATCATAATATTGAATGTTGTTGGGACTAAGAGTTGTCTGATATTAATTAGTTTACATCTCAACCAATTAAGTTGATTATTGGGCTTTCAAAAAGATTTGCTAACCATATTATCAGAAACCTAGATCTGACAAGTCAGATGTCAAAGGCATATTTAGCAAATTATTATAGTTACATAATATTATGAGTGATATGCTTGGGACATATTTTTTCTGGATTCAAAATGTAAATTAATCTGTAATATTAATGATATGTTCACACAAAATGTAGCAAATAGAAAAAAAGAGTTTATATCTTAAATATCTTATTATTATTATATAGTGAGAAGATTAAAAATATCCATATAGTTATAAAACAAAAAATAATGTACACCCAAGTCAATAATAAATATAAATAAACTCTATATTTTAATAAATAATAAATTTTTAAGATTCAGTGTTAAAAATTGTTTCCACATAATGATAATTATCTAAATATTACAAAAAATATGTGCTATATTACATTAAAAAAATATCACCACTAGATTATTCACAAAAAAAAAAAAAAAATGAATAGCATATCACATGAACAAGAATTTCAATAATTGTTGTTTTTTCATGTAAACAAAATTGTTTATAATGTTACCCATGTTTATTTTAAATAAACTAAATTGTTTATTAAGTTACATTGACTAAAATAAATCTATTTTAACCAACAATACTAACATTATAAATGTTTTTTTTTTTGAAAGATAATATAAATGTATTATTTTATTTTATGAAAATTTATACATATTTGTTCATTCTAATAAAAGCCAATGGCACCATTGATTGGTTAATTGATCACAAATAATATATAAACACGTTTGTTTATTTATTTTTTCTATAAATAAATTTGATTAATAGTACACAAAAGAATTCAAATAAATAAATTTATTCATAAGATACACAATTTGTTACATATATACTAATTAAATCAACAATCATGACATACTAAATATTTATTTTTTTAACAAAATAGAAAAATATGCATTCTTATTATTGTCATACAAAATATTACTAATAATAAACAATATCTTGATTCAATAATTTAAACATTTGTGTTTATGACTTAACAACAAGAAACTCATAATAATATACATTTATATATTTGGGAAGATTATCGGAGACGGAGAATAATAACAAGAAGATACAATCTTGTGAACTGTCATTAGAGTGGTTCATGACAAAACTCATGAAATCTTATGTCATTCAGAAAAATAAACAATAATATTTATTAAACAATCAGAGAATATATAATAAAAAAGTTAATCATTTTACAATAATAAACTAATATAACAATTTAGCCCCACAATATACCATTGAGAAAATAAATAAAATATGTTTGTTTCAACAAAACAACCATAAAAACATGAAAATCATTCATAATAGAAATAAATGTTAATCGTAAACAAGTAAACGAAAGAAAACCAAATAAACTCACAACATATAATTGAAAGAAAAAAAATTAAATCGTGTTAATGCGGAAAAGAAAAAGAGATTTTGTATTGATCGAATGGTATGATTACAGAGGCTGAGCTATGTATATATAGCTGAAACAGTTACTGAAACAGTTGCAACAAACTCACGCAACTAACGAAAAATAAAAGAAGACAGAAACTATACAACTGAAATATATATATATCTAATACCCCCCCTTCAAGATGGACGGTGGATATCATGAACGGTCATCTTGCTGATATGAGAATTGAGAGAGGTTGAAGAGAGAGCTTTAGTAAAAGCATCTGCCAGTTGGAGGGAACTACGAACAGGAATGAGGCGTATGGAACCAGCCTTTATTTTGTCTCGAATGAAGTGGCAGTCAAGCTCAATATGCTTGGTTCGCTCATGGAATGTGGGGTTGTTAGCGATGTGGACAGCAGAGAGGTTATCACAGTAAATAAAAGTGGGTGTGGAGGAATGAATGTGGAGGTCAGCTAGGATGTATTGCAGCCAGGTGAGTTCACTGGCAGTGGCGGCAAGGGCACGATATTCTGCTTCAGCAGAACTTTTGGAAATTGTTGGTTGCTTCTTAGTTCGCCAAGATATCAAACAATCGCCTATAAACACACAAAAACCTGTAATAGAGCGCCTAGTGAGAGGGCAAGCAGCCCAGTCTGAGTCGGAGAAAGCGCGGAGGTGGAGAGAAGAAGTAGAAGAATAGAGTAAGCCTTGGCCAGGACTGCCTTTCAGAAACCGTAACAAGTGGTGGACTGCTTGTAGATGAGTAGTGCGGGGAGCAGACATGAACTGGCTTAAGGTGTGAACCGAGTAGGTGATATCAGGTCTTGACAGTGTCAAATAAAGCAAACGTCCAATAAGGCGTCTATATTGAGAGGGGTCTGCCAAAGGTTCACCTTGGATGTTGTCAAGTTTCAGCTTTGGATCCATAGGCGTTTTGGCAGGTTTGCTGCCCAGGTATCCTGTATCTTCAAGAAGATTGATTGTGTACTGTCTTTGGGAAATGAAGAGACCACGTTCAGAGCGGGCAATTTCAAAACCAAGGAAGTACTTGAGTGTACCAAGAGCTTTTAGTTTGAAACGAGCATGAAGTGAGTGCTGAAGTTGATGGAGCAGCTTGAGATTTGGGCCGGCGATGATGATGTCGTCAACATAGACAAGGAGAGCAATGAACTGGTCGTCTTGTCCCTTTGTAAAGAGAGTATAATCTGCCTGTGACTGTTTAAAACCAGCGGAGAGAAGAGCATCTGAGAGTGTCGTGTACCACTGCCGAGATGATTGTTTGAGGCCATAGATTGACTTGTGTAATTTGCAAACTAGGGGAGGATCTGCACAAGAAGAAAGAGAAACAGTAAGGCCTTTGGGAAGAGACATATATACCTCTTCATTTAAATCGCCGTTAAGGAAGGCGTTGTTAATATCAATTTGTAGAGTATGCCACTGTTTAATCGTAGAGATGGCAAGGAGCAACTTTAGCGTAACCATCTTGGCAACAGGCGAGAAAGTGTCAAAATAGTCGAGGCCTTCTTGTTGAGAGTATCCTTGAGCGACTAGTCTAGCTTTATAACGTTCAATGGAGCCGTCATTATGAAATTTAAGCTTGTACACCCATCTACAACCAATTGCTTGTTTATTGGGCGGAAGAGGCATAATGGTCCATGTGCTATTGCGTTGAAGAGCCTGCAATTCATCATTCATTGCCTGAATCCAAGAGTCATGTTGAATGGCCTGTTTATATGTCTGAGGTTCAATTTGAGATGAAACTGCACAAATAAAAGATTTATGAGTTGGAGAAAACTTAGAAAAAGACATATAATTATGGATGGGATAGAGAGTAGAAGATTTAGTATGTATAGAGGAGTGACACTCAAAGTCACGGAGGTAGGCAGGTGGTCGAGAGGGCCTGCTGGAACGTCTAGGGAAAGGCTGAGATGAAGGTGATGAGGCAGTAGCAGCATCAAGAACAGAATCATTTACAGGAGGAGTAAAATTGTTAGAGGTGGTAGCTGTGGAAGACTGTGGTGAAGGCATATCCTGCGAAAAAATGTCAGTAGTAATAGGAGTAGTTTTATCATGATAAGAATCAATAATAGGAGTATTAGTAACTTCAAGAGAAGGCAAAACTATGTTAGAAAAAGGATCAGTAAAGGAATGTGAAGTATTGAGTTTGTGAAATGGGAAAATATGTTCATGAAAAATCACATTTCTAGAAATAAAGAAAGTTTTGGTATTTAAATCATAAAGCCTATATCCTTTTATGCCATGGGTGTATCCCATAAAAACACAAGTTCTAGCCCGTGAATCGAATTTTGTGCGATGAGCAGTCAGTGTAGATGCAAAAGCCAAACAACCAAAAGATCTAAAAGTAGTATAATCAGGAGGTGTGTTATAGAGGATCTCATAAGGGGTTTTATTTTGAAGATTAGGTGTTGGAATGCGATTAATTATATAAGCTGCTGTAGAAACAAATTCAGACCAAAATTTGATGGGAACATTAGCTTGAAAATAGAGTGACCGAGCAACATTCAATAAATGTTGATGCTTACGTTCAGCTACTGCATTTTGCTCAGGTGTTTCGACACAAGTGAATTGATGCAAAATGCCCTTTTTAGCAAAAATATCTGTGAAGGCTAGCTCAGGTGCATTATCAGATCGAAATTTCTTAAGAACACACTTAAATTGAGTTTCAATGAATGAAAGAAATTGTGGTACAATCTGTAAAGCATCAGATTTACGTTTTAAAAAATAGAGCCAAGTAAATCTAGAGCAGTCATCCACAAGAGTTAAGAAATATTTATAACTAGAATGAGAGGGTATGTGGTGAGGTCCCCATATATCACAGTGCACAAGATCAAAAGGATGAGTAGAAAAATGATTATTATTAGAAAATGGCAATTTCTTAAGTTTTGCCTTTGGACAGACATAACAGGGAACATTTTTATGTAAGTCAGAAACATTACAGTGCAAAACAGATCTAAGTAAATGCAATCGTTTATTAGAAAGATGGCCTAGCCTAGAATGCCAAGTTTCTGCAGAAATGGAAAGAACATGACAAGGAGAACATGAATTGGATTTAGAAAAATATTCGTCCAGAATGTATAGTCCATTGCTGGCTTTACCCGTGCCAATCATCCTCCTGGTTGGCATCTCCTGTATATAGAAACAATTAGAATTGAAGCTAAGGGAAAGAAAACCTTGATTGGTCAAGCAACTAACGGATATAATATTATATTTAAAAGAAGGAACATAAAGCACGTCAGTGAGAACTAAATCTTGATTAATGGCAATTGAACCACTGTGATGAACAAATAAAGAATCACTATTAGGCAGTATGAGTTTAGTAGGAATTATAGGATTTAGAAATTGAAAACTATGGACATTAGAACATATATGTCTTGTAGCCCCTGTGTCAACAATCCAAGAATCAAGCACAGGTCTGAAAGAATTGGTAGATAACACAAGTTCTTGATTACCTGAGGAATATTTTGGTTCTGTAGAAGTCATACCAGGAGCTTGAGTAGCAAGAAGGTTGAGTAATTGTTGATATTGGGTGGCTGTGAGTTGAGGCAGGAGGGTCGCAGTGCTGAATTGATTTGCGGCTACATCTTTGGAATTGGACTGTGTTTGCTCGGGTCTTGTAGCATCGATGTCATCCTTAGAGTCATTGAATTGATTTGCCGATGATTCTTTGGAAGATTTCTGCTTATAACCAGGAGGATATCCATGCAACTTGTAACATTTGTCAATGGTGTGACCAAGATTATTACAATGGGTACAAAAGGGCCTATTTCTTCTCGGAGGATATGGTTTGGATGCTGTTGAGTCAGATCTTTGAGTGAATGATCTATTGCTTTGAAGGGAAAAGGCCATTGAAGAAGTTGGGTCAGCAGTGATATCACTTCTTTGATTTTCCTCCTGAGTAATCAAATGAAAAACTCTGCTTAGATCAGGTAAGGGATCCATGAGCAAGATGTTCCCCCTGACTTGGGAATAAGAATCTTTGAGTCCCATTAAAAAGGACATTATGTATTCCATATGATGATGCTCCTGGAACTTCTTAATTCCTCCACAGGTACAGTTGTTGCAGGTACAATTGGGTCTGTAATTGGAGAGCTCTTCCCAAATCGCACGAAGCTTCGTATAGTAGATGCTCACGGATTGGGTGTCTTGTTTAAGGTTCATCAATTCTTTTCGAAGGTTGAAGATGTGCGGTCCATTGCGTCTCTGAAATCGAACCTGGAGATCCTTCCAAATCTCTGCGGCAGAATCATCGTACAAAATACTGGCTGAAATGTCTTTTGAAACTGAGTTGAGGATCCAAGAGATTACGATGTTGTTGTTGCGACACCAAGAATTGTACAAAGAAGTCTCGGTTGGGGAAGGCTTTGAAATCGAACCATCAAGAAAACCTATTTTGTTCTTGACAGAAATGGATAATTTCATTGCCCTACTCCAAGAAGAGTAATTATCCTGACCTGTAAGAACCTGTGAAACAAGGATGTTTCCAGGGTTGTCGGAGTGATGAAGGTAGTACGGATCTGATGGATCTTCAAGGTGGGTTCTTGTGTTAGAGGAGATTGGAGGAAGCGGAGAGTCATCAATGGCGGATGTATCACGGTCATCTGGTGGAGATGTGGATTGACCGGTGTTAGACATATTCGAAGACGTGTTGCCGGAGAAGAGTGTACGAACAACAGAGAAAACGGCAGAGAAGATCGGCGGAGAAGGAGAAGGATCGTCGGAGAAGAAGAGGGATCGAAAGGAAGGCTTATCCTTCCGGCTCTGATACCATAATGCGGAAAAGAAAAAGAGATTTTGTATTGATCGAATGGTATGATTACAGAGGCTGAGCTATGTATATATAGCTGAAACAGTTACTGAAACAGTTGCAACAAACTCACGCAACTAACGAAAAATAAAAGAAGACAGAAACTATACAACTGAAATATATATATATCTAATACGTGTCAATTCATGGAATGAATCAAAAAACATATAAAAACATCAAAAGATGAAAAAGATAAACAAAAGCACCATGATTTAAAAAAAAAAAACTAATAAACAATAAATTTACTCAAGCTCAATTCAACAAAATTATAATGGCTAATGAAGAACAAAAACTAAACGAAAAAGTAATAAATATACTAATATAAGTCATAATAATAGACAATTCAAAAGTAATAAATATACAAAAATAAACGAGTAGATAAAAAAAGAAAAAAAGAAGAAGAAGATTTAATTTTTAAGCAACAATAAGATAAACGCAACCTTGATCGATGGTGTATCAAGTACATGACCATTGTTAGCCTTCTTCTTCCTTGCAATGACAGTCACAATTTTAACACTAGGAGGAGAGGGGTCTTGGTCACTTTTCATGAGAGCAAAATGGGTTAAGTGTGCTTCTGCAAATTGGGTTAAGTGTGCTTCTGCACCGTGAGTAATATCTATTTTCCGACAAGAAAGACTTTTTGTTGAGAATAAACGAGTGAATTGATCTTTGAAATATATATAAATTAGTAGTCATTTAGTCAATAGTTATATGTAAAAAGAAATATTAAATACATTCCCAAATAAATTTAAGAAATGAAATATTCTAAAAAATGAAATATATATGGATTGATTTGGATTTATGTTACAACATGTTATAATATAAATAAGTTTTTCGGTATTAATAGTGTAGTAAAAAAAATGTAATGACTAATGTAAATATCCCGTAATTCTATTAAAGTAATGATGATGATTATCCATGATGATGCTGATGCTGTACGATGCCATTAATTTTGTTTATCGGCATATAATGATAATTAATAATTTTTCTTCATATTTACGCAAACATATTTTTTTTTTTTGTGGTTAGCACTGTAGCATTGATTGTTTTTAATCGCTGTTTATAATTACTTTTAGTATTTTTTTTTATGTTGATAAGCTACAATTTATTTTACTAATGATTTTTAATGTAATTACAGATAATCTCTTATAAAATTTTAAATAATTTAGAATATCAAAATTATGATTCAAATAATTTGTTGGATGAATGTTTATTTCAATATTTATAAACGTATATAAAAAGCTCTTTGAATTTTTTCAGCAATCTTAATTAATTATTTGAAATTTATTCAAAATTTGTTCGAAATCTCTTTAACTACATTTACTATTATGTAAAAGAACGAAAATTATAATTTATCCGAAAATAATAAAAGAATCTATCAGCTCTACCTAATCATTTTTCATTATATATATAAATAGAAAGATATAGAGCTAGGTCGAATATATGCTTGATTTTGAGTACTATCATTATGTGAAAATCTTGACTATCCAAAAAGAGTAATGATTTTTTTTAAAAAAAACAAAGAAGAGTAATGATGTATAGGTGGTTATAATAGGGAATGTTTGTTTTCTTGTGGTAGATAAACAATTTTTCAGCATGAAATTTTAATAGTCACAGTTAACAACAATGTAGTCTAATAAACAATAGATGTTATCATTTAATATTATTAGAATTTTTTTATAATATAAAAATGTAACTCTTATTCCATTTCTATTTTTGTTATTCAAATCTCATTTCAAATTAAAAGCATTTTGTAGTCAATTTCTTAAATAGTTTTTTTCTCTTTTTATTTTTAAAATTAATTTTAGGACATTAGGTCCCAACCCCCCTCAAATTATAGCTATTGTAGAATCTTGCTCTCGAACTTTTTTGCATCGTGAAAATTCACCCTAAATTATAGAAATCATTTCAAACATGCCTCTTCTATTGCATTTCGTTTATTTTTTAAGGATGTTTGCGGCGAAAGTACCCAAATTATACAAAATGTTGAACTTAAGTACCCCAGTTATTTTTTTGACGACAAAAGTACTTAAGTTCAATTTTTACTTACACGGTTAGCACCCGACGTTACCATCTAACGGCAAAGTTAACGGTGGGTACTAACGATGCAAGTAAAATGTGAACTTGAGTACTTTAACTGCAAAAAAAAAAAAACTTGGGCACTTAAGTGCAAATTCAAACAACTTGGGTACTTTAACCGCGAATATCATTTTTTTATTTATAAATTCATAATTTCAAATAGAATAATAAACCATTAAAAAAATATATCCAATTTTTATTTTATTTTATTTTAAAAGATGATAAAAATGAATTTTTTATTTTAATTGTATCAAATTAATATTTTAGGATAAAAATCAATGTCAACATTTTAACTTTGTTTTAAAAAATTGGTAAAAATGAATCAATTTTTATAAATAAAATAAAACTTTCACATTGTTTGAAATAAAATAAAAAATATTTTAAGCATCTTTCTTTTGATTTTAATGGTTTGTTATTTCATTTTAGATTGTAAATTTATAAGTTATTTATAATAAAAGTTAATGAAAAAAAATCATATTTAAGGCTAAAAGAATTATATTTCCAGCTAAAGTACATAAGTTATACAAAATATTGCACTTAAGTACCCAATTTTTTTTGCGGCACACTACAAGAAAGTCTAAAATTAAAGACGGAACAATTAGAGGCGGACTTAGTCCGCCGGTAATATACGGGTTATTAGCGGCGGACTACTGGGACCGCCGCTAATAATGTGGAAATTAATAAAAAAAATATTTTTTTTATTAGTGGCAGACTTACCAATTATTAGCAGCGGGGTAGTTCACTACTAATACAATGCCCGAGAAACGAAAGGGTATTAAGTTTCAAAATTATTAGCGGCAGGTATTTTCCCTTAGTAGAGGCGGAGTATCCGCCGCTAATACTATTAGCGGCGGGTAAATATCCGTCGGTAATAAGACTATTACCAGCGGGATATATTAATAGCGGCGGGTAATATCCGTCGATAATAAGACTATTACCGGCGGGATATATTAATAGCGGCGGGTCCCGCAGCTAATAGTTTATTACCGGCGGGATAATATTAATAGCGGCGGGTCCCCGCCTCTAATAATCTTACATATTAAAAAATTTGCACATCGTTTCGTCCGTCCCTCTCATTTCTCTTCTCTCCCTCTCTCAGACGCACTCCTCTCTCAAACGCACTCTTCTCTCAGTCCTCCCCTTTGTCCGAGCACCACCACCACCCCTCTGTCCGAGCACCACCACCGCCCCTCTGTCTGAGACCTCCCTCACTCTCTCTGTGACTCTCACTTGTACTCTCTTTCGTTCTCGCTCTCTTTGTCACTCTTTGTGTCTTGCTGGTGGCGGCACCCTCTGGAGCCAATGTGGTGGCCTTTAGTGTCGACGAAGCTAAGGGCCTCTGGGTGTGCATTGGGCCATGGTTGGGGTCGAGGTGTGTGAGGGCCATACACATGGTAAGTCTATCTTTATATCTCTCTTTCACACACACTCTACCTATCTCTCTCTAACTGGTTTTTCTAATATTTAGGTAGTGGTGGTTCATAGTGGGGCTGTGAGGTTCGTGGGTTTGACCATGGTAGAGAGTTTGGCCACTGATGGGGTTTGAACAAGGCATGGATTTCATGACAGTTTTCAGATTTTTGATGTTCTTAAGTTTGTTATGTTGTTTTATGAATTTTTTTTATTGTATATGTTTCTGATTTCACATATTTCAGATTTATGATGTTCTTAAATTTATTGTGTTGTTTAATAAATTATTTTAATGGAATTTGTTTATGGATTTCATATTTTTTCAATTTTGTTTATGTTTTTATAAGTTGTTTCCTATTTTAATGGTGTTATTATTTTATTTTTTTGTTCCTTAAATTATGTTTATTTATTAGCGGCAAATTACTAGGGGCTGGACTGCTGGTATTAAATAAGTCAAATCTTTTATACCGGCGGAGTCCCGCCCCTATTAATCCGCCAGTATTAATAGAATACCAGCGGGGTGCCAGTCCGCCGGTAATACCCCTAATCACCGACCGAGTATTACCGGCGGAATGCCCTATTATTACCGGCGGAAGCCTCCGCCTCTAATACTCCTTTCTGTTGTAGTGGCAAAAGTACCCAAGTTCAACTTTTACTTGCACTGTTAGTGCTCGTCGTTAACTTCGTTGTTAGATGGTAATGGCGGGTACTAACGGTACAAGTAAAAGTTAAACTTTGGTACATTTGCCGTAAAAAAACTTTGGTACTTAGTGCAACATTTTGTATAATTTGGGTACTTTCGCTGCAAATATCTTTTTCTTTTAACAGTTTGTTGATGTGGCCATAAGCCTCAAATATAGTTAGTGTGGGATGGTCTATTTAGCTAACTGAAGCTAGCTAAAATTACGTTTATTAGCTCTAAACATACAAATATTACCTCCAAGAAAATACAGATATATAATCCCAGAATTTGTCATTAGACCACTATCTATGCATGGATTTTTCACATAGACTATTAAATTGAGCCACACTAATGTCACATCATTGCTACATCATCAAACTGTTTAAAAATTCATAATGGAATACAATAGAAGGGGAACGTTTTGCTATGGTTGCTATAGTTCATAGAGGGAAAGAAATAGGAAGATTTTGTCATGCAAAATGGTTTAGGGAACAAAACTCTACAAGAATTAGTTCAGAGGAAATCCTATTTACCTTTAATTTTATTTTAGTTTTCTAGTTATACTTTATTAGTTTATCATAAAAATTATATATGCATATATATATATATATTTAAAATTCATTGCCTCCCACAACAAAAACATAAAATAAAAAATGAAACAATAACTATAGATATAAATAATTTTTCAAAACAATATATTTTATATATAAGTGATAAATGTGTTAAAAAATGGTAGCATAATTAATATATAGGGAAATTTGAGGCGAAAATCAGTAAGTAATCTAAAAGGTTGCACTTAACTCATTAAGTAGTTTTTTTTATGGCAAAAATCGGTAAGTACTAAATGGTTTAACATGAAAAAATTATTTAATTTTAATTAAACTAAGTTTTAATTCACTTTAAGTTGTATAGTTTTCTTAAACTTAGTTTAATTAAAATTAAATAATATTTAAAACTTTTAAATTCTTTTTTTTAAAACAAATTTTAAATGATTTTTTGAAGTTAGAAACATTTTTTTAGATATTTATTAATTAATTAAAATTAAAACAATATTAGTGTAAAATATAACTTTTGCATAAAAGACTACTTAGTTAGTTAAGTGCATCATTTCAGACTATTATAGACTTTTGTCGCAAAAAAATATTTATTAGTGACTTATGTGTAACATTTTAGACTACATATTGATTTTTGCCACCAAACAAATTACTTAATGATTATGTTAAAAATTTTAGACCACTTACTAATTTTCTCCCCAAATTTTCCTAATTAATATTAATAATACTATAATTATGTTATAACATTTAGTATTATGAAGGATGTAATTATTTTTTATTTCTATTTTTTTTCTTCACTTGTCACTACGAAATTTGAATTTTGTGGTGGTAGGAATTTTATTCAAAAAGTCATTTACCCGTGATGCTCTACCCATATTACCCACTAAATTAAGATTTATTGTAGGGTGAGGGTAGACAAATATTTATGGGCACTTTACACATGTATACTAATAGAATAAAATAATATCAACTTTATTAGAGATAAAATAATACACCCAAAACATATTATTTATTATTATAAATAACTTATTTTATTTGATTTAATAAATAATAAACTTTCCTTAAATTAATCACAACCATTACAATTTTCCTTATATAACTTTATTAACCAAATGATTAATTCATTATACATTTCTTTAGGAAAATATTCATTTCAACGTAAATTTAATACTTAGGCTACTTTTACTACAACAAAATAGATGTTTTATGACTTTAATTGGGAGACATTGGAAGTCTACAACGTCTCCCACTTAGTGAGACGTTGTTGCTAGGGTCATTGTAGGTATATATCCCACGTCTCCCGTTGGGAGACGTGCCTCACTTCCCACGTCTCCCACTGGGAGAGGTGGAAAGTCAAACGTTGAATTTCCACCTCTCCCATTGGGAGACGTGGGAAGTCACTCACCTCTCCCAATGGGAGACGTGGGAAGTCCCTAGGAGACATCCCACGTCTCCCATTGGGAGAGGTGAGTGACTTCCCACGTCTCCCAATGGGAGAGGTGGAAAGTCAAATGTTGACTTTCCACCTCTCCCATTGGGAGACATGGGAAGTCTCCCACCTCTCCCATTGGGAGACATTGAAAGTCTCCCACCTCTCCTAATGGGAGACATTGAAAGTCTCCCACATTTAAAAAAAATAAATTAAATAAATTTATAATTAATATTATTAATTTAAATTGAATAATTAATATTAATTAATTTAATATTATTAAATTAATTAAATTTAAATAATATTAATTTAAATTTAAATTATTTTAATATAAATTTAAATTAATTTAATAATCAATTAAATTGGAAGAAAAAAATATATTTGTTAGATATATACAAGAAATACAATATTTGTCAGAAATATTCAAAATGAACAAATATTGCATTGTGTATGAAGAAAGAGTTAAAAAAAAAAAAAAAAAAATCTATCAACGAGGTCGGTAACTTTGGATTATCGGCAACATATATGTCGCCCATTCTTGTCGCAACTCATCAATTTGTGCCTCTGTATATGATGTGCTTGTTAGCTGCAAGAAATATAAAGTAAAATATATTAATTAATTATTTGATTACATTTATAGTTTCAAAAATAATTTGTAAATTTTAATTAATAATACCGTTCTCAAGTAATGCCCAGGACTCGCATGCTCAATCAAATCCTTCAACATCCTCATTAAGTAGTATCCACATGCCACATTGTCCGGTTGGTGTGGACACTAATTATTTAAAAATATGAGTAATTTATTATTAAATTGAAACTTTTTAAAAAATGCATACATATTATTCTACTTAATTATTATAAATGTTCAAAAATTTCTGCTAAAGTTACTTACTTGAGGTTGCTTAATGCGTAGAGTATCAGGGATCTCGACATCAGGAAGATTCATAGAGAAAAAAAGATTGAAAGCGCTGACGATCACTGATACAATCTCCTCACGGTTATTTAGCTCTGAATTCACCGGATGACAACAATAAACATGATATGCATATGGTGCCAAAATAAGCAACATCCAATGTTCACTGTATAAGAAAAACAAAAAAATTATAGCTCAAATGTTAAACAAAGAAATTATTGATATGGGTCGGAAAAATGACAAGTTTTTAAACTTACCCATGGTTCCAAGGGACAAGCATAACTTGTTCTTTTGATTTTACGTCATTGCAACGTCTGAACAGATTCTGAACACGATCGTCGAATGAACTCCCTTGAGTGGCGACGATATTAGGATTGACAAATAAGAACTTATTTTGGCGACCTTGTTGTACCACATATCTGTAAATGAACCTAATACAAAAATATGAAAAATTGTTATATGAATGAATAAATCAAATTAGAAAATTAAATGAACAAACTTATTTGTCAGATATATACCTCATGTAGCTGACGAGTACTGCTTGTCCAATCTTCTCCTTTCGAGCAAACTAAAGTATGTCATCCTTAAATATATAACAGTGAGACATATCCTGATCAAAAACTTCAGACTCTATGCCTAGATTGACACACTCGCCATCATCCCAATGAGATACGATATTCTGTAATCGTTCCAATGGAGTTTGGGCCAATTGTGTTGGAGGAGTTTGTTGTCGTCTTCTTTCTCGAGGTTGTTGTGTTGATGGAGCTCTTGGTCGTTGTGATCTGGTCCTACTTGTAGAGGGAGTCTGTATACAATTATATCAACAATTAAAAAAATTACAAACAAATATAGAATTGTAAAGATAATTATGTAAAAACATGGCATCACCTCATGAGTTACATCTTCAGATATAATGACAAAATCCTTAGGCCACGCTATTGGCGTCCCAATGGCCTGAGCAACTATGTACATGTCCAAATCAGGATATGCAAAAGGGAGAGGACAGGTTGGCTTAAGAACACTCGTAATCATAACTTGGAAGTTGTTGCCTGCCTCTCTTTCAATGAGTGTACCTGATGCAACAATGTTTGAAACCGAACCAATTGCTAATTGGCATGCTCGGCCCTGCATAAGAAACATATTATATACAAATAATCATGTTGAAGCAGTAAAGAAATTTATTTGGTTTCAGAATATTCAAGAAAGTTTAATTTCCTCTTGCAAAAGCGGTTGTAGTGCAACAATGTGGTGTTCTGCTTGAGGCACTACTGGGTCCGGAGTATAGTAGGACGCCTGCGCTGGTGGCACTGGTGGGTCGGGCACATAGTATGATGATGGCGCTGGTGGGACTCCAACGTTAGATCTTGACCCGCTCTGTTGGGCCAATAATTTTCTCAAGAGCTCATCTTGTTGTTGAAGGCGCTCTTCTAGGCGTTGTGCTTGTTGACGATGCTCTTCTTCTTGTTTTCGAAATCTTTCTTCAAATTCCTTTCTAATGTCGTCATTCGAAGAAGAGGCTTTTGATTTATTTTTCGTTGAGGTAGGTGTTGGAGTATTCCAATATACTGAGCGGGACACACCGTGTCCTCCAGCCCTAACACGTCCTCGAGGCTCAGGAGTGCCCAACGCCCTCGTCAGCACATCATCAGGGCCATCAGGTGCCCATTTACCCTCAGCTTGGAGTTGCCGGTAATGATCCTGTGAAACAATATTCACAGAAAGTTATATATATAAGCTAATAATTTGACATATCAACATTATTAAATATGAGCACTTACAATATTTTTTTGAATCTCAAAGGCCTCTCCAATTAGCTCTCCTTTTGCATTTCGACGACCCATGCTCCATAAATCTGCCCTATCAAGTTCAGTCAGACTTTTCCCACTTTGTTCCATTAACATCTCTTCAATACGCACATAGCCTCCTCTAGAGAGGTTGTGATTGTATTTATTCAGTGCTCGATAATTTTGCATCTCCTCTCTCTTTCTTTGCCACTCGGGAGTTAATCTTGAGTTCACAAACACTAACCAATCATCCGGAGTTATGACATTCTCAAATCCAAATGGCAAAGCTGGCGGGAACTCATTTGGGTATTTTTTCAAAGCGTCGTAAACGTGTACCCTAGTAAGATTAGTCTTCCAATTTCGGAAGTACTTTCCCGCATCCTTCAACATCTGTTGCTTTTGTTTGGGGTCCAAATCATAAGTTTTCTACAAGTTTGAAAGTAATAAGAAGCATATTATCAAAATAATATATATTTTAAAAACATTAAATGAAATATAATTAATAAAAATATACCTTCATTGTGTCCCATATTTTATTTTTATCCACCACACTAACATCTTTTCAACTGTTAATGTTGATGGACACAGTTGCTCGAACAACTGATCCAAGCTGTGATGAAACATTACTTCTAGATCCACCCACTAGTTGACCATACTCATTGTATTCAACAGGAGTAAGATGTCCTTCACTCCTTTTTTTGGTGTTTCTAGACATCCATGTACGTCCTCTCACAGATTTATTTTCTTGCTCCACTGACTGAGAATTAGGGCGTTGCTCTCCCTCATCAGAACTACCACCAAAAGGATCAGCCTCCATCTGTGAAACATAAATATCATTATCATAACAATTTTGGACACTCATAATCAAAAGATGAAACACATTGTGATAACAACTAAGAATTTCACATATCATAAACATATGAAACCTATTAAATGGTACCTCAAGACCCATTATCATCAACCCACAATTCTTCACCATTTTCACGGAAACAAATACAATCATCATCAACTTCGTCATTATCTTCTATTGCGGTGAATGTGACAAGTTCTTCTCCGAGAGGTATATCATGTAAATCACCATCTTTAATATTCCATTCTCTTGTTTGCGTTGGAAGAACAATTGACCATTGGTTGTCTGAAGGATCATTCACATAAAATACTTGTTTCGCTTGTGAAGCTAATATAAATCGATCAGATTTGTGCCAAATTCGATTTAGATTAACTAATGTGAAACCAAAATCTTCATATATTATGCCGCTGTCACTTTTCACCCAATCACAAAAGAAAACAGGTACTCGAGTTGTGATATAATCTAACTCCCAAATTTCATTAACTACTCCATAAAAAGTCATATCACATTCAACTGGATTTTTATCTTTTGCACTAGAGACTTGCACAGTTTTAGCAACAAGGCTAACACCACTGTTTTGTGTGTTTCTGTTGTTATCGCGCTCCCTAGTGTTAAATATAGTACCATTAATCATGTATGATGGAAACTTGATGACATTAACTGAAGGTCCTCGAGAAATCCACTTAACAATGTCTGAAACCTTATTTGATGTGTTTTGTAATTCTGACACAACCTATCAAATCAACATACCAAAAACAACAAAAAATGTCACCTTGTAATTAAGTACTAATTAATGACAACTTTCAATAATCAACACAATTTACCTTTTGTTCTATCCAACTACTAAAAGTTCGATAATGTTCGTCTTGTAACCATTTTGAGTTCCTTGACTTGGATGGAAATTTGGTCTTTATCCAATTAAAATGTTCCCTTCAATTATAAATATGTTGTTAAACAATTGAATATACGAAATTACACAACTTAAACTTAATGTATTATATGAGTATAACTCACTCGATATAAGGTTGAATTTCACTTATATTCTGCAACACAAGACGATGCGCTTCATCTAGAAGATCTCGACTTACTGTGCATACAACGCTACCACGACGACTCTGAATCTCAACATTTTCAACATCATTTAACCCAATTTTCTGTACACCAGTCATGTATTCAGAACAAAATTCAACTGCCTCTTCTGCAATATAACATTCGACGATGCATCCTTCCGGCCGACTTCTATTCCTAACATACCCCTTAAGAATCTTCATATATCGCTCAAATGGATACATCCATCTTAAATAAACTGGGCCACAATATCTTAGTTCTCTAACCAAGTGAACTGTCAAATGGATCATTATATCAAAAAATGCCGGCGGGAAATATTTCTCCAACTCACACAATACCTCAACAATTTCATCTCTTAACTTAGGTAACTTTAGCGGATCAATCACCTTACAACACAGTGACTTGAAAAACAAGCATAACCTTGTGATTACATCTCAAACTCTCCTAGGCAACACAGATCGAATGGCCACTGGTAGCAAATGTTGCATTAGAATATGACAATCGTGAGATTTCATGCCAGTCAGAATACAACTTTTCATGTCTACCAATGACCTTATATTTGAGGAATATCCGTCTGGAACTTTTATATTAAACAAACATCTGCAAATTTCCATTCTTTCCTCTTTAGTAAGAGTGTAAGCTGCAGGAGGTAAATATGTTCGTCTCTTATCTGGTTTTGGAGTCAATTCATCCCTTATACCCATTGCAACCAAGTCTTGTCTAGCCTTAATTCCATCCTTAGTTTTCCCAGGAATATTCAACAAAGTGCCAATCAAACTATCACATACATTTTTCTCTATGTGCATAACATCTAAATTATGACGTATAAGTAAGAAAGGCCAATATTCAAGTTCAAAGAAAACAGATTTCTTTTTATAACACCCTTTTGGCTCTTCCACAACCTTGGCCTTGCGACTACGTTTCATCTTTGTAGGTGTACGAACTTTGGGCTTCCCTAACTTGAACACAATTTTAGACATCTTCTCAAGTACTTGGATCCCATTCAATGGCTCAGGAGCCTCTTCAAACTCTTGTTTACCATTGAATGCCTTCTTCCAAGTCCGAAGTTTATGCGTATTAGGCAAGAACTTCCTATGTCCCATATAACATATTTTCCGAGAGTGTTTCAAGTATTCAGAACATGTTTTTTCTTGACAAACGGAGCAAGCTTTATATCCTTTCACACTAAACCCAGATAAATTTCCATAAGCAGGAAAGTCATTAATTGTCCACAATAAGACCGCTCTAAGATTAAATTCTTCCTGCCTATATGCATCATAAACCTTAACCCCTTCATCCCACAAAGTTTTCAAGTCATCTATAAGAGGAGCTAGATAGACGTCAATATCATTACCAAGTTGTTTAGGTCCTGATATCAACAAGGTCAAAATTGTAAACTTTCTCTTCATACACAACCATGGGGGTAGATTGTAAATAACAAGCATAACAGGCCAACAACTATACTTACGGCTAAGGGATGCGTGTGGATTAAACCCATCAGTCGAAAGACCTAGACGAATATTACGAGATTCATTTCCAAAAGAAGGCCACTTCAAATCAACTCTCTTCCAAGCAAGGGTGTCAGCTGGATGTCTTAATTTACCATCCTTTATTCTTTCATTAGCATGCCACGACAAACTTTTAGCATGTTCGGCATTTCTAAACAATCGGATGAAACGAGGAATTGGCGGAAGGTACCACAAAACTTTGGCAGGTACTCCTTCCTTGACATCGTCACCATTTCTTTTCATTTGCCATCGTGACTCACCACAAGTAGGACACGATTTTGCGTCTGCAAAACTATTTCGATACAATATGCAATCATTAGGACATGCATGAATTTTTTCGTACTGCATGCCTAATGAGCATAATGTCTTCTTTGCCTCATAAAATGAAATTGGAATTTCATTAACTTCAGGCAATAACTCCTTCAAGAAACCAAATAACTCAGTAATGCTTTTATCACTCCAGCCATGTTTAGCTTTTAGATTGTACAACCTAAGCAGCGCAGATAATTTTGTAAATCTTGTACAACCAGGGTAAATTGGTTTCTCAGCATCATTAAGGAGTGTCTCAAACTTATTTGGGTCTACTCCTGATCCATAATGTGCGTCGTCAATCATTTCATCTAATGGATCCCAGTTCTCCTCCAATATATTCCTCCTCACTCCTTTTGGTCTACTTGGCAGAGTTGGAGCAATCGGAGCTATCTCCCCATGGTAATACCAAATTGTGTAACTCTTGTCGATCCCATTGAAATATAAGTGTTCTTTAATCTTTTTAAGATCCATCTTTTTAACATTTCCACACTTAAGACATGGACAATAAGTAAAATTTGGGTCTTTCACATTTTCCGAACAAAACCTTAAGAACAAATCGACCCCGTTCCTAAATTCCGCAGATAACCTATTCGCTGACATCCATTGTTTATCCATATATTCTCCTATGTCTATGGAAAAGAAAAGAAACAACACTAAATAAGCACGTGATAAAGTTGTATGTCTATATAAAACTAATTTTTTATTATCCTAGATAAAATCGGGCAGCATTTCCCCTATAATAGTGACCTAACCATCTGCATGTGAATATCAAAACAAACAATTCAAACAACATACAATAAGTTTCTTCCTTATAGAATGTCTATATAAAACTAATTGTTTATTATCCTAGATAAAATCGGGCAGCATTTCCCCTATAATAGTGACCTAACCATCTGCATGTGAATAGCAAAACAAACAATTCAAACAACACACAATAAGTTTATTCCTTATAGCTCCGCAGCACACAGTAAAATTTATCAGAACCTACTTCACTAATACACACAAGTTCTCAACCTTCCGTTATCACCGCAGCACACAATTTTAATCTCAGAACCTACTTCACTATGGATGAATATTTAAGATATTCAAACTCCTCTAACATTTGTTTAATAATATTAAAAGTAGAAGTAAGAGAATATATATGTACCTTTTGCAATCTTTAATCCAAAAGCTAGCAAAGTTACTTCACTTAGTAATCAAATTCGCTATTAAATCCACAAACCAATAAAATTAAATTAATAAATAATAAATAAAACATCACTAAATATCTAGCAATATATAACGTATTATTGTAATTTTAGAAACTTAATTACCTCAAATGTGTGATTGATATTGGAATTTTGATGCAAAATACTCTCTAAAATCTCACCACAAAAATCACAACCTATGAAATTAAATTAATTAATATGTTAAACATTACTAAACAAATATCACTAAATATCTAATAATAGTAAATGATATTGGTAAACAAATAAAAAAAATCTCAATGTGCCGCTAATTATAACCTCAACAAAAAATCAATATAAAATTTCATAACCTAAAAACTTAATAATAAACAAAAACATAAAAATTTTAATATATTTCTATTTTATAAATTATTTAAAAAATTTATTTTAACATAACTATATATATAACAAAATAGTTACAATTTAAAAAAAAATTCAAATATACAAAAATATATCTAAATTTCGAAATAAAAATTTAAAAAAATCATGAACATATATACTCTAATGAAATATATACAATGTGATAGGTTAAATTAAAAAAAAAAACTATAAAATCATAAATCCCTAAAAACTTCCATTGAAAAACCACAAAAACATACAATGTATATAAAAAAATGCATAAAAATGTAAAACTAACACAAAATCATGTATATTACTCATCCTAATGCAAAACCTATGATTTATTTGCAAAATAATTAACTAAAAATCAAGAAAATAAAAAAAAACTTACCTTAAAACCCTAAAAACGCAGCCCCAAATCGCCCAATTCTTCTCTGGTTTGTGCTCTCGGGTTCGTGTGAGGAAGAAGAAGGCTGATTTGGTATTGATTTATAAGAGGAGACATCCAACGTCTCCCAGTGGGAGACGTGCCACGTGTCCCACGTCTCCCAGTGGGAGACGTTGGATGTACCCATAAATCACTACCAGCCTATTTCCAACGTCTTCCACTATTTTTAATGTCTTCCAATTGTAACCATTAATATGCACTTTCAATGTCTTACACCATTAGCCATTTAAAATCCCTTCTAATTTTTAATGTCTTACACCAATGGTGTAAGACATTGTAGGGAGTCATTGAAAGTAGAATTTGTTGTAGTGTTTATTTTGGTATCACACTGTAAATTTTTTTTGGAATCATGTTGTAAAATACATAGGATATTTTTTGGTATCATATACCACTTTGTAGTTAATTATGTATGATATTCACATAGTATAAGATTGTATGTATACATAATAGCATCAAGTTATTTTTTATACCAATTAGTATCAAATTGTATAATTATAATGCATTTCACTGGTTAGTAGTTAATTGTTATAGAATACTTAGAATACTTTTTAGTATTACATTATAAGAGTTACCACTTAGTAGCTATTTATGTAGTATACTATTTAGTATCATATTATACGGTATACTATTTTAGAAACCAATCCATATCAAATAATATAATTTTGATGCATTTCACTAGTTAGTATATATTTGTTATACACATTGTAAAAGATACTACTCAGTAGCTAATTATGTAGATATATGTTGCTAATTATGTAGATATATGTTAAATAGCACTCTAGGGTGTGTCACCCTATATTACAATTGGAGAAATCTTTATAAGGAATTAAAGTGTTTTTTCTTCTAGGAAATAGAGTAATGTAATCAAAATTGTAACTGATGTATACGTTTTGATTTGAAATAAAAATGGGTATAATAAAGTGGTAACTAAATTTTGAATGTTTGTTATATATGTTAATTAATACAAGAATATGGGTATATTAAAATATGCATAACAAATTAATAATTATTTTTAATATAATGTGTGGGAGTGTAAATTTTCCAATATTTATCTGATGATGCAGGCATAAGATAGATTTACTCACCCTATAACCCTACCCTACCTAATTACATAAATATATATTTATACTTATTTCAATAAATGCGTATAAATGTATATGAACATGTGTATATGTAATATGAATACATTAGAAATTCAAATAATTTTTACATATAAAAAAAATTATAAGATATATACAAATATTAGTATATCTAATATAAATACATGTCATACAATACACTAAAAATTATTAATATTTTTTTATAAATTATAATTTATATACTAAAAATTAAATACTTAATCTAAATTTGTAAAGTCATTAATATATAATGTGACGCCCTACTATTCTAGGACACTCACCACATGTGTTTAGATAGTGCTTAACTTGCTAAGCAAGAGGTTTAGACTAAAAAATGTGATTTAAAACTAAAAATGGAATTAAAATGCCAAAATTTGATTAAAAGATATAACCATCTCATTACGTTCATAAAAGTTTACATGGGATCCCATTTCGTTTAAAAAAAAAACATATTTACAACTCATTGTCCTAAAAAAGGGTCGATCTAAGCGACAAAAATGGACTTTTTGACTCAAGCCCCTCAGATGACTCAACCCTGTAGGTTGAGCAGGTCGAACATGTACGCGTCATTGCCAAGCTCTCGAACTCATGGCTGGTCTACATTTCCCTTGCCCTTACTTGTTGGGGTTGTATTATTTGAGTTATTTGACTTATTCGTTACCAGCTTACCCTACGGACTAGCGCATACTTACATCTTGGGAACTCAGTAGTATAATTGAGTGGGAGTGTTAATCATAGATATGAACATCAATAGCTTTTGATGAAGAAGTAAAATGATGGTTTCCTTTTATTTTGGTTCAAGGTGTTAAATGAAAGAGATCTCATTTCAGTAATTAAATTAGTTTACTGAAATATTATTTACAAGGAACTAAGTGTTTTAAGGATAAAATACAATGAGGGGTAAAACGGTATTTTAGTCATATCTCATTGTAGACCATCTATAGAGGATTGAGTGACAATTGTGGTTGTAATAATGGATAATTAATAGCATATCTATATTTGTTATAGAGCGTTCTATGAATTCAAGAGTGCGATTCCGAGTCTATAGTGGAGTCACGAGGAATTAATAAGTTAGTAAATTTATTTGTTAGATTTATGATAACTTATTAGAGCTTGATTTCATAGGCCCATGGTCCCCATTGTACCTTGGATAAAATCATGTAGATAGTCTTAATTAATTTAATTATCAATTAGAATTATCAAAATTGACCAGGTCAATTTTGGATAGTTTCATAGTGTTATCCAATAAATTAGCATTGGTGACGTGGCCAGTAATCTCTGGACACGTGGTTGACATCAGGAAGCGTCTGCTAGAACATCGACCAGAAGACACCGTAGAAGCAAGGTAACCCCGTCTTACCAGCGATCAGTCTGGTCGATGGTTCCATATACAAGGCAACATTTATGGGAAGATCTTTATGAATCCCGAACTTATCTCATACAATCTTCTGGATATCCGATTATTCAGGAAAGAATATCTGTAACAATCTTTTGTAACCCTCCTTGAGCCTATAAATAGCAAGAGATAGCTCAAAGGAATGGACTTTTGGCTTTTGAATCATTCAAAACTATAGTAATTTTCCAAGTAAACTTGTATTTTTCTTCAGAGGTTAGTGAATCTCATTGAACCCTGGTTCTTTGATCACCCTTCTGATTCTCATATCAATATCAGTCTAAGTGGACGTAGGTCATCACCAGATCTTGGGGCCGAACCACTATAAATTGCTGTGTTTTCTTTACTTTTGTCATTACGTTCTTCTCTATACACTCGTTCATATCAATCACGTTTCGACTCCATGTCAGTTGGCCAAATCTTGGGTCAACATTCTGGTGCTTTTGTTGAGAGTTGGTTTATTGCTGTTAAGAAAACTAATGGCGAAAGCAGGAAAGAAAACTGGGCAGGCGGCCGCCGCTGCACCATCTAACCTGCCACCTCCTCCTCCCCTTGCAGGCATGGCGGAGGATAAGCCTCAATTGGACTTTGAAGAGGAGGAAATGGACGATGCGACGCTGAAGAGTACTCTGGGCACGTTGCAGGAAGAACTGGCTAATCTGAGGGCCAGTCAGGAGACTGCCGCTAAGTTATGGCGCAGCAGCAGCAGGAGATAGAAAGGCAGCGCGTGGAATTGAGTGAAAGACAGGCGGAGGTGGATCGCCGCCAGAACAAAGCCATGGCAGCTCTTGAGGCAGCCTTGCTGTTGGCTAGAAGTCAAGCTGCACCTGCGTCGCAACCTGACCAACCGATGAATGGGCCACCCCATAAGGGTCCTAATCCGAGCCCACCGATTCAGCCTTCAAGTCCGAAAAGGCCCGAGCAGCCTCAGATGCCCCATGACGATGTCCCACAGGATCCTGAGGCGCAGCCACCATCCCAAGCTACTCGGGGAAATCCCCCGCAACAGAGGCAAAATAGGGCCGAGCATCAACATCGCAGCCCTAGACGCCATGGGGATAATGGACCAAACCCATCGAACAGAGGTCAGTGCCCTTCTGGTAACAGGAGGGACTCAGAGTTAGGCTCTGCGGTCCGGGGCCCCCCATGGCGCGATGGTGCACGGGGAAACCACGACTAGCGCAGACCACCCTCTAACGCCCGGGATGGTTCAGCCAGAAACGGGCATCGAGGGAACGGTCAATCTCACCATAGCCAGTCAAGGTTCAGAGATGGCCACGAGTACAATGAGGCCGACTCAGGCAAGGGAAATGCTGGTGGGAGGAATAGAGAAGGAGGTAAAAGCAGGAGCCGAGTACCTCAAGATGACCAACCAAATAGACAGGATGCTGGGGGGTAGCCCAGACAAAATAATGTCTTCAACCGGCTCGGTGGTAGCGAGCAACGAAGAAGAGAAGAGAACCTGAGAGATGTACTCAATGATCGCCGCGAGAGGCACAGCGAGAACATCCAACCAGCAACAGAGGCCACCGCGATTCCTACCGCAGTGCAGGCCCAGATACACGCGCTCAACTAGGCTGTCCAGCAGCTGGTCGGAGGAAGGACTTCTTACATCGACCACGATAGGAGAAAAGGCACTCCTTTCGTCCAAAGGATAGCTAACGCCGAAACTCTCAGCAAATTCAAGATGCCTACGCTCCCAAACTTTGATGGATATGGGGACCCAGTCTCGCATGTGAATAAGTTTGAGATACAGATGGATATTCAGAAAGTGTCCGAAGACGCTCGGTGCAGGATCTTCCCTGCAACACTTTCTAAAGCAGTGCAGGAGTGGTTTTTTAAGTTCCCGCCTGCAAGCATAGTTTCCTGGGAAATGTTCGTAAGGGAGTTCTACGGACAGTTCTGTCCTGGTCGTGTGCACCCAACCGAAGCAAACCAACTAGTCGAAATTCGCCAGCAGAACGGAGAGTCAGTGAAGGATTACGTTCAGCGCTTTATGCGAGCGGCAGCTGGAGCAAAGACAGTAGGAGACGAAGGCAAGATGATGGCCATTACCGCAGGGGTTAAACGTTGCTCTCCCCTCTGGAAAAGTCTCCGAAAGGAAGGAGTTAAAACAACCCAGGAGTTCTTGGACCGAGCTGATCGTTACATCAAGCTCGAAGAGGCCATTGCTGATGATGGAAAACCCTCGAACAAGGGTAAGAAGGCCGCCGATCCCGCCAAAGCCGCCAATGGTTCCAAACCTAATGGCAACGGCAAAGGCAACGGAAACGGCAACGGTAATGGCAAGAATGGTGGAAAACGGCCGTATAACGAGCCTTCCACCTCTGACAACAAACGAGCCAAGGGTAATCGTTATGAACCTAGGTTCACTAACTACACTGCCCTCGTGGAGTCTCGGGGAGAGGTTTACCAGGCCACAAGCTCTAGTGTGCCTTACAAGAAACCTGGACCCATTCGAAAGGACATTTCGAAAAGAGACACTACCAAGTTTTGTCGTTACCATAACGACTACGGACATGACACTAACGAATGCAACCAGTTAAAAGACGAAATCGAGTTCCTTATTAGACAAGGACACTTGAGAAGGTACGTACGGGCCTCAGGAAATTCCTAACGAGAAGCTCCAGGTGGCAACGAGCAGGCGTCTACACGCCAACGCTCACCACCATTACAGCCTGCCCCCGTGGCTGGAACACTCTTAACCATCTGTGGAGGCCTGCACCTCGCGGGAAATAGCGGAAAGGCCAGAGAACGATATGCTCGGACTCTGCGCCACGACCAGGACATCGAGATGATGACTGTGGAGGACCGTGCACCAAAAAAGGCTCGGTCAGAGGAAGGTGAGATAACCTTATCTGATAGCGACGCCCAACACGTCCGGTTCCCACATTCCGATCCGCTGGTCGTGGACATCCAGATGGCCAATATGATGGTAAAGAGGGTACTAGTCGATACAGGGAGTTCAGTGAACATCCTATATAAGTCGACACTGGAACGCATGAAATTGTCCGTGAAGGACTTAGAGCCCTGCACTCAGACGGTATATGGCTTCTCTGGAGAGGGACTCGCTCCAGCCGGAATGATCAAACTTCCAGTAACTACGGGTACAGCGCCTGCAACAAGGACATTACTCGCCACTTTTGTAGTGGTCGATTGTCCTTCGGCGTACAATGCCGTTATCGGGAGGCCCATATTGGTTGATCTACGGGCCGTCATCTCTATGTGGCACCTAGCCATGAAGTTCCCAATGGACGCGGGGGTAGGACGCATTTTAGGAAACCAAAGGGAAGCCAGGGAGTGCTACAACGCCTCAATCACAAAGGCAAAAAGTGGAACGTCAAGGAGCACCACCCCAGACCGATTGCAGATGGCAGTAGATACGCAAGCCCAGTCAGGTGGAGAAGTCACTAAATAGGGTGTTGCCCAAAGTGAGGATGGAGATTTAGATCCTCGCTTTGGGGATTTTGAAGAAAACGTTGGACCCGTCGAGGACCTGGAGGAGGTCCAACTCGACAAAGAAGACCCGACCAGAGTCGTGAAGGTTGGGAAAAACTTAGAGCCTACCACGAAGCATGCACTGGTGGAGTTCTTGCGAAGGAACCAGGAGGTTTTCGCCTGGTCACACAAAGACATGGTAGGGATAGATCTTGCGGTAATCAGCCATGTCTTGAACATAGACAAAACTTTTCCGCCCGTGCAACAGAAGAGAAGGCTGCTCGATAAAGATAGATCAAGAGCCTTAAAGGAAGAAGTCGAAAGACTTAAGGAGAATGGGTTTATCAGGGTGGCATTCTATCCATCATGGGTCTCAAATCCAGTGCTGGTCCCCAAGCCTAACGAAAAATGGCGGACCTGTGTGGATTTTACAGACCTCAATAAAGCCTGCCCAAAAGACTGCTTCCCACTCCCAAGGATCGATCAGTTGGTCGATGCGACTGCAGGACATGAGATCCTTTCGTTCATGGATGCATATTCAGGTTACAACCAGATTAGCATGCATCCCCCTGACGAGGATCACACCAGCTTTTGAACCGATACGGGCTTATACTGTTACAAAGTCATGCCCTTCGGACTAAAAAACGCAGGTGCGACTTACCAACGGCTAGTCAACCACATGTTTAAAGAGCTGATCGGTGTAAACATGGAGGTATATGTGGATGACATGCTGGTAAAGTCTAAGAAGGCAGAAGGATACGTGAGGGATCTACGAGAGTGCTTTAATGTGTTAAATAAGTACCAGATGAAGTTGAATCCCCTCAAATGTTCCTTTGGAGTCGGATCAGGGAAGTTTTTGGGGTTCATAGTAAATTCAAGAGGAATTGAAGCCAACCCCGACAAGATAAAAGCCCTGATCGACATGAAGTCGCCGGAGAAGATCAAGGATGTACAAAGTTTGACCGGAAGGATCACTGCTCTGAGTAGATTCATCTCCAAATCAACTGACAAATGTGTCCCTTTCTTCAATCTACTCAGGGGCAATAAGAAGTTTGAATGGACGGGAGACTGCGAGCAGGCATTCCAGGCTTTGAAAGCTCATATGGTGCAACCTCCCATTCTGCCAAAACCTATTGAAGGAGAAACTTTGTCTATTTATCTGGAAATTACTGAAGTTGCTGCTAGTGCGGTACTAGTACGAGAGGAAGAAGGCATACAGAAAGCAGTCTATTATGTCAGCAAGAGGCTAATCGGTGCAGAATTGAGATATCCGCCGATCGAAAGGTTAGCATATTGCTTAATACTAGCCTCCAGGAAGTTGCGTCCTTACTTCCAAGCCCATCCTATCACAGTTCTAACAGACCAGCCCTTTTGGCAAATCCTCCAAAAACCTTAGGCGGCTGGGCGATTGTTAAAATGGGCAGTCGAACTAGGGCAGTTCGATATAACTTATGCACCGCGAGCAGCAATAAAGGGACAAGTCCTGGCCGATCTTCTTGCGAAATTCATCGAACTCCCAGACAGTGAGCAGTGTGAACAGCCTGAAGCGCCCATGCCTCAAGACAAAACTCCTTCGTGGAAACTATTCACGGATGGTTCATCCAAGGAATCCCACGCAGGAGCGGGAGTGATATTGATAACGCCAGAAGGTCATCGATTTCACTGCACAATCAGGTTCGACTTCACCGCGTCAAACAATGAGGCGGAATACGAAGCACTCCTTGCTGGATTAAGAATGGCCAAAGATATGAGCATAAAGACGCTTGATATTTACAGTGACTCACAGCTAGTCTTAAATCAAGTCCTGGGAGAATATCAAGCACGAGGCTTAAAGATGATGGCTTGCCTGAATAAAACGAAGGATTTCCTAGCCCTGTTTACAAAGTATACCCTCCAGAAAATTCCACGAGACCAAAATTCAAATGCAGACGCCTTGGCTAAACTCGCGAGCGCGAAGGATGCAGACACCTTGAACATAGTTCCAGTAGAACGACTGAGTAGGCTGAGCATAGAAGCGGCCGAAGCCAATATGGAGATTCGTCTAGAAGATACATGGATGGCACCTTACTTGGAGTATCTGACGAATGGTACACTGCCAGCAGATAGAAACAAAGCCAGAACTCTGCAAAAGCAAGCCGCTAGATACATATTGGTCGATGGTGTTATGTACCGAAGAGGATACTCAATGCCACTACTCAGGTGCGTTACACCAAAAAAAGCTAAGGAACTTATGAAGGAGGTGCATGAAGGCTTTTGCGGAGATCACGCTGGGGGGCAAAGTTTGGCGAAAAATATTCTAAGGCAAGGCTACTTCTGGCCAACAATGAATGAGGATTCGATGGAGTATGTGCGAAGATGCGACAAATGTCAAAGGTTCTCCAAGATTCCGCGAGTAGCTCCAAATGAACTAAAACAGATGCAAAGCCCGTGGCCTTTTGCAGTATGGGGGAGAGATTTGATTGGATCCCTGCCCACAGGGAAATGAGGAGTAAAGTACGCAGTTGTGGCAGTTGATAACTTCACCAAATGGGCCGAAGCTGAACCACTCGCAACCATCACGACCAAGAAAGTTCTTGACTTTGTCATCAATGACATTGTGTGTCGATATGGTCTGCCCAGGAAAATAGTTTCAGACAACGGGACCCAATTTGACAGCGACTTATTCACCGATTTTTGCGAAAGGCACGGAGTTATTAAAAGTTTTTCTTCAGTCGCACACCCCCAAGAGAATGGACAAGTCGAAGCCGTGAACAAAACCCTTAAGGACACCCTGAAGAAAAGAATTGAAGAGGCTAAAGGAGCGTGGCCAGAGCAGCTGCCTGAAGTCCTATGGTCGTATAGAACGTCCCACCGAACAGCTACAGGCCATACCCCATTTTCCTTGGCCTATGGATATGAGGCCATGTTGCCTGTCGAGTTAGATCCCCCCTCACATCGGCGCTTAACTTACGACCAGGATCAGAACAACCAGCTAATGATGGACTCCCTAGACACAATCGACGAAATGCGAGAAAAATCTCAACTCCGAGTTGTTGCTTACCAGCAAAAAGTCGCCCGGTACTTTAACTCCAAAGTTAAAGAAAGAAAGTTCAACGTCGGAGACTTAGTCTTAAAACGAGTTTTCTTAAACACCCGCGACCCCACTGCTGGAGTGCTCGGGCCTAATTGGGAAGGACCTT